>NC_057418.1:6628041-6941080 GCF_019320065.1 Cervus canadensis | reverse complement strand
TCTGGAGGTTCAGGAAGAAAGATGGTTTTCCATCCTCCAAAGTGTTGCAAAGATCAGTGGAACCAGGTCAAGTGCAATGTTTAAACTTCCCTTGCAGCGTCTTCATTGTGAAGACATAGCGTGGGAGAGTTGAAGAAGTTCTGAAGGAAGAATCTGGACATCTCAGTCCTCATCCCAGTACAGGTCCCAATTCTGCCACAGTCCACCAGTGGGTCTTGGAACATGTTCCTTAATTTCTCTAGATCTCAGTAGAGTCCTTTATAAAATAAGGAACTTTGTCAGATCATTGCAATGCCCCCCTCTATCTCTAGTGAATGAAGACACTTTGCACAAATAAGAGGCTTCTCCACCAAGGCCCAAGGTGGATCCAAGTTTCCACCTAGGGGTCATTCTCTTCTACTTTTCCTGCAATGCTCGTTAGCCTATTATGCAAACAGTTGCTGTCCTTTGGCGCCCCCTGGTGGTGTCTGGAGCTTTTACTTCCGACTTTCACACGTGGCCTTGAAGATAAAATTGCTAACTAAGGGAACCATCCCTGGTAGAACCCTATCTGCTGTCCACCACCGGGAATAACAATCCAAACATTCACCGTTGCTGCATTAGAGCTTTAGGACACTGCTTTTTTGAGGCTTAAGGAAGCAGGCTAATTTTTTTTTTAAAGAAGTAGTATTCTTCAGATGCCTTATTGACATAAACAGTATCAACTCCTAGCCTACTTCAAGTTGAAGGATTTAGAAGTGGCAAAGACTTCCTTCTACTTTCATTATTGTGAGAAAATAGACCAATAAAATAGGAAATATTTATGTAGTTAGTAGAGGCCAAGTGTTCTTTTGCACATGACTAATTCAAATAGCCATAAATTTAAATTACCATCATTAGATAATGATGCTCCAATGTTTCCCAAATATATATTTTGGTAATGAGAAAGGACTGTAAGTTTACTGATGCTTTCCCCATAGTGTCCTTCAGTTTAAAAAAAAAAACCATTTATATCAAAAACTCCGAGAGTCAAAAGTAAGATGAAAAAATAAAATCATATTTTTGTTTTGGAAAGACAGGTAAATATATTTAAAGCATCATAAGTCATTGGAAATAAACTTCTTTCCTCAATCATGATAATTTACATTTAAGCTGGTAATTAGATTATATTTGCCTTCATCATGTCAGTCCTACTTCTTTTGTTTACAATTGCATTCTATTCCCTTTGCTTCGAAACAATACTGAAACTTAGTAAAAAATTGTCTTTGATTTAGTGTGAAAGCAGATACAACATCTTTAAGCTAAATGCCAAAAGTTAGGACTATCCAAATCAATTAAGCAAATACAGTGTGAAGGAAAAGGGGAAACCTTATGAAACTTTAATTATTCTGTGTTAACTCCATCGACTCCACTCTGTGCTAATGGAAAGTTCTTTCAAGGCTAATATATTTCCATGCATTTAGTTGGTTATGATTACAACAACTCTGACTGTTTCCAGGTAGGGTTAAAAAAAAAAAACAAAAACACAGTCACAGGAAAGAGAAAAGTCAATATTCCCTAAAGGAGAAAAACATTTCTTTGCCGTGTTTTCTTGACTCCTTCTGGCAAAAGGCTGTTAGCAGTTGCACCACACAGTTCCACCAGAGCTTGTCTCCAGAATTAAAAAAAAAAAAAAGAAATATAATTGCATCTCAGAGATTTGGTTTGGAAAATCTGCTTTTGTTTCCAATGCCTCCTCTCTTCTCAGCCCCGTTTATAAGCATTTTCCAAGCTCTTTACGAGCATTTTGCCTGCCTCTCCACACTCCTAAATATCACCCTCTGCTCCCTACAGCCAGCCACGTTTTTCAGCCTTGGCCAAGGAATAAAACATTGGTTCACCTCAAAGGCTACCATTAAATTTACCTCATTTACTGACCAGCAGGAGGTGCACCCATCCTACTGGGGTCAATGCTAACCATAATGCCAGGGAGTTCATTGGTGCCCCAGACTGCTCCCCTGTTTAATGACTGCTGGGCCCCTTGGGCCAGGTAAATTCTACTGCTGATGGGTTGGTGGCAATGCCCTTGAAACACCTTTGATCCATCACTCCACTTTCTCCATTCAGGATTGTATTTAACTGTGTGTTGATTAAAAATAAACAGATATGAAGAAGTGGAGGAGGCAAAGGGAGCTCCTACTGGAAGAATAAGCCATTTATACTTCTGTGCAGTAGATACCAGGGCCTATAAGGACATCAAGTTTAAGAAAAATAAGGCCTTGAGAAATCTGCTCTCTGAATAGACCCCACCATGAATCTTCTATTGCCTTGAGCAGCAGGAACTGCTCATGAATTTGCCACCTCACTGAAAGACACGCGTTCATGGCCGAGCAGACATTGGGCATGGATTTCTTTGCTTTTCTTCATCATCACTTTGCTCTTCTGTAAAAATGTGAGCTCCCTCAGCACAGTGACTATGTTGAAAACAACCGTGAGTGCTTAGATACACTGTTCTACAGTAATAGTGTCTGTAGGATCTGTGTGTATTTTTCAGCTGGCTGATAAAAATCACAGTCATTATAAAAGGAGAGGTGATTTCCTTGTTCTTATGAAATTAAGCACATAAAATGCGCCAGCTAAGAAAGTCTAGAAATCTGCACAATCGTTTTGTCTGTAGACTGTCAAAGGCTCCCGGGCAATGAGCCGTTCTCTGTTCCCATTTTACCCCGCAAACCTGCCTCCCTCAGCCCTGACCCGGAGTGACCAGGTTAGATGGTCAGAGCTCTCAAGTCTGAATGCTGATTCAGGCCCTTCTCTCTTTGCTGCCAATAATAGTCCGTCTCGGTGCCAGATTTAGTGGTGGTTTCTTATGATGTGGATACCTGTCCAGCAGGGATTGGACTGTGACCACAAGCCATTTTTTCTTAAGCCACAGAATAACTGTCAGATGGTAACTGCTGATAGTTACTGCTTGCCAGGTTCAGCAGCCTCCAAGTCAGAGACTCACATCCCGTAGTAATGCCACTGAACCACCCTATCCCTCAGGGAGGCAGGCTTTTTGTCAGTATGTAAAAATTCCCTGGGGTAATAATTCAGTGTTTGATTTTCAGTTCTTCAAAAACAAGCAAACAAACAAAACAAGCAGATCAATACTGAAAAACAAATAAAGGACTCCTGTTCTTTTCTCTCCTACGGATCAGTTCTTCTTACTCTTGTATTAATACTTTTTCTCTTTTCTTGCATTTACATCTTTTACTAAAAGGAACATAATTTTTTTTGGTCATCAGTGGAAACTCAATCTTTTTAATTACAAGTTACATTTATGTACTGCCTTCCCCTGAGAATGAAGAAAACTTCTGAAATGTTTCTTACAGCCTCTTTCTTTTGTGGGCAGAATCCCATTTTCCCCTCATTTTATAGAACAGGAATCTATGCACCTACTCTGGAGTAGCGCAATGCAAAGCAAAAGGTTACAGGCGAAGCCCAGGGCAGAAACCGGCAAACAAACAAAATCAGAATAAGTCACTGCTACTAATCATGTCAGGATAGCTGATGCCTCTACTCTTGAACTGAGTCTAGCAGACTTGGATGATGTGTCTCTGGTGACATGTTAATGTGGACAGGTGGAAGTTTACTCTAGGGAATGCTGAATTCCTGAAGTAAATTTCCTAGAAACTCTAGATTGTGCCAATCTCTCATTTCTCATAAATTAATAGCATGGTTTTGCATACTTGTGTCTGAAAAACATTATTCCTTAAACCATAAAGTAGTTGTAAACTCTTAACAGTAAAAAAATATTTCAAATAGTGAACCAAATATAAATATGTAAATATAACTACATATATATGTACTAAGTATATATGTGTGTGTGTGTGTATGTGTGAAGGAAAACAGTTAAATATGCTTGTAATTATTGACTGATTGATTGTATTTGGGCTTTGTGATTAAAAGCATACTCATTGGGAAAGGTACACGAAACTTATCTCAAAGTAAAAAGATAATTAACCATCTAGAAGCTATTTTACCTTTTTTGACTGAAATTGACAGTCTTTTCTTAAATAGAATGTGTAAATATTTGTATCCGAATAAGCTTGACTCTCTAAGATTTTTACCTCAGAAGTAAAACAGACTACTGTAAAATTTTCAAATGTAAATAAATTCATCTTTCTGCATTTGTAGGAAATAAGACCTGAGAATCTTAAAATGGAAACATCTTGAGCTTCTTGTGGTCTGATTCATTCCTCATATAGATCAGTACAATGAGACCCAGAGAGATGGAGTAAACTCCCTGAGATCATGAAACTGGAGTCAAGACCTCACAGGTGACTTTGACTTCAACCTTTCTACTCTTGCCTCAATAGCTTACTATTTCAACAATGTCATAAATGCTAAGATATTGAGATTTGCCTGCACCTGTAATGACACTGATCTGGCCTCTTCTCTTGCATTTTCTCTGTGGAAAACGCAACTCAAAAAAATTATGTTCTAGCCCACTGGCTCCATTGACTTCCAGCCTTGTTCTACAAACCATTTGCTATAATATCTACTAAATACCAACATTGCCTTACACATAGATGCCATATGTCTTCTCAATTCTAAGTCTAATAATGTGAATTGTACCTGCGAACACTGGACAGACAAAACAGGAAATAGATCAAGTTACCACAGACCAAACCAGGGAATAATCAAAAGTTTCCCGTATGATCAAGGACAAGAGTAGGTTCCAAGTACTCCCCATTGATCCTCCTCTAGCTTACCATAAGTGTCTTGGAAATAGTGATTTAGAATGAAATACAACCAGTTTCTGATAATCATTTCAATTGCTACGTTTCCTTGGACACATTTTCAAAGTACTTGAATGAAGCCCCACATGCAAATTATCTTCCCTGAAAAGAAAGTCTTTGTTGGCAAGTTGGCCCTTCACTTTTTGCGGCAATGGCATAGAGACACAATGTATTTTTAACCTTCTTGTTTTGTTCTTGTCTTAACTGACACTAGTAATTTAAGAAATGTTGAGGGCGTTACTGAATATAAATTTGAAGAAAAATAGCTCTTCGAACTATATTGTTAGAAGTAGGATGAATATTCAATCAGAGATGAATCAGAACATTTGGATTGTGTACATGGGCATATACCTTTCTGAAAGCAGACTCTTTCCATGATCCCTGGCTTGTAACGTGGCGTCCGCAAGAATCACACTGCAATTTGCACCCAATTGTGCTCTGACCAACAGAAAGCTGCCCCCACACTCATTTGAAAGCTCTTTTTATAGAATTATTGAATTTCTGAGCTAGAGATGGTATGTGAAATATCTCATTTTGCAGAAGAGGAAACAGGTCGTGAGAGCAAAGATAATTGCCTGAAGCTGTAGAATGTGTTAAAGCTTTATTTAAAAATCCAGACTCTGAATCCTTAGCCTAGAGACAAGCACGTCGCCTCCTTTTAAAAACGGTGGACACTCTGTCTCACGCTCAAGTTTTCTTTAATGTTTGTATTTAGTATTCCACAGTTAAGTTCATTCCTGCTCCTTTCTCCTTTTTTCCCTTCCTCTGTTTTCTCCTTCCTTTCTTCTTTCCTTCAACAAAGATTGCTTTACAACCTGCTAGTCACTGTGATCAGCTCTGGGATACAAAGAATAGAGTATGGTCCATGACTCAAAGACCATCTCATTTGTAGAGATCAACATGGTAACCAATGAATCCCAGCTCTTGTCTGTGGCTTACGACCCTCTCCTGTCTGACCCCTAACCCACCTCCCTAGCTTCTCTCCATCTCTCTCTTGATGCTGCACTCCAAACGTAACTAGATTTGGGGAGATCCCTGTATTGTTTCTCCCATCAGTGTCCATATGTTCATGTTCTGGAACACTCTGGCTGGCACCACGTCATCCTTCAGATTTCAATCTAAATGCCTCTTCTCAGGAAGTTAAGTTTAAGTCTCCCTGCTAATTTAGCAAACATTTGCATAATCCCTCTTTTCCTTACTTCAGTGATGTGTTTAATAAGGACAGTGATAAATAAGTGACGTATTTATTTTTATATCCCCATTTACCTAATTCAGATACTTGGCACCCAGTACGAGTTCAATAAATACCTATTAAATGGAAGAATTTGTTTAGCGTAATGGGAGCAGAAATGAGAATAGTCAATTATACTTGGAGAGGCATCAGTGGATATCATCCATGTTTATTTCATTTGAAAATTTAAGATAATTTTATAAAATCAAGTGAATATGTATCATGCCTAATTTCCCATATCATGTCCTGGTAAGAAATAAAAATCTGTAAATAAGACTAATGTTGATCTGTGCTATCTGTATCCCAATCAATTTTCTAATATAGGCCTATAATCCCTTATTTATAATTCTGAAATTCAAAAAAATTTTTAAAGTCTGAAAAGTGAAAATTTTTCATAAGTAGCAAACTGGATCATAACTAACATGATGTTTTGGTCTTTATCCCACTTTGTGAGGATTCATGTTTTGCTGCAGAAGTATCAATGTCATTAGTATCAGGGCTTCCCTGGTAGCTCAGCTGGTAAAGAATCCACTTGCAATGAGGGAGACTTGGGTTCAATCCCTGGGTTGGGCATGGCAACCTTACTTGGAGAATCCCCATGGACAGAGGAGCCTGGAGGGCTATAGTCCATAAGGTCGAAAGGAGTCAGATACAACTGAAGCAACCTAGCATGCACATGTCTGTTATATGTTTGGTTCTCTAGGTTCACAGAAAGGAATGCGATTATTGGTCAGGAAGATCCCCTGGAGAAGGAAATGGCAACCCACTCCAGTATTCTTGCCTGGAGAATCCCATGGGCAGATAAGCCTGGCGGGCTACAGTCCACGGGGTCGCAGAGAGTCGGACACGACTGAGCGACCAAGCACAGCAATCTCTATTGATTTCACATTTTATGAATGTTCTGCTACAGAAATGTTTGGTTTCTAAGTTCTCCCATGAAGCCATACAATCCTAAACTCAAAACATGCCTGGTGTCAAAAATTATGAAGGGAATTATGAACATGCATTGATTTACTATCTTGTTATTTTGTTCAGATTATTCCATCCAAGTTTTCCAATTTGCTCCTTGATTGGAATTTTCTCTACTGAGAATAACAGAAGTAAAACAGAACTTTAGAAAACTAAAAGCCATAATCATAGAGCAGCGCTGGAACCTGTGTGACCTAAGATCCTGAAGAAGGATCCAGAATGCCCTCCTATTTAAATGTGTTTTATTGAGCTTCACAAAGAAATGAAACAAAAGTGTTCATGAATAGCAGGAAAAGTAAGAAGTAAAACACTAAAGAGAATCTAAAATGACTGCTGGATTCTCTACTATCTACGCTGAACACAGAAACGGAAAATGTGTCCCCGTCCATGGAGGCGCTCAGAATGGTTTCTGACCGCGATGCTTGCCAACGCATTTTCACAGCACACAAACCAAAAGTTTCAGACTACCGGAGTGTGAGTCTGATAAACCATTCCCCCTAACTCCCTCTACACATAACTGAATTACCTACACTAAATCACACTCAGTTTTGGCAGGCAAACATCTTGGAAATAAAATGCTTTTTAAAAGCACTGATTTTTCCATTAATATTAAGGTATGAACGGAATTTGTTTTAATGTCCGTCTATGTCCACAATGGGAGCTTAAGAGCCACCCACTCATTTCCTTTCAATGTATACATTTAAAGGGCTCTATGAATAAATGCACAATCTAAGAAATTCTCAAAAAGAATGAATTTTTTAAAAAACTTAAAAAACATAGAGGAATGACGACAATAAATGATCTGCTGTTTTTCACAATTTCTAAATGAGACAATAAAAAATGCCACTTACTTATCATGCAACATCTATCAAGTCAGCTCCGTTGCTAAGTATGTTTGCCCAAGAGATAAGTCCTACGTCCCGGTCAATTCCTAAAAGAAAAACAAAAGCTCTACAATCTCCCTCCTATCTTGACATGTTTTTAGCTGGTGAAAGATGACTGAGGGAAAAGAACCCTCTTTGATGAAGGTTGAGAGTATTTAGTAATTCTTGGTGAGAAGTGTCATGGAAGATCCATTAGAAGAAGAATAGATGACTACAGTTCTGTGGCCTCAGAGTAAGACAGCAATAAACTGGCCCTGTTTCCCAGGAAGAAAGGCAAATGGCCAGGCAGGGCCTCCACTCACAGCCGTGATGTCCAGAGGAGCCTCTGTGGCTTTCTGGTTGGCTGAGAGCTGGGCTGTTCAGTGCGGTGTATGCAGCCACGGATCATTACAGATTGGCACACACCTCCAGAGCAGAACCACCTCGAATCCAGATACGCTGTGTTCACTCAAAGACATGCTCTGTGGTGTCCAGAAATTAAGGGAGGTATAATTTACGGTGCGAATGTGTACTTTCTGGGCTGACTAAATTTAGAATTTTCCATCTATATTAGGGAAGTTATGGAATATGTACTATTACTTTCCAAATAAGTGTCAGTGGGTTTTGTGTTTCTTTGTCTGAAGGATATTGCCTTCTCTCTCTCTCTTTCTTTTTTTTAGCAGACTGCTCCAATAATGATAATAATACAATGATTAACTCTCTACGTGCTATAGTATTAATTACAGTAACAGTGATACGCCAAAGATAGCCTAGTGAGATAGGTTCCCACATACCAGTCCATACTGGTGCAAGACCGCACTGAAATCCTGCTGGTACATTACAAAATAAGGAGAACGTAGTAGTTTGTTTAAGAAACCAAATCTGTCCTATTTACGAGTCTGTTGTTTAGTCTGATACTGAGCCATTCCCATTCTCTTGGTATCAAAAAGTATCTCTAAGAATGTCATAATGGTGATGGGATGGAGAAGATGTGCTGTTTCATTGCCTAAGGTCACGCACAGCCAAAAAAGCAGCAAATCTGAAATCCAAACTCAGGCAAAGCCAGTCCAGAGCCCATGCTGTGAATCAGTTTGCCCCACCAGCTTTTCCTAGCTCAGTGATCCCATCTGAAAACTGGAGCACAATGAAAATACTCTCCCCAGGATGTGAAAGCTAAATGAGTTTACATTTGTAAAGTTCTCCAACCGTGCCTGACATACAGGAAGTTCCATCTAAGCAATTGTTTAAAAACAAACAAACAAAAAAATCAGCGTTTCATGGGGTATTTCCGCCCATGCGGTTTAGCTGTAGCTGCAGTCTACACCTTGTACGCGCCGCTGGCTCGAAGCCATGCTGATTCACACCATTAAACACAAAACCAGTGTGAGAAATGGCCACTAGTTTGTTTAAAGCATCACCAGTTTCAAAACTATCTGGGCTAAAGGCGATCAACCATGGAAACGGGCAGTTGCCTTCTTAGCAACTAAAAAAAAACTAACTAAAAATTTCATCTGGGTGGGAGGAAAAGGACAGAACCAGGTTGGCTGTACTCCCCAGGGGTGCCCACATTCACCCAGCTGTCCTGTGGGGCTCAGGAGGCCGAAAACACAAGTCACCACAATTGCCAGCATGACCCAACCCTGCCTCAGAGCCTGTAGAAGAGAAAATGTTTAACGCTGGGGCATTTACTGATTGTTCTTTAAAAACTCTCCCATTGGCATTAGTCGTTGGTTTGCTTCTAAATGCTCAAAATCTTAAGAAGAAAGTTGTACTTCTCTGAAAAGCTGGTGTGTGCACACGCGCGCGCACACACACACACCACAGCATTCTCAACATCACTGAGTCTCTGTTCATAATAAAAGAGTTAAGAAACATATTCCTATAGATATGAAAGGAGGGAAAAGAAAAAAAAAAAAAAGAAAGGAGGGAAAAGGAGAGATTTTGAGTTTTTCCCCATCACCTCTTAAGCAGGAAACAAAGAAAAAGTGATGGAGTTTTTACAGGTTCCCAGCTCCATGTCTCGCTATGTTTTGTCTAGTACTTGCGTTTCATCAGCTCAACGTAAACATCACCGCTCTTGCTGCTGCCAGGTTAGCAAAAGCTAGTTGGCCTTCCAGGAAATCACCGGCACTTTGTACTCTTGATGAGTGAAAATTTGATGGAAGAACGAACCAGAAGGACTGAGCAAATGTTTGGAGGTTGTTATTCAGTTGATCAGGCTGGAGAATGATCCTGCCAATTAGCGCAGCCTTTACGAAGCATCCCGCATCAGGAAAGCTAGCAAGTCAGCATCCTCTGCTGCAGCCTCCAACTCAAAACACAGCTCAACACTTTCATCGCCTGTCGTAGTTTTGTAAATAACCCCAGCCAATATGAAAGGGTTTTCTTTCTTTTCCTGGCAACCGTGTTTACTGTAGACATACAACATATAAGCTACGACATTTTGTTTTGGACTTCTCTTTTAATTAGTTTTTCTGACCAGGGACCCACTGTAGTTGGAACAGATGTTGTGGGCCCCAATAATAGCTCTCAGCTGCCAAAGGCAAAACATGAAACTGTGCCCAGACCACGCAGAGCAAATGACTATGAAGAAGGGGTGCTTATTACAAATGAGAAAGCTGACACTTCAGACTTGTAGCAACTTCTGGGTGATCATAGACAGGACATGTCCAACATCACTCTTCTTGTACCCTCTTCCCACTCATGAATAGCTAACTTGAAGGACAGGTACAGAATGAAGTACTAGTCTACCTCTTCCCAAAGTAAGAACTCAGATACATATTCTCAGGAACTATCGTCCAGTTAACTCACAATTTGAAAGCAAAAGACCCTCCTCCCTCACACTCTCACCCAACCTGCAAATGCCAGCAACCTGTAAATTTAGCTCCATGTGAACTAGTTTCAGGTTTGAAATGACAACTTGATGCTTGTTTTTTTTTTTTTTTAAATCAGTAATCCTAAGTGTAAATGCAATATTTACCAGAGTGGTATGCTGGTAAAAGTTTAAACAACAGGTTCTCTGGGGGAAAACAGCCCTAGTTTGTAATATTTCCCAGTTTCCATGGTGTCAGTATCCTCACCATGATCAATTAAAAGCTTTCCGTATGACATCACTGAAAGCAGATAACGGAAGAGATGAGGGGTGTCACATCATTGTAGAATAATTCCACAATCAACATAAAAATGTCGGGCATCAGTAATTGAGAAATGGTGAGAAATGATTATTGAAACATGCATTTTGCGTATTTATTGCCTTTGTTTACAGTTATGTTTGACTGCTGGGAGAAATCTCAGTAACCTCAGATATGCAGATGATACCACCCTTATGACAGAAAGTGAAGAGCCTCTTGATGAAGGTGAAAGAGGAGAGTGACAAAGTTGGCTTAAAACGCAACATTCAAAAAAATAAGATCATGGCATCCGGTCCCACTCCTTCATGGAAAATAGATGGGGAAACAATGGAAATGGTGACAGACTTTATTTTCTTGGGCTCCAAAATCACTGCAGATGGTGACTGCAGCCATGAAATTAAAAGACACTTACTCCTTGGAAGAAAAGCTATGATGAACCTATGATGAAAAGCAGAGACATTACTTTACGATAAAGGTCCATATAGTCAAAGCTATCGTTTTTCCAGTGGTCATGTATGGATGTGAGAGTTGGACTAGAAAGAAAGCTGAGTGCAGAAGAATTGATGCTTTTCATCTGTGGTGTTGGAGAAGACTCTTGAGAGTCACTTGGACTGCAAGAACATCAAACCAGTAAGTCCTAAATGAAATGAATCCTGAATATTCATTGGAAGGACTGATGCTGAAGCTGAAGCTCCAATACTTTGGCCACCTGGTGTAAAGAGTCAACTCATTAGAAAAGAAACTGATGCTGGGAAAGATTGAAGGCAGGAGGAGAAGGGTACAACAGAGGATGAGATGGCATCACCAACTCGAGGACTTGAGTTTGAGCAAGCTCTGGGAGATGCTGAAGGACAAGGGGTCACAAAGAGTTGGACATGACTGAGTGACTGAACTGAATAATGACAGTTATATTAACCGGACGTTTATATAATTTGTTGATAACAACTGTGCGTAACAACCAGCTCCCAGTATTCCTGAAAATTTAACAGTTGGCTCTTACAAGCTGGTAAATACTGGCTCCATCACATACAGTCCACCAGTACCTTATGAATGACCACTTAATACTTTTCTACTCTGTCTGTGGTCCTCCATCCAGTGGCATCAGCATCACCTCGGTAGCCCCTACCCACCCCTCCTCCAGAATCAGCTTCTGCATTTAATAAAACCCCCAGGTGACTCTTGCACACGTTCAAGTTTGAGAACCACTGAGCTGATGAACAACTTGAGAGGATGCAAAGTTACATAGTAGAGGAGGAAATTATGTATACACACCTTCACTTTTTAAAAAGCTAAAAACGAAAGCATTTTAGACAAAACCTCCAATCATGATGATGTTTCAAAGCAACTACAAAGAACTGTTGCAAAACCCATAATGTTCCAAGATCCTTGTTCAGGTAATTTTGAATAAAATGCGTGTTGTCATTGCTGTAGATTTGGGAGGCAAGGATTCTGCTGTTAAAATCTTTGAGTTCAAATCCTAGCTTTCTGCCAAATTTGCCAGGAGAGGAACAGTGGGAAAATGATTTAACCACTCTGTACCTTAAATATCTTATCTATAACGTGCGGTGATAGTAATAGCACCTACTTCATTGAATGATTGTAATGAACTGTGAGATTAAAGTACTTACACCACCTCCTGGCACATAATAAATGCTCATTAAATTTAAGTAATTATTACTTTTTCCTAAAGGGTAAAAGTTCCAAACCATGCTCTATGCATCAACCCTCAAACATGTTTAAAATAAGAATTAAGAACTGTTTTTCTCACTACATCATCTAAAACTTGATTTTGATCAGCAACTTTTACATTATTCTTGTTCCCTAAGACTCATAAGAAAATATAACAATTACAATTATTTCTAAAATATGTCCAAATTTCAGAGTGATTCATTCCAACCTCAGAAGTCACCTGGGATCCTTCCGGGAAAGTGTCTTGCATTCTTTAAAAAGAGACCAAAGAGAACAGCATTGAAACATGTATATTATCAAGTGTGAAACAGATCACCAGTCCAGGTTGGATACATGAGACAAGTGCTCGGGGCTGGTGCACTGGGAAGACCCAGAGGGATGGGATGGGGAGGGAGGCGGGAGGGGGGATCAGGATGGGGAACACATGTAAATCCATGGCTGATTCATGTCAGTGTATGGCAAAAACCACTACAATATTGTAAGTAATTAGCCTCCAACTAATAAAAATAGTTGGGAAATTAAAAAAGAGACCAAAGAAGAGAAGCTGTCTTTTTGGTTTTGTCTCACACGCAGGAGGTGCTGTGAACTTTGTGACCACAGGCAAGTCCTGAGTGACAGAGAGGAGTGGAAGGAGCCTGATTGGGAGACAGGAAGCAGGAGATGACTTGAGCTTTCCTCCTGCTTGACTTGGGGCAGTTCCACCTAAGAACCTTTGTCATTTGCGATAATAAGTGACCCTTATTGTTTAACCTAGATGAGTTTATTGTTCTACTGTTCGTGGAGGAGCATCTGAATGCTTGAAGATCCCTATCTGCTAAATTGAGGCTCAAAGGAGTTAAATGACTTGCCCAAAGTAGCAGTTTGTAGCAACACCATGCATTTCAGGTAGGTTTTTTTTTTTTTTTTTCCCTTCTTCTCCTCTCCTCTTCTCTCTTTCCTTTACTTAACTAAACTCACAGTAAATATGATAATCTCAAATTTTTCCAACAGTCAATACCCATTTTTTCTGCAAGATATCCAATGGTATGAGTGAGACCAAAATGTCCCCAGGAAGCTGTAGACAACCAATTGGGCATTCAGTTCCAAATTTTATGCTTTGAGTAGCTTTTCTCTAAGTAACCATATGGGAGATAGCAACGATGGGATAAAATTACACCAACAGAAATCCAAAAAATTACTCAATTATGGAAGGAAATAAATCTATTCAACTAGCTTTTTGGTCTCTTGTAGAAATAATAACTATTGATTTATTTTGTGACTTTTGCAATATTCAGCCAGTGTTATTGGCATAACCTAACCTTTTTCCCCCTGAAATTTGTAACTCTTTGAAAGTTTTTTCAACAATGACTTACAAAAATGAGACAGATCAGAAAAGGTCTAACCAGGAAGAAAGACATAGTTCAGGTGATTTTAAAGCAGAAAATTGGTTACGTAGGTGATAGTAAGGAAACCCAGAGAAAAAAAAAAAAAAAGGAATGTGTAGCCATCTCTAGGCTGCTTAGACAAAGATTGAAGATGCTATTATGAAAGCCTGGGGACACAATTACTCAGAAGAAGCTCAAGCAGTGGCAAGTGAGTCTGATAGGAGCTGGAGGCATGGAGGAGAAGCAGTCATTGCTGGAGATCCCACCAAAGGCAGAGTTGGCGTCTCTCTTCTCCCACCCTCTAGTCTCCCACTAGAGCCTCAAACTGGTCAAACCCAACCACAAGCTGGCCAACAAGAGTGTTTGGAAAATGTAGCTTGCAAGGGTCAAGATCAGGAGTAGACTCCTGGAAAAGTTAACTGTGGGGCTAAGAACAGGCCATGGATCCTCTCAGGAGTTTGAATAAACCTTTGTAAACTCCTTGTAAGAAAACTTATTTGCTGATCCCATTTATTATTGCATTTTCTCTTATTCAATTGAAAATGTTGCAAAGAAACATGTAGGTCAAAAACAGTTTTACTTCACTTTAGTAGGCCTCCAATCAGCATACGTTAGAATGAATTAAATCTAAAGATAATAGGAACGACTCTAGTGCTCTAAAAGGAAGCTTCAGCAATGAGACTTTTTATTTCAGACAGAAACCTCCAGGTGGGTAGATGGGTATTGCCCCAGGCCTAAAAATGAAATACAGGCAGACATGAGGCACAGGTGAAAACATACATCCATGCTCTTATTATCTCAACAGATTGAAAAAGTAAAATGAGGAAAAAAGAGAAAGGAAGGAAGGAAGGGAGGGAGGGAGGGGCAAAGAAAGGGAGAGAAGGAAAAAAATTCAAATCAGGAGCATTTTAAGTACTGCACAAGTCAAAATCTAGATATAATATGACCACTCAGCTTTCAATTCTCTAACAATTTGCATATCTTTTAGCATCTTGACCTCTGAAAAAAATCTATTCATTTTCTACAGTCTGTTTCTATTAGCAAGTGGCTGTAAATGAGTTTTAGATATCTGAAAAACATCCTATTTCTTTCTCCTGCTACATGATATTTATCTCAACATGTAGTAACACAATTTTTGAAGATTCAGCATTTTTATTCTTTCCATTTTTCTATCCTTCATAGCCAATTGGCTGGCTCACAGCCTTCACCGAAATAGAAAGATTCCAGTCTCGTTCTCAATTTCAGGCTGTGTGGAGAAAAGTCCTAGTTTAATTGAAATTGAAATCCCACAATTAGGTTAGACGAGGACTTTCTCAAAGGATTCTTTGGAAGGTTATCTTTTTCTCAGTTGTAGAGCTAGGAAATGAAACGGATCATCAAGGAAATTCCTTAGGTCTTTTGCACTGTCCATCAAGGAAATGTTTAGTTCATGTACCAATTCACTTTTTCCCTTTTTTTGTTTCCTTTTTGTATTAAGGGATTTTTATCTACAAAATAAGATGACCCCAGGGCCCTAAAAAATGACTTGAAAGTTGATAGTAGAGAGCAGGAAAAAGAAGGAATTTTAAATGAGATAAGTATAGGAGGTTGAATACCAATTACTTGAATAAGGCACATACTTTTTATCCTACATAGAAAATCAACAACGCGTATGTTAAATATATATATATATATATATATATATCTACCATGTATTTAGTGAGTGTTTGGAAATGAAATGAGAATATTAAACTTTATAAAGTGTTTGGTTGTTTGCATTAGATGGGTACCACTACTTCATGAGATGGATTGATGAAACACCTTTATTGCTGTCAGAACTCAATACAACAGTTCTCATCGAGCAAAAAAACACTACAGAAGTATTGTTTGGCAAGAATTTAAAGTCATGTTTCATATCAGTAGAAATTATGCCTAAGGGCTTGTGTGCATATGTGTAGACTATGTATTAACTCCAAAAATGTGTTACAGCTCTCCCCCCAAAAGAGACTCAAAACCAGGATATTGCAACACTTGAATGTTCATGAGAATATTAATATATAGATGACTCCTAACAAGAATAAGAAAGGGAATAATGTCTCGGCTTCCCATAACATCCTGAGCACTTTTCTAGGAAAGTACATGCTATAATGCTATAATCTCTTTACTTGTCTGTCTCCTCTACTAAACTTTAAATTCCTTTATATTAAGAGTTGTATCCTTTTAAAACTCTATCCCAAGTGCTAGCATATGCTAAGACACACTGGGAATTTTAATCATGGTTTTGAAATAATGGAATGGTATAATAAAAGGATTATGCTTACTTGCATTAAAACTTTTCATAAATATAACGTGAAAGAAGTAATGCCATGGAATCTAATCCTCAGATTTGAGCTGAAACACTGGCCTTATAACTAATATCAACATTTGTTCTATTTTCTTAGGGAATTTTCACAGTATTAGTAACATTGGCCAAGCAAATTAGCCCCCAGAATAATTGCACGAGGTTTGATCTTGCCTTGTCCAAGCAAATAAGTAAATATATAAATTTGGAAAAAGTCATTACTTAAATTTCTTATCTCAGCTTATGAGTCAGTAAAGTTGTGACTTGTAATAAGACATTTACAGAGAGTAAATCAGAGTAATTGGCCAGAATAAACCACTGACATTTAGAACTTAAAAGAAATTAAAATTTTAAATTTGTACAACATGGACTAATTAATGTTGCCATAAGTTGCTATTAAAGAGATTTAGACCAAACTACTTAAATTGTCATCTTTATCATTATTTTTCTATTTTTTACTTTGTAAAGAGTTATTACATCTCTTGAAGCAAAATTTATCACATGCTATGAAAAATTTCTGAGTGGTTCTCAAAAATGTACACCAGAGTGCTCAATAATCCGTGTATTTGAACCTAGAGTTCAAATTTGCTAATGGTATCTGATTATTTCAATGCCAAACTTTCCTAAACTTAACAAAACCGATTTTCCTACTGAATCTGATTCTGTTGCCTCTTTTTTCCAGATTTCCAAAATTATCCACTTACATAAAAGGAAATTCTGATATCTTCTTCCCACCAACTCTCCCAGTTGTTAAATGAACAGTCATAGGAAGTAAATAGGATAGTCACTATACTACAGTTTTAATTGCCAAATGGCTAATCTCTACCTCTCCACCAGAACACTCTTGTAAAAGACAATACTTTGCTCCCAAACTTCTTGAGGAACTGGCCTAGGGGTCATGTCATAGCTCAGTGAGCCCCTGGAGTTGTACAAAGTGAGCACCTAACTCAAGGAAAACCAAGTCACAAGCCTGTCAATGACATTTTGACAGAGTCTAGGCGGAAGGAAAGAATAGACACCTTGGGTCAATCAGATTCCTTTTCTCCATGATCTTAAGGAGTACATACCCAGAGAGTAGGAAGGCCAGTTACCATAAATGCAGAAATGGCACCATGACAGAATGGTCATGACTAGCCAAAGTCACAAGCAAACCAAAGTCATGGCAGGGCACGACACATTGGCATTAAAAGGGAGAAGACAGTGGTTGCCCCGTGGAGCAGAGATGTTCCAGTGAGGCTGCAAAGCCTGTGGGAAGTCTGGGGAGTCTCAGAATAACCTTTCCACACTGCTCCATTCGGCTCCAGCCCATGTATGTCCTCCCAACCGTTTCCCAAAAGGAAAATAAAGAAGTTTGCTGCTTTCCCAATAGTGAAAATAAGACATCATAAAGTGAACTAAATATTTAAATGCAATAAAGTTTTTTTTAAAAAACACCGCAACACTAATAATGTGTTGGTGAGTAACCATTAGACGTCTCCTTACACATATATTAATGATTTTTCATGGATGGCTTGTAGCTTGCATTTTTTTAACTTAAATGTCATGAACACGTTTTCATGCTCATAAATATAGCTTTGTAGCATTACTTCTCCTGGCTCATAGTATTCCATTGTGTCCATATACCATAACCTCTAGCAGAAATGCTCTCGTGATAGACATTTATATTGTTTCCAATTTAACTCTATAATAAGTAATGGGGCAATAAATCTACTTGAACGTTCTAAATATCTTATAACATAGTTTTATTTAATTGTATAATTATTTTCTTAAGATTTTTAAAGTGGAATTATTGGGACATTGGGACAAGTGGTATATGCTTTTATTTTTGCTTCAGTAATAGCATTATTAATAGCAAATTACATTTCATAGGATTCAGATTTTTCTTAAATCATTGTTAACGAAAAGCATTGATCTGTTTCTAGTCAAATAAGGTAAAGAATGCTATCTCATTCCTATTTAATTTGCTTTTTTTTGACCATTACAGATATTTTGACCATTTCTATTTCTCCTCTTGTGAAGTATTTGTTCATAAACTTTTCCTAATTTACTATGAAATTGTTGACTTTTGATACTGATTTGAAGAGTCATTACAAATTAAGATCATTAACACTTTGCCTAACATATGTGTTGCAAATATTTTTCAAGTAACTTGTTTGCCTTTTAAACTATGTTTACAGTCAAAAGTTTAAAACAATGTATACTCAGAGCTATCAACATTTTATTTTATGATTCCTGGTTTTCTTGTCATACCTAAAATAGCCTTTCCAAGAATATAAAAATATTCATTTTAACTTTCTTTTAGTGTACTTATGCATTCACTGTTTATATATTTGAGCCATATGGAATTTATTTTTATATGATTAAGCTAGATACCCCACTGATAGAGTTATCTCAGCACCACTTACTAAATAATGTATTGTTTTTTCACTGGTTGACCTAAAATGCTACTTTTTAATCATGTACTAAATTCCATGAAACACTGGAGAAACTGTGGACTTAACAGTAAAGCAGTTTGATTCTGGAATTTAAAAAACTTATGTTCACACTAACTAAAACTGTATAACTTTGGACAACTTACTAAATCTATTTGTCTAAGCCTCAGTTTCCTTGTCTAAAATGTGGAGATAATAAGCCTCCTAGGCCCACGTGCAAATTAAGTGATTAAAAAGTATACAAGGACTTCCCTGGTGGTCCACTGGTTAAGACCTCATGCTTTTACTGCACAGGACATGGGTTTGATCCCTGGTCAGGAAACTAAAATCCCTCACTCAAGTGGCAGGGCCAAGTAAACTAAAAATTATAAAAGAAAAAAAAATAGTATGCAGAAAATCTAGCCAGGCACCTCTTATTAAGAAAGTTTCAGTAAAATTAGTCACTAGCTCTACTTGGCTTTATTACTGAATTTTCTTTTCAGTCCCATCAATCAGCTTATTCTTATACCAAAATCTTACTTTTAATGATTATGTCTTTATTAGTTTCCTATCCATCAATGCAAGTGTCTTGCATTAATTCTTTTCTTAGAAATACCCTGGCCTTATTACCTAATTATTCTTTAGAAAATAGTTACCTTCCTTGTAGTAACTTGAGTGTTATAATTAAAACAATAGTAATTACCTAATCTCTCTGAGCTTACATTTAAACATATACGAATTGGGTATAATACCTACTTCTATTTTTTGCGAGGGTTGGGTGTTAATGTAAACAAATTAATACAGCACCTGAAGCATAGATGTTCCATAGTTGATAGTATTGTGACTATTGTAATCTTGACCTATCATCTGTCATGATATTCAGGCAAATTATAAAGACTTCATGCTTTAGAAAGTGGCAGACAAAATGCTGGATTACAGTGACTGTTGTACAGAAATATACTCTAATAGTAAGCTTAAACTGAATTAAACCAGAAGACTCTTGAAGTATATACAACCAGAAATGCAGGGCTAGTAGTGCAAGGGCTGTTTTTTATACAATAACTAGAAAAACATTTCCGGTAGAGAAGGGGAAGAATGGGCATTTCAACTTCCATTACTCCATTGGGTCCAAGACAAAATAAAACCTTGGTGCTGAAACTGCAAATATCTCAGTAGTATTTTATAGATCTTTCACATTAGGGTATGTGTGTAGGGATACAGATGAAGGGTGATGTGGAGGTTTGTGACTCTTTAGGATACTACAGCGTGAAAGGTAAATGAAAGTATGCACAGTTTTAATGATGCTGATGGGTTAAAAATTGAAATGACCTTGAGAAAATTGATCAATGAGCCATTTCCTGAGAGTAAAAGATCTCAGGAATAATGAAAATTACTAGATTTTCCTTCTTTCCTCTCTTCCTATCTTGCTTTCTGTCTTCCTTCCTTCCTTTCCTCACTTGTTCATTCAACAAGTAGGGCTTCCTCTATCTGTCATTAAGAAAATAGAAAATGTTTACCATCATCCTTTATTTCTGACAGAAGAGACAGGAAAGAATTTCAGAACTCTAGTTGAGATAAATATCAGATGTATTATTATTTTTAATAGGCCTTCCAGGGGAGAGGAGTTTCTCATCCCAACTACCCATACAAAATACCTAAAATATAGTATCTTATCACTATGAGCATAAGTCTACCAGTTCAGAAGTAAAAAAGCAGAAATAAGAAACAAATGCCAAACTCCTTTTTTTGGGGGGGGGATAATTTTCTATTTTTGCAAATGCATTATAATCAACTGATGTCAGAATGTAAGAGCTTAGAATGCCTGTGATACACTGCATAATATGCCATCTGGGCAAATCTGAATGTTGCAAGCAGTCACCTTTCTTTTTGGTTCTGAGGTTGTGTTCACGAAGAGAACTGCGGTTGGTATCACATTGCACAAGCTCCCGGAGCTGGGAGAGAATAATGACACGAATCAATAATGCTGTCTGGGAAATGGCTTAGAATAAAATATTACAGAAGGGCACAAACATCACCCAAGGGGAGACTTCAGCGTTGATTAAATATGGCTGCCTCAGCTCTCTTCCACACAGTGACAGATGGAGAGGGAGTGCTTACTTTGGCTTTTGCTGAATTTTTTTGAACTAAGGTTACTCAGGTAGCATGGAAACAGGGCAGTGCATGCCAGTTGTTAGCTTTGCTGCACTTGGCTGCCCCCTGAAGGCCCAAACTGGACACACAGGCAGAGAAGTCCCTCATCACACCAACAAAATCCACAGCTGACCATAAGTTTCAAACGCTGATCCCTTTCAAAGTATCCTTGTGAAAAGAAATTAGCAAAATAAAACATTCACATAGAGTTCTCCTTTTCACCATCCCCCATACCCCAAAGGAAATAAAAAGGATGATTCATTTGTCTAAGTTAACAAAGTATGTTAAATAATACATGAAGAATTCACAAAACACTCAGACTGAAAATTAGAATTCAAAGACTATCAAGATAAATGTCAATGTTAAATCATATTTGAATGCATAAAAAAGAATAAACAAGCATTTGCACTCCCAGTGTCAATAAATTTTTCTAATTTCCTCTATGTGTAAATTACAGAGTTTTGAAAAACATACCATGCCATTCCACAAAAAGAAATGTAATCTTCTCCCTCCATTCCATCTAATTCTATAAACTTATCATAGTGCTATGCTTAAAAAAAAAAAACTATCCTACCAACTTCTTATTTTCGCCTTTCATAGAGCCTAAATTCAAAAAGAAAAACTTATTTCATCCCTGGAGTAAAAAGTGTGGGTGGCGGAGGCCTTCAGTAGTCTGGGCACTGAATTTCCTCTGTGTGTGAATGCCTGTGTCTCTGGGTGCCCTGGTGATTGGAGACACAGGTCCAAAAATGCTTGCTGCCTACTCAGCTCTGTTATAAACTTGATTGAAACCATTAGCTAGAATGTAATGAATTCCATGTGTCAGTCTTCTTTGGCATTTTTTTAAAAAGATGGGGTTTTTAGAACACATAATTGTGATAAATCCACTCTGGATAATTTATGTTTTTCTTTTTCCTTTTTTTTTTTGACTAGGAGCCCTTCCGCATACAAATTTTAAACAAATGAGCATTTACATATCCAGTGTTGGTTGTAAGTCCTGCTTTACAAATTTACAGTTTTGGCTACTTTTTCCATCTTACTCCTTGGGAATTATTGAAGTAGGAAGACAGATTAACTTCTTCAGGACACTGAAATCTAAACACTTTTTGCTGATAAGTAGGCATATTTGAAACTCTTCCTCAAATACTGCATTCCTTTAGATTTTTCTATTAGAGAGCATTTGGGGGCTATCTGTCTAATTCTCTAAAACTCAAGCTTAATAAATGTGTTCTTTTAACATTTTCATGTTCTAAAAGCAGTCTATTTTAAATAAATTACCTTTATTCAAAGGTCTCTTTTAGCCAGTATCATAAATGAAAACTGAAGAATAATCTACTAGAATTTGAAAATACTGAAAGATCCTAAATCTAAATTAAATTGGCCACTCTTTAAAGTTGTGAATTAAGATAATTAGGTAAATATAGTAACTTGAATCTAACAAAAGATTTTCCCCAAGGGTACAGTTATGTTCCTTTAAAATCTGTCAATAAAAAACAAAGGAAGTATCAATCTCTCTTGGATAACGTGCATTATCCATTCTTGAGAATCAGACATTCTGGGGGAAAGAAATAGTAACTAAAAGCCAATTTCCCCTTATTTAAAATGGAAAAACTTTAAAACATGCTATATAATAACCCCCACCCATCAACTAAATTATTAAAGTGCAATAATTCCTATATATAAGTAAAAAAAACTAGTACAGTAGAATATAATATGTTGAAAACATCACTTCCTAATTACTAGACAGTTAACTTTGCTGCTAATACACAGTTGCTTTTTAGATTACCATAACCTTCCTTAACACCAGCACCTTTATACATCAATTATATTTGGATATATAACAATTATATTTGGAATATAACATGAATCTTTTCTCATACACATGAGTTTGGGGGAACATTTTTTTTTTTCCTTTAGGAATATCATCTACGTAACCTTGAACCAAGGAAGTGAGCATATTTTGTTATTGAAAGCCAGGAAGCATTGTGGGAAAACGCTAATGGGAGAACTTGGGCAGAGTGACCCAGTAACTCAATGGGCTGCCTCACTGGGAACTTATTTCCCTTTTACTGGAGAGCAGCAAGCCCAAGCTGGACAATTTTGTGATTGTGATAGCACATGGCCACTAGCATCTGTCTTCTGAAGCTGCAGTAACAGATTACCACAAGCATGGTGGCTTAACAAGAAAATATTATTTTCTCACAGTCCTGGAAGCCAGGAGTCCGAAATCAAGGTGTCAGCAGGGTGGGTCCTTCTGAGGCTCTACAGAGAATCTCTTCTACTTTCCCCCCTAGTTTCTGGTGTGTGTGCTAAGTCACTTCCGCTGCATCTAACTCTTTACAACCCTAAGGACCATAGCCCGCCAGGCTCCTCTGTCCGTGGGATTCTCCAGGCAAGGGTTCTAGAGTAGTTTGCCATTTCCTTCTCCAGGGGATCTTCCCGACCCAGAGATTGAACCCATATCGCTTAGTCTCCTGCATTGGCAGGCAAGCTCCTTACCACGAGTGCCACCTGGGAAGCTTCTGGTGGCTGCATGCAACTCTTGGCCTCCCTTTACAGACGTGGCTGCTCCATCTCTGCCGGTCTTTACATTCCCTCCTCCCTCCTCTTCTCTTCAAAGGACAATTGTCATTGGATTTAGAGCACACCCTAATCCATGATGACCATATCTTGAAATCCTTAATTACAGATTCAAAAACCCTTTTCCCAAATAAACTCAGATTCCTAGGTACTGAGTGGACATATCTTTCTTGAGCAATGGGGGTCACCATTCAATCCACTGTATCCTCTGAGCTTGTATGATAACACCTCAGCTCTGCGGACTATCACAGCTACTGGGGCTGGGCAGCCGTTGGCCACAAGTCTTCAGCCACTGCCTCCATCACGATTGTCATCTGCTGAAAAAAGGGAGGGAACAGAACTCCATTTACATCTTCACTGCAGACAGTTTGATGTAACTTATTCTGTAAGGTTTCTTTATGCCACCACAGCCTACATGTCTAAAAATGAAACAGTCAGGGGCCAAAGAGCTTTCCTAGGAGTAACTCTGTGGCAGGTTAGGATGGAACATGCGTCAAGAATTACTGTGTTTTTTTTAAGTTCCTTGCCTGGAAACTGCTTTTAATGCACCTTCATTAAAGTGCTCTCACAGAAATTATTCTAATTGAGAAGTCGAGTTTAGATAATAAAACAAGGAGTGATCCGAACAAATGGCATGTTTGATGGCTCACTAGATTTTGTTGTGCATGCATGTGCAAAGTTACTTCAGTCGTGTCTGATTCTTTTCAATCCCGTGGACTGTAGCCCACCAGGCTCCTCTGTCCATGGGATTCTCCAGGCAAGAATACTGGAGTGGGTTGCCATTTCCTCCTCCAGAGGAACTTCCAGACTCAGGGATCGAACCCACGTCACTTACGTCTCCTGCACTGGCAGGCGGGTTCTTTACCACTAGCACCACCTGGGAAGCCACCAGATTTTGTCGCTTACAGCTAAGAGTAAAATTCGAGTACTTAGGCCATAGCCCATCAAGAAATCAAGCTAACAAACTTTGACCCAGTTTTTATTCATGTGAAAAATAAAATTAATTCATGCTGCTTACATATGTGGGCAGATTGGGAGTTTATACGATTTTATAAGCATACATTCGTGTTTGCATACCTCTTGTGTACAACTTATAAGCACATATTCCTGGATGTCGTTGTCAAAGTGTTTTCTCTTATCAATTGAGTTTGCAGTTCTGCAATTCCCCCACCCCCTCTTCTTTCTTTTCCTCTTTTTTATTTTTTTAAGTAAAGTTTTCTTTCAAGTCCTCTACTGTTACCGTATTTCGGCCATCAAAGTCCCCTCCTAGCCATTTTCATTTACCTTGTGGCTCTGACCCTTTGTGAAGCTGAGCATTTTCAGAGTAAACCGATCCTGCGGGTCCCCAAGGATGTTATTCTCATTTACTCACTCAGCTCTTTGAATGGAGCAGCCCTCGCTTGGCAGCCGTTCAGCAGACCAGGATTCAAAGAGCACACAATCCTTTTTCTTCCAAGGGCCTTTCAAAACCCAGTCCAAGGTTTGTCGAGGAGCTTTAATGGATGTCAGTCATTTAGCATGTTACATTTCATTCATGGCTGCCAGGGAACGTGATGAGTAGAGAAGGAATAAAAGAAAACAGGCAGACAATGGGGCTAAGGGATAATTTTCTGAGGCTTTTGTGACGTGACATTATAGAGGGCATTTTTGAGCTGCCATTACTCATAGTGGAGAGTTAAAATAGAGGAGGTAATAATCCGCTTGTATCTAAAGCCCCACCAAAACCTCCCAAACAACTTCAGAGCCAGGCTTTCAGAAAAGTGGGGATCAGTTTGAAAGGTGGGTGCTGTGGATCTAAGACAGCTGTTTGGTGAGGCCCTACTGTCTCCCCAGGTGGGTGATGGACGGATGGAGTCCCCTTCGTGCCATCTGCTTGGTCACCTCTGACAGCTGCCTCTCCCTTTCTGAACATCAAAATGTCTGGGGACAGTCTCTGGGCACTGGCAGTAAGACAGGGAAGCTGAGTGACAGTCCCAGGGGGCAGAGAAGAGGGGAAAGGAGGCGAGGACTCAGGACTGCATACCTCTGTACCTGCCAACTGGTGTGTCACAGACGGGCTAAAATTACTGCCTATTCAATTATCTGATTAAAGAGAGTCTTTCATTTGAGGCTTTTTAAAAAAATCCAGACTGAAATCTAAACCTTCTAGAAAGTTACCCACCCCCCCATCCAATTTTTTTAACTCGGGCATAATCAACATTTGAGGGGGAAATGATAAAAAGGTACAGGAGAAACACTTTGTTACTGGCTCCAGGCCATAAATTGTTCTGGGATTTTTCTTTCTTTTCTGCTTTTTCTCTTGGGTCTGACAGCCATGTTATGAACTTACTTGAAACTACTGCTATCAGATTTAATCTGACTTACCTTTACACACACACACACACACACACACACACACACACACACACTCACCTACCAGGTTGACGGCATATTTTTTTAAATGAGTAGCATCAACTGATTAAAAAAGGTACCAGTGTTCCCCCAATGCACTTCATTTTTTATTAGTTTTACAATTGCATTGAAATCCCTTTAAATTATAGAGCTCATGAATTATGCCTGTGTCAGGCAGCATCAGAACTGTGTCTTTATGGCTCTTGGATTCCACAGAGGCTGTTGTGGTTTGAAAATAACAGAACAATGTGCTGCTGCTTCACCAGCCGGTTAATGACTTGCCCCGTGGTTAAAGGCCCCAAACCGCACGGGGCAAGCTGGGCTGAGCCACTCAGGCCAGGGCTGCCCAGCGGAACCACACAACAATAGGAAAACATTCTGTGTTCATTATCCAATTCATGCTGAGCTGACTTTTTGAAGCTTTATTAATAATTTTCCCATAGTTTATGCTCTCCTGTTTGTTTTACAAAAAGAAAAGATGCTGTAAAGCTGCAGAGTCAGCAAAGAGCCACGCACAGGAAAAAGTTTAAAGGCCAGACCTAACCCCAAAAAACCTTAAACTCTAGACTGAAGATCAGCTGGGGGTGGTGCGGGGACTCAAAAAAAAAATTGTGCCACTCTGTTAGAAGAAGGAAAACAAGAGAAGGAGCAGGAGGGAGGACTCAAGAGACAATCTCAACTCCGCAGTGTCTGTTTCCCAATTCATAAATACATGACCTGATGACCTGCTCTTCATGTAAAGAATGAATGTAGGGTTTACACTGAAGACCACAGCAGTCACTGAACACAGGCCTCCAAAGCCTCAGAGAACTGGATAAAGACAGATGTTGACAAAAGCACATTTTAGTCTTCTACAATTTTTATTTCATATTGGCATTTTAATTTTCTTATGCATTGTTTCTACCCTACAATCCCCAAGAAAATACACATCCATCTTCAACGTTATTTGCTGTGATCTAATGTTACCCAGGAGAAGGCAATGGCACCCCACTCCAGTACTCTTGCCTGGAAAATCCCATGGACGGAGGAGCCTGGTAGGCTGCAGTCCATGGGGTCGCGAAGAGTCAGACATGACTGAGGGACTTCACTTTCAGTTTTCACTTTCATGCATTGGAGAAGGAAATGGCAGCCCACTCCAGTGTTCTTGCCTGGAGAATCCCAGGGACGGGGAAGCCTGGTGGGCTGCCCTCTGTGGGGTCGCACAGAGTCCGACATGACTGACCTGGCTTAGCAGCAGCAGCAACAATGTTACACCTTCATAGTTTCAGTATAGAACAAACATTAACCTTTACATCTTACTCTGTCTCTAGGACACCTTTACCCACACAAAGCATAAGGCAACAGTCTGGCTGATCTGTGCCACTCTAGATCGTGAACCATTGCAGTTAGAACCAGATATACACCTGGGAGAAATATTTCTGCTACAGTTGCTGAATGTGACTTTGATTTAAACATGTTCTACTGTTGCTCATCTACTGACTTTGTCCCTATTTTTAAAAATTAAGAGATGGCAGGGAGCAGTGTCTCAGAGTTATCTGAGGTGCTGTCTCCCAGACTGCAGTCCTCATTTTGCCCCCAAATAAAACTTAACTTGAAACTCTTTTAGAAAAGAGAGAGAGATGGCAAAGGAAAAATGATGTAAGATGTAAAAATCTAAGCGTAGAATGGGAGTATGTGTGTGTGTGTGTGTGCGTGTGTGTTGGAGGGAGCCTCACTTTTAGGGAACCACTCTCTCTCCCTGAAGGAATAAAATTATTCTGAGTGGGTTATCACCAAAACGAAGGACTTTCATTACTAATGAAAAAATTTTGCCTGAGACCCTGTGTTTCTTAGAGGAAGTAACCAAGAAATATTGCCATAGATTCTACCTTGATTCCAAAGGACTTTGCAGCCCTGACCAGCTTATTTTACTGCCCTGACAAGTGGGCACACAAACCTGCCCACACCCCCAGTGGCCAGCAACTGGCTGTTAATTGTCTCAGCCTGTGGGTGATCATTTTAATTGTCAGAAAAGTATTTTATTCTGTGAGCCCAAACTTCCCACCCTGTGACTAACCTCATTCATCTTTCGTTCTGGAACTCTGCAGAAAAATCAAGCTCCTCTTCTGTAGAACAGACTTCGAAATTGTAACACAACTTGTCATTTTCTCAGGTTAAATGAACACATTCCTCCAGATATTCCTCATATGATATGGTTTCCAGACACTTTACCGTCCTTCCTTTGAACACAGTCCAGTTTGCTGTCAGTTTCTCCCCTAAAATGTGGTGTCCAGGACTCCATACAGCACTTCCTGAGTGCCTGGCAGTGAAGGAGGTTAGACTAATAATTCCCTTGATGTGTACGCTGCATTGCAATTAATAGAGGATATGACTGAGTTCGGTGTTTAACAAAAAGCCACAGTCATGGGTTACATGAACTTGTGTTAAAACCTAAAATATTTTTACACTTACTACCAAATCAGATTTTTGGCATTGTAAACCCAGAGATTGATGATCTGAATTTAAATGTAAGTTTTTTTTTTCCTTTATACTGTTACATTTCAGCTTCTTTGTTCTTAAAAATCTTCCTTATAAAATCCGGTTGGCACATTACTTTTTGCTTTCCAAGTCATTAGCTAATCCTTTTCATTTTGTATCATTTGCAGTTTTGATAAGACTTCCTTCTTTGTCTAAGGCATTGAATAAAGAAAAGAATGAGTGCCATTACAGATGAAGGATTCAGTGAAGTACCTGATACCTAGCATTCAAAATACGTTAGTTATTCTCTTTAAAACTCCTCAGAGTCCTTCCTCTGTTAAGTATCAATTCCCTCTCTCATGACCATAATCAATACAGGCTTAAAAAAAACAAAACAGAAAAGCAGAAATATTAGAGAGGAAAGAGAAAGACCAGAACATGAAAACAAAGCTGCAATAAATTCATTTACCCTCAGGACAGCCACATGAACACTCCCATGGTCAGTTCCTGCTATCAGTCAGGAGCCTAGTCCACCTTCTGCCCTCAGGGTTCCCTCTGAGATGGATGTCCATACGCTCCTGATTTTCCACCCGCCCCCTCAACACACACAATATATAAAAGCAAGAATGAGTAAATGATTTAGAGTGTAAGTCCAAGGTTTTGCATTTTTTTTTTTTTTTGTCAATTCCAAACAGACTTGTATTTATTTAGGTGTTTGAAACTGCTTGGCCGAGCAGGCCTTTTATTTCCTTAAAAGAATTTGTTGATCGACTGAAAATTCTCTTTGAAAAGCAGCCTCGTGGATGTTTTATTTTTATTTATATTTTTTTTTTATTAGTTGGAGGCTAATTACTTCACAATATTTCAGTGGGTTTTGTCATACATTGATATGAATCAGCCATAGATTTACACTTATTCCCCATCCCGATCCCCCCTCCCACCTCCCTCTCCACCTGATTCCTCTGGGTCTTCCCAGTGCACCAGGCCCGAGCACTTGTCTCATGCATCCCACCTGGGCTGGTGATCTGTTTCACCATAGATAGTATACATGCTGTTCTTTGAAACATCCCACCCTCACCTTCTCCCACAGAGTTCAAAAGTCTGTTCTGTATTTCTGTGTCTCTTTTTCTGTTTTGCATATAGGGTTATCGTTACCATCTTTCTAAATTCCATATATATGTGTTAGTATGCTGTAATGTTCTTTATCTTTCTGGCTTACTTTCACTCTGTATAAGGGGCTCCAGTTTTCATCCATCTCATTAGGACTGATTCAAATGAATTCTTTTTAACGGCTGAGTAATATTCCATGGTGTATATATCCCACAGCTTCCTTATCCATTCATCTGCTGATGGGCATCTAGGTTGCTTCCATGTCCTGGCTATTATAAACAGTGCTGCGATGAACATTGGGGTGCACGTGTCTCTTCAGATCTGGTTTCCTCAGTGTGTATGCCCAGAAGTGGGATTGCTGGGTCATATGGCAGTTCTATTTCCAGTTTTTTAAGAAATCTCCACACTGTTTTCCATAGTGGCTGTACTAGTTTGCATTCCCACCAACAGTGTAAGAGGGTTCCCTTTTCTCCACACCCTCTCCAGCATTTATTGCTTGTAGACTTTTGGATAGCAGCCATCCTGACTGGCGTGTAATGGTACCTCATTGTGGTTTTGATTTGCATTTCTCTGATAATGAGTGATGTTGAGCATCTTTTCATGTGTTTGTTAGCCATCTGTATGTCTTCTTTGGAGAAATGTCTGTTTAGTTCTTTGGCCCATTTTTTGATTGGGTCATTTATTTTTCTGGAATTGAGCTGCAGGAGTTGCTTGTATATTTTTGAGATTAATCCTTTGTCTGTTGCTTCATTTGCTATTATTTTCTCCCAATCTGAGGGCTGTCTTTTCACCTTACTTATAGTTTCCTTTGTTGTGCAAAAGCTTTTAAGTTTCATTAGGTTCCATTTGTTTAGTTTTGCTTTTATTTCCAATATTCTGGGAGGTGGGTCATAGAGGATCTTGCTGTGATTTATGTCGGAGAGTGTTTTGCCTATGTTCTCCTCTAGGAGTTTTATAGTTTCTGGTCTTACATTTAGATCTTTAATCCATTTTGAGTTTATTTTTGTGTATGGTGTTAGAAAGTGTTCTAGTTTCATTCTTTTACAAGTGGTTGACCAGTTTTCCCAGCACCACTTGTTAAAGAGGTTGTCTTTTTTCCATTGTATATCCTTGCCTCCTTTGTCAAAGATAAGGTGTCCATAGGTTTGTGGATTTATCTCTGGGCTTTCTATTCTGTTCCATTGATCTATATTTCTGTCTTTGTGCCAGTACCATACTGTCTTGATGACTGTGGCTTTGTAGTAGAGTCTGAAGTCAGGCAGGTTGATTCCTCCAGTTCCATTCTTCTTTCTCAAGATTACTTTGGCTATTCGAGGTTTTTTGTATTTCCATACAAATTGTGAAATTCTTTGTTCTAGTTCTGTGAAAAATACCATTGGTAGCTTGATAGGGATTGCGTTGAATCTATAGATTGCTTTGGGTAGAATAGCCATTTTGACAATATTGATTCTTCCAATCCATGAGCATGGTATGTTTCTCCATCTGTTTGTGTCCTCTTTGATTTCTTTCATCAGTGTTTTATAGTTTTCTATGTATAGGTCTTTTGTTTCTTTAGGTAGAAGACAAAAAGAAAGACCATGAGAAAATACTCGAGGAGATAATAGCTGAAAACTTCCCTAAAATGGGGAAGGAAATAGCCACCCAAGTCCAAGAAACCCAGAGAGTCCCAAAGAGGATAAACCCAAGGCGAAACACCCCAAGACACATATTAATCAAACTAACAAAGATCAAACACAAAGAACAAATATTAAAAGCAGCAAGGGAAAAACAACAAATAACACACAAAGGGATTCCCATAAGGATAACAACTGATCTATCAATAGAAACCCTCCAGGCCAGAGGGAATGGTAGGAGTCTGAAACGTAATGAAGAGGAATAACCTACAACCTAGATTACTGTTCCAGCAAGGATCTCATTCAGATATGAAGGAGAATTCAAAAGGCTTTACAGATAAGCAAAAAAGCTGAGAGAATTCAGCACACCATACACCTAAGGCAATTGAGAAGCGAAGAAATGAAGAAACCCAGGGTTGGCAGAAGGAAAGAATCTTAAATCAAGGGCAGAAATAAATGCAAAGAAAACTAAAGAGACCATGCAAAAAATCAACAAAGTAAAAGCTGGTTTTTTTGAAAAAATAAACAAAATTGACAAACCATTAGCAAGACTCATTAAGAAGCTAAGAGAGAAGAACCAAATTAACAAAATTAGAAATGAAAATGGAGAGATCACAACAGATAACACTGAAATACAAAGGATCATAAGAGACTACTACCAGCAGCTCTATGCCAATAAAATGGACAACTTGGATGAAATGGACAAATTCTTAGAAAAGTATAACTTTCCAAAACTGAACCAGGAAGAAATAGAAGATCTTAACAGACCATCACAAGCAAGGAAATCGAAACTGTAATCAAAAATCTTCCAGCAAAACAAAAGCCTCAGGACCAGTGCTTCACAGCTGAATTCTCCAAAAATTTAGAGAAGAGCTAACACCTATTTCCTACAATCTCCAGAAAATTGAGATGAAGGTAAGCTTCCAACTCATTTCTACTGAGGCCACATCACCCTAATTCAAAACGCAGACATAAGAATTGCCAACGGAAAAAAGAAAACTACAGGCCAATATCCACTGATGAACATAGATGCAAAATCCTTAACACAAAATTCAGCCAAAAGAATCACAACTATTAAAACAATCTACATCATGACCAAGTGGGCTTTATCCCAGGAATGCAAGGATTCTTTAATATCCGCAAATCAATCAATGTAATACACCACATTAACAAATTGAAAGATAAAAACCATATGATTATCTCAATAGATGCAGAGAAAGCCTTTGACAAAATTCAACACTCATTTATGATTAAAACTCTCCAAAAAGCAGGAATAGAAGGAACATACCTCAACATAATAAAAGCTATATATGACAAACCCACAGCAAGCATCACCCTCAATGGTGAAAAATTGAAAGCATTTCCCCTGAAATCAGGAACAAGACAAGGGTGCCCACTCTCACCACTACTATTCAACATAGTGTTGGAAGTTTTGGCTACAGCAATCAGAGCAGAAAAAGAAGTAAAAGGAATCCAGATAGGAAAAGAAGAAGTGAAACTCTCACTGTTTGCAGATGACATGATCCTCTACATAGAAAACCCTAAAGACTCTACCAGAAAATTACTAGAAGTAATCAATGAATATAGTAAAGTTGCAGGATATAAAATTAACACACAGAAATCCCTTGCATTCCTATATACTAACAATGAAAAAACAGAAAGAGAAATTAAGGAAACAATACCATTCACCATTGCAACAAAAAGAATAAAATACTTAGGAGCATTTTATTTTAATTAAAAAAAAATGCTCTCGTCATGTCTGTATCAGTAAAATGGAAGTCCAAAAGGAGGAGTCTAAGAATTACAGGTATCCCCTAATCTTCAAAAGTTTTTAGACCACTTCACTTTCACAAAGAAAAGATAGCATTAGTTGCTCAGTCATGTCCAACTCTTTGCTACCCCATGGACTGTAGTCTTCCAGCTCCTCTATCCATGGCATTCTCCAGGCAAGAATGCTGAAGTGGGTTGCCATTCCCTTCTCCAGGGGATCTTCCTGATCCAGGGATCAAACCCAGGTCTCCTACATTGCAGGCAGATTGCATCTGAGCCACCAGGGAAGCCCCACTTTCACAAAAGACCTACATTAATACCTATTTTCACTAACTGAAAGAAATACAAAGAAGATTTTCGCTTTTATGAAAAAAAGTGAAAATAGTAGTCAGTTTGTTTTGCCCCAAGCTGTTACAGAGGCCTCAAGAGTGACTCCCCCAAGTTCCTTCCCCGGGAACTACCCCTAGCATCTCAGTGTCCAGCCACCATAGCTTTGAACTGCGTCTAGGAGGCTCTGTGCTTTATCTTGATTTATTTTGTGCATGCTTTAGCAAGATGGGTCTTAAGGTAATTGCTTCTTCACTTTTGTCTTATGGAAGGGTTCAACTCAACTGTCTGCTTTTGGATAGTGGAGAAACCTGTGTTTATTTATGCTTTAGGTAAATAACTATTCTTATTGTGGTGTGACAACAAACTACAGGATATTTCCTGCTTCTTAAGCATTTGCATCTTAAGCACTTACTTGAAACAAATTCCTTTCAATGCAATATCACAAGTTTAGTACTATACATTTTGGAAAATATTTTAAAATATTGTTAAAACAAATGAAGACAACAGTACTGGAAATGGTAAGTGCTGTAACATTTTTATTATTTGTCCCTTCAGTGTATCTGCTTTTATTTTTTTGTTTATATACAACATATATAAATTGGCTTTATAATTCACGTTTCTGGTATGCATTAAATAAATCCAAATAAAGGAGGGCTTTATAAATCAATGTACTATCTTTTCTTATCTATGTTCCCTAATTGCTGTATATGTTGTGGAGAAAGGAAAAGATAATAATCATTTTGTGGAAATTACAATTTGTAATATAGAAGGAATATAGGTTTTATATTTTTAAGCTTTAGGTCTCTTTTTAAAAGTCACACATTATATAGCAAAACTAATTTAATCAGCACCCTAGAAGCAAATTGAAAAAGTAGATATTTGTTACTATGCATCCAAAAATCAATTTTTACGCTTCTGCCAATTTCTTGTACTTTTACCACTGTTTTAAGATACTCAAGAAACTGATGTTTCAGAGACTAATCTTCTACCTATAGCCATGTTTTCCATGTGAAAATAATTTTTATATGGAAAAAGAACGTTTAACTATGCAACATTTGAATTCATCAAAGTGGCTTCTTAGCTTGTTAGCAACACACACAGGCATGTATGCACCCTCATGTTAAAGATTAGTAAAAATGCAGGGCCAAGATATTTTTAAGAAATCTCTCAGCTGAAAGATATTGTAGAAAGGGCTCTTAATCACATCACGGGCCCTTTTACCTAAGTCATGGTGGAATTTCCACTTTTTCAACTACCTTAAGCAAGACATGTACCTGCTCTCCGTGTACATCTACTGTTGAAGACCAGCCAGGTACCCTGCTGGAAGTTCACTAATCTGAACCACTGCCTTATTCCCCTACCCTGGGGTCCTGCAGTTACTGAGGCTTCAGTAAGGACAGTGAGTGGAAAACAGGAGTCTTCATGGACCCAGGTCCTTCACCTACCTCCATGATGACATCCTTCTGGGCCACCTTGGAGATAAAACATATGAGGTCCCTTACCTCACTGTCTTCTGCCATCACCTAATGTTTTTTGTGACTCTGGTTGATTCTTGTAATGTTAGCAGACACTAGATGCTTTACTATTGCCTGGAGAATGCCATAGACACCGGAGCCTGATGGGCTCAGTCCATGGGTTCCCAAAGAGTCCGGCAGGACTGAGCAACCAACACACTCCCAATGATGGCTGGGAAAACTAACAAGAAGGAAAGTTTTCCCAGTGAAGACACCTGACAAAAAAAGAATATTTTAAGCAGATGTCATTGTACTAGGGGACTGTTTTAATTTTGTAAACTCTTTAAGGGAACAGAGGTACCAGCCTTTGTTAGCACTGCTTCTATAAATCTGCTTTCGTCTCATTGATAGTTATTTTTCTCTTGATTCCTATGTAAATACAGTCCTTAGAGAATTAATTATTTATGTTTTGCTTTATGAGGCTAAAAGGATGATTTTTACATGACTTGACTTTTACTAATTCCTATACTCTAACATCTGTTAATCTAGAATTCAAAAATCTCTCCTATTATCCTTGTAAATGATTCCCATTTGCTTTTTTTTACTTTTACTCATTTGAATATTCCCTTATTTTCATTTGATAAAAAACTATCGACCCACCCACCTTCAAAAATAAAATAAATAGATTGCTTTCTGAGAGTCTACAGAGCACAGAAGTGAATATTTTAATTTATTACTGACAATTCCATAATAAAGCTAAAATGTGTATGTTCCCATTGCCGAATAGGACACTGTGCTTTTCTGAGATTGCACAGCTAAAAGTTATGGTGCTAAGAGGGCAAGCACCATGCTGTTTAGAGTAATCCTGATCCCCTTCTATGTTTCCTTCCCTCAACCAGCCTCTCAAAACTCCAGCATGAGCCCATATTTAACATCAGCCTTCCTCAGTGCATACAGAAGCCTAGTTCCATAGTCACAGTTCCCAGTGATCAGCCCCTACAGGAGAAATGCTCGTAATTTCCACTGATGTGCCCATGGATGTGTGTGGGGGGGGGCGGGGTATGCGAAAACACACACATACACACAAACACTCGTGTGAAAAAGAGGGAGAGAGAACTTGTTTTTATATAATTCACGTGTATTGGCAGGAATTCAAGAAACACCAAAAAAATGGGGAAAGACCTCTTTTTCTTTATTGCCAGAGGAAAAAAATCATCCGTGTTACCTTTAAGCCTGTATGAACATTATAATGTCAAACTCACCCTGCCCTTTTTCTAACATGCATTCCATTAGGCCATCTTAAAATTTATTCTAACTATAGCACTATACTTTGAGGCATTATTGTGTATTTGTAATTAAAGGGTTTACTGCTTTGGCAATTATAGGGAGAATTTGAGCAAAAAACTAAAGTATATTCTACAGAAAACACAAATTATAGTAGTGACCACTTGTACATTGATTTAATCTAGACCTCAAGAACAGCAACAGACCTTAAAATATCAACCTTTTATTTGCATAGTAGAAGATCAAATATGCACTGTATACAATAAAATCTAAGATGTTAGTATAATGTTGGCAGCTATAGTTATGATAGTGACAGTATTTAGCTATGATTTGTAAGAATAGGTTCTATATTCTTTTATTTTTATTGGGTCCTATGCAGCTTGTCATCAGCAGAATATCAGTAAATGGTAAGAAAATGACATCTTGCCACATAATAAGGTGTCATTCTAAATTCTACTCATTGCTAGATGGAATTCTTTCACACTGGAAAGCATTTAACAGCATCTCTTTGATCTGTGTGTAAGAAAACATGGCCTTGAGTAGCTCATCCAAGAAAACAGAGATAACAAGTGTCCGAGCCAGACCTAAACCAGGACTTCTGATTTCAAATCCTGAGTGCTTTCCCACTGCAGCAGGCCCATGTAAAACTTCAAGACACACATTTCAAACAGAATATGCAATTTGGAAAATTTACTTTGAATTATAACCTTATGCTCTGATTACTTTCCATCAGTATTTATCTTTGTATATTTCTCTGTCCCGAGGGTTACCTCTTTTGGATCACTGTTATCTTATTTTTCTAAGCATTCCTGAGTCTTTCACTCTATCTCCATAAAGCCTTTCCACTTTTAGACCTTCTCTCTACTTTTATTTTATTCTATGATTTTTTGTTTGTTTGTTTTTTGCTTTTCGGAAAATTTAAAGTAACCTGACTTTATTGTCAAGAACTTGGATGCTTCTTACATATTCCAGATACTTATAGTTATCTTTGAACTTGATTTCCTTTTTATAATTTTTATCAAGTTACCTAAGCCTTTTCATCCTTGTGAATATCTGTTCTGAAATTTTCTTTGTAGGCTGTGAGAATCCTGTAGACCAAAAAAAAAAAAGGCGGGGGGTGGGGATGAGTGTGGTTAGGATAAAGAACAAGACTCTGGCGTGTAATCAATAGGATTCAGTGGATAAGCAGAATTTCCGATTGTTATATCAGTTTTAAACCAAGCTATGAGTTGCCCAATTCTGGAAGTTTGATTCTTCCAACATGTTTGAACTATTCTCTGGCACAGAAGTAAGTGCTTTGAGAACAGAAAAAAACCCAGCAGAGTTTATGGTGTGGTAGTCTCAGATCCCCAGAGATTCTGACAGAGACACACAGCACTTAAAAAGCAAAAGATTTGCTCCACTGGATATATTAAGGCTTATAAACATAATATTACCATGCAAAGATAGCCAGTATTTTAGATTTTGATGCTTTAGCTATTTCAGAATTAGAGATAGTGAAGAATTTTGAATGAGACAAAGCCAAGTTCAAATTCCATTAACACTAGAGCCATTGCTTACTAGCCTTGTGTCCTTAAAGCTTTGTTTAACTTTCTGAGCCTCATCTGTAAACATTCAAGGATTGTTTTGACAAAATAATTTATACAAAGTACCAGCGTGTAATGGGTTCCCAGTGAGTGATATGATGATGATGATGGTGACAATGACAATGATGGTGTTACTGAGATCTCTTATTGATTAAAGGAGGAGGGAGAGAAAACCAAGCTTTGGGGTGTATCTTAATAGCATATATGATGAATGTAAAATAACTTCTAACTGAAAATTGTAATGGGAAACAATTTAGAAATGAGACTGGTGTTTTAGTAAATAAGTTTTCTAGGAAAATAAAAGAAATTTACTCTTAAAAGAAGATCCCAGACATGAATCTGATAAACCTATAAATATGTATATTTGGCTGTGATGTAATAAATAATTTTAAAAAGCAATTTATGGAACTTTACTGAGATTTATTAGTTTGTTAAAATGTTTTCCCCAAAGTCTTTCATTTTGTAGCATATGATTTAAAAAACATAAAATCTCTTTTTTAATAATTCACCATTTGAAATAGATGGGAATTAAGCGGAGTTTGAAGCAATTTGAATTTACTTCACAATGCAGTTTCCAGAGAGTTATTTGTCAAGTTCCATCCTACCATGTTTTATTGTCTAGATGAGTTTAAATAGCAGATACTCCAGGGAGAATCTGAGTTCTGGTAAGAAAAGACATTCACATCCTCCGTGTTATGGTCCATACATAGAAATGCTTATCCTCAGAGACGATTTTAGAATAAACAAAAAATCAGACTAAGGCAAGCCAGACAGCAAGCTTCTGTGGGAGACCAAACTGGTAAAACTCTCTGGCAAAACTTTTTTAGATTTTTAGTTATCAAAGCAAAGTTCTCTAACATTGTAATGATCCCTTGTTTTGTTTATTTTGCTTAGCTAAAAGCCAGAGGTAATCCTACCAGCAGCCAGTCATCTCCCTATGTGTTCAGCGCCTCACTCACGTTCCAGGGAAGAAGGGCCTTGGACCAGAGAGTTAGGGCTGGGGGTGGGGACCCTCTTGTACCCCTCCTTGATTTGTCTTAGGATGGCTATCCCCAAGGTTGACACTAAAAAGAACAACAGTTGACCCGTTCTGTTTGCTAAACCTAATGCTCTTATTCCTGTTATCCTATATTTTCAATTAAAAAAATTTTTAAGTAATTATTTGAATCCAACAACATATTCCTAAAACCGGAAGTAGTGGACATTTTAATATAAATTGCAGTAAAGAGATCTATCCTAGCTCCTTCACATGGGTCTTAAGTGTTGAATAGCAGCCTCCAAATTATTATTTCCTCTATCCCCACACACTTCTCTCTCTTGGTGCACTGCCCAGGTAGGCAGCCAGTACTAACTATCTGATAACATGCCTTGTCGGGCCATGTAGAATAATATTTTCTTCCAAGCCTTGTAATCTTGCTCCTGTACATCTAAAGCTCCACCTCCAGCATATCTTGTCTCTTGGGAAAGCCACAAAGCCTCCGTGGCCAAGAGGCTTTTCCAAACCAAGATGAAGACGATGTGAAATTTCTATTTGCTTATTGCCCACTGAACATATTCATACATTCCAGAAATTCTGCAGAAAATGAAAAGATGACTTTTCCTCTGAATTACAAGCCAAATGTCTCCTCAAAGCTAATTTTCCTGGGTTGTTATGTTACATATGTTTGTAAAGACTGTGTTATGGGAATTAATTTATACGTACCTCTGCTGTCAAATTCAGTAGGTGTTATATTTCTTATGTGAACAAATGCAGAACTTTACATTTATTTGCATATTCTCTGTTCGGTATCTTGGTTTTACACATATATTGAATTCTCTTCTTTATAGTTAGCCTGACAGTCTTATTTTAGAGATGAAAATAGAAGTTCAGAAAAATAAGTTATCACATTAAAATTATGGTTTTGATTGGATGCTAAGAATGATGCTTTAAATGTGGTCTTTGAAGATGTCTCACCCTGAAACTGTTTTGTTTTGTTTTTTCTTCTTTTTCTTCAATTGCTAGTGACTTCTTGTAAGTGATACATAGGTAAAGGTCATGCTATTCAGATTACTGAGTTCTTGAGAGAAAGGTGGCAGATGGAAAAATACTGTGTTCTTTTGGTCTTCTCATAGGCCAGCTAGCTGCAGAGTGAAAAAGGAGAAGGGAAAATTACTATTATCCTGACATGCAAATCAGTATTTGGTAATGTTTTGGTTCTATTGTGGGCTTCCCAGTCTTAAAGAACCCACCTGCGAAACCAAGAGAGTTAAGAGATGCGAATTCAGTCCCTGGGACGGGAAGATCCCCTGGAGGAGGGCGTGGCAACCCACTCCAGTCTTCTTGTCAGAGAATCCCAAGGCCAGAGGAGCCTGGCGGGTTACAGTCCATGGGGTCACAGAGTCAGACACTACTGGAGAGGATTAGTGCACACACGTGGTTCTACTGTAGCGTTCAGGGGACACTGAGCACCTCGTGTACTGTTCCAGCTAACTCAGCAGCTTCCTCATCTCTGCTCACCTGTTCTCTTTACCTCATTTACAGATTTACTTGTAAAATTATCAATACATGAATTTATTTGCATATTCTCTACTAGGTACCTTAATGCAAAGTATACCCCACCCTGTGACTTAGAGGACTCTGGGACAGACCTCCCAGCCCATCACATTTGTATGAACAGAATCACATTTATCATCCTGCAGCAAATACAGTTAAAAGAACACATTCTTCATTGCTGTGATTGGTGGTGGTTTAGTCGCTAAGCAGTGTCGGACTTTTGCGACCCTATAGACTGTAGCCTGCCAGGCTCATCTGTCCATGGGATTTTCCAGGCAAGAATACTGGAATGGGTTGCCATTTCCTTCTCCAGGGAATCTTCCCAACCCAGGAATCGAACTCAGATCTCCTGCACTGCAGGCAGATTGATTAACCCTTTCCTAATTTACTAACCTAATAAATCAAGATGTCCTTACCACTGAATGTCTTCTGGTGCAGAGCACACGTGTTTGCTTCCTTTTTCTTTCAATTCCTGCAAATTTTAGCTATCTATAATTTTTTTCTGCCCCCGTTCAACTCAACAAATATAAATGCCACATTTCCCAGATGACGTATGTAAATCACATTCACGATGCTCTCAAACACCAGTAGCACAGGCCTCCAGGCAGTGGAGTAGACAGTAAAAGGCTGGTTTTATTTCTCTCCTGGTGGAAGCCTGTGTGAAGCCACAGGACTCCTTATCCCATCCTCCTTCAGCTTCCGGGAATACAGGGATGGCTGAGCTTACTGCAGCACGCTGATGGCTGGACCTGAGCTGCAGGGAACAGAGGGCCGGGGGAGGAGATGGGAAAGGTAGGGAATTGCCTTCCTGTCCTGCAGTCACCCCAACTTTTAAGGAAAAGTCTTCTGCAGTCAGTTTTCCTAGGCATTGCTTAATTTCTCCTCCCAGTTTAAATGGTTCTTGGGTCAGTAACTGACCTTCCCCGCACAAAACAGGATTGAGAAATCACCTTCGGAGAGCCAGGCTAGGCACGGCGCCATATCCATGGTGCTGTCCTGAAGCAGTGGACACGGGGAGAAGGACAGAAAACATTAGGTCACTAGTCCCAGGCCACTAAGACCAGGAGAATCAGAAAATCTGCATAGTTTTTTACTGAGTAGAGGAACTCACAAGGTTATCAGTAAAATAAATACAATTTTTCTATTTTCCAGGTGTCTACAGAAAAGGAAAAATTATCCATTTCTGCGACCAAAATATGTAAATGGCATCTGATTTCCGACTTCTTTATTTTTATGCAACTTTTAATTCAGAAGCTCGACTTGTTTGAAAGGATTTTAAGGCCAAAACAAGACAGCAGTTTCAGCGCTCTGACATAGTGTTTGTAACCAGAGAAATCAGCAAAGCCAGAAGCTTTCTGCTGTGGGCACTTTTGTTTCTCCTCTTTTGTTTTATTAACCTCTCCACAGCTGGTGCAGTTGAAAACACTCTTTCATCACATGCTTAGCAGAAGTTCAAGTGTAGCAGAGAATGCAGCCAAGAATCTGTCTGCTGAGCTCACTCTCAGAATGTCATGTTTCACTTCTAACCTAACTCCTATCTGATACAGCTGACGGAAACAGACAAAGAAAATCCATAACAGGAAAAGCTCTCCCTGGATCCTCTCAAAATGATTATTCCCAAGGAATAAACGAGGACAAGTTATATGTCTAGCAAAGTGGTAATATTTTCACATTCATATATGAATTCAAAATTCACAGGGTTTTTTGCTTGATCACTCTTTTATTGATGTAGTAAATAAATAGTCTACAAATCCCAGAGCTGCTGGATAATGAAGCAATAATACACTCCTGTCTGATACTACTTAGGATTTACAGAGCAAAATAAAAATTAAAGTAGAATAAAAAGTTTACCAGATTTCTTCTTTCCTGCTTTAATAAAGTACTTTATATTCCTAATCTTTGCCCTTAACATCTCTTTTTTTTATAATCTAGTGAGTATTCATGATGATCGGTTAATATTTAGGTAGATATGTTTATTTGTTATTGCTGCAGGGTGATTATATTGGCTGCTAGAATGTTTTCTATAAAATGTGATGAGTACTCAAGTTCCTTTTCTTGGAGAAAGGATATATTTTCAGCAGCATTTCCCAAACTGCATAATTCGGGTAAAAAAAATTGCCTCTATTATAAGGGAAGGGTTTTACCTTCTTCTCTTAGGTCTTCATAACTTTTAAAATATTTCAATTTTAGTGAATCATTGATGGGATCATCTCCCAGATGTAGGTACTTATACTTCTTCTACTGTGATATTCACAAATGCAATGATGGAAATTAAATACCTCCTAACACTTGAAAAATGGTGATACCAAAGTGATACCAAAGTGCATATCTGGTTTATTCATTCAATCAAAAGATAAATATTTATTAAGAGGTCACTGTGAGCTCAGCACTGTTGTAGGTGGTCCTGGGGATACTGTCATGAACATGGGAGATAATTCAAGTGGGGAGAGTGAGACAGAAACTAAAAATACAAACACAATTGGTAGCAAAGAATTCCAGGCAGAGAACTAAAATAGGGTGGTGAGAGAGAACAAATGGCAAAGCTCCTTAATGTTGAGTGGTCAGAAGAGTTGCTCTCTAAAAGAGTGCAATTACAACTCATTTCTCCCCCAAGGTCAGAAAAAGACAGCCATGTGAGGATTCCAGAAGAAATATCTAGTTCAAAGACTTTGAGCCGAGGAATCCAAAAAGATCTGAAAGGCTGAAAAGTTTGGTTTTTATTGTAAGGGTAATGGAAAGCTCCAAACAGGGGAATAACACAATTTGATCATTGCATTTAAATCATCACTTGAGAAATTAGGCAGATAGTGGAAACTAAGAGGCCCTGGGAGCCCTTCCCTTATAATAGAGGCAATTTTTTTTACCCGAATTATGCAGTTTGGGAGCCTGGTAGCCTGGACTAAGAGGAAGCTGATATGTGACTGTCACACACAGAAAAAGTCATTATATAATGCTCAGTTCTTAAAATATAGAAATACTTCCCTAAGGGTTAATAAGTAGCCTTTGTCCTGTGTCCCTTGAATGCTGCCACCTTCCTCCCCCAGCCTTCCTATCCTCTCTCTCAGGACCTCCAAACTGTCTCACGATGCAGTAATGAAAGAATGAAGATACGGCATAGAGGGGAACTTACAGGACTTCAATATCCCAGCTAATGGTCCAAACTGTTGCCATATATATTGCTAAATATTTTGAATGTCACTGCTTGTGTAGGAATGGAAAAGCTCATTTCACAAATATTTGTCGAATACCTGTGAAATAACAGATACTCTCCTAGGCCCTAGGAATGCTAGCCCTAAATGAAAATAATCAAAATGTTTGTACTGTAAAGAAGTTGACAGATTCTAGTTATGTTTTAGAAATAAAATCATCAGGATCTACCAATGGACTTGATGTGGGGGAAAGAAAAAGGGAGAAATTTTCCCAAGTTTGTTCCTCAAGCAACTGGTAGATGATGGTGCTATTTATCTCGATCAGGAAAGTGAGAAGGAACAGGTTTATGACGAAAAACCTTTCTCATGCTCCAGAGCAGATCTAAATTCACAGAAACATATATAGAAAAGCCAACGAGAAATCTTTGAAAAGAACACTGAGTCACTTATCCAGCTATCAGCAAATTCTTTATCTATAAACCTGGAATACTAACATCTACCACATAGACATACTTCAGACAGCTGTGATAATGATCCAACATGCTAAAAGATATGAAGTTTTTGTTGTCTCTATAAAACTGTAGGTCATTATCACTAAAACACCATTAAGAACTTCACACAGATTTCTGAGAACTGTCAATCTTGGTTTTTCAATTCTCTCCCTAGATAGGAATGTAGAGACGCCAAGGAAGGGCATGGAAATGCTGGGAGGTATCAGCAATTAAAAGCTCCTAAAAGTTAAGAGATTGTGTAGAGATGGTCTGTATATTAATTTTTTGCCATTTCAGGGGGGGTTTCTCAATGAATCATTTTCCTAGAATTATTGAAAAACTACCAATTTTGATATCATTTTATATTAGATAAATAGTATCCATTGCAATTAAACTATCTTATCTAATTATAAAAATCAAGATAAGGAGGAAAAAGGAATAATGTAATTCACATGCTTCATTTATGCTTTGCACATTTTGGATCTGCATCTGCAAGACACGGATCATCTATGCATTACTTACCTTCTGGAGTTGTGGAAAGAATCAAATGGAATAGTGCATGTGAGCATGCTCTTCAAATGTTTGTTATTACACCAATAGGACATATAGCATATAGTGGAAAAAAACTATTGCAGACTACAAAGAGTTGGTTATTTGTTTAATATCTTCTTGCTTCACCCCCATGGAAACCACAGCATCTTGTATTTATTCCAAAGCATTTACCATCCTTCCATGGATTAAATGAATTATTATTAAAGACAGCAGATGACAAGAATATCATGTGTCTAATTTACTGTACCTAGAGGCTTAAGTTCAAAGCTTTGGCACAATTCCTAAGGTACTTTGCACCCTCCACACCAAACCAAACAACCCTCAAAAATTTCAGTAGTTCAAATTCTCTGCCAATATTTCTCAGCTGATGCTTTTTCTGTCTCTTTAAGAAATGAATCACTTAACTTTCTGAAGCTTAATAAAAATTAGACAACATGCTATTGTAGTGATTACAAACATGAGAATTGGAGTCAAGGTTACTGGGCATCAGAAACCTGATCATGTGACTGACCTTAGACAAGTTACTTAAGCAATTTTGTGCCCATGCAAGATGGGAAAATTGATAATACCCATTTCTAGGGTTGTCTTGAGGAATAAATAAGTTATTAGATGTAAAATTCTTAGAGCAGCATTTGGCCATAGTATGAATTCAATGAATGATAGATATTATTATGTCTTCAGAATATGGCATGGAATCTGAAAAACTGGGGTAGAAATATTCATGTAACTATATCCTAGTACTAGTGTATATAAAAATATTATAAAGGATCTTTGTCAGTAAATCAGTCAAAATCTAGAGGTTGATTTGAAAGTTGATGTATAAAATTCACTGATGAAAAAAACATTTGTGAGATGCTCACCATGTACCAGAGACTGTGATGATGACCCAGGGAGTATAAATGCAAACATGTGCAAACCCTTCCACAAGTAATTCATACTGCGGTGAGAAGATCTGATCAGAAGTGAGTGAGGACGTCATTTGTTGATGCCCACCTAGTTCTAAACTTGTGTATGTAACAACAAAATGTGAAAAGTGCTGGACAGAGAGAAGCACACAGTGTTGTGGAATTATGAGCAGGTTGTGGAGCTGGGAGAAGCCTTCCTACAGGACCCTGAAAAAAGGAGGAGCTTGAAACTGACCTATGATAGCAGACAAAAGAGATCAGAAAGCACTTTTAAGAAGATATGATTCTAGATATGAGGTTTAAAGGATAAGAAGGAGCTAACTAGGTAGACGAAATTGGTGAAGAAGAAATAGGTATTTCCAGGCACATTAAACATGTATACATAGAAATATAAGCTAGCAGGACCTAATCTGAGAATCTGTGTAATTAAATGTAGCCAAAATGAAGAGTGTGTTCTTCACTTCTTCAAGAGTGTATTCTGGAGGCATGGAAGGAGTTGAGAATAGAGAGTTTCTCAAGGGTCCAGTCATAGAGAGTGGGTTATAGGAGGACTGGAAGTGTGATCTTCATGCTGCAGGTAATGGTGTGCCTTTAAAGGGTTTGAGCAAAGGAACATCAAAATCAGATGTGTTTTCTAGATATCTCACAGCATCCCCATTCCACCCTCACATTTCTATTTCTTTTTCCCTGCTCTGTTCTCCTCCATAATGCTTGTCACCATGTGACATATTACATGATTAATGGGTTGTGGGCTTCGCTGGTGGCTCAGATGGTAAAGAATCTGCCTGCAATACAAAAGACCCAGGTTTGATCCCTGGGTCAGGAAGATCCCCTGGAGAGGGGATTGGCTCTCCACTGCAGTATTCTTGCCTGGAGAATCCCATGGACAGAGGACCAGACGAACCATAATCCACAGGGTCACACTGAGCAACTAACACTTTTACTTTTCCTTTCTTTCAGTCTCCCCTTGTCATAATGCAAGTTCCATAAAAACAGATAGATAAGTTCTTGTCTTGCTTTAAACCTTCATTAAATAAATAGCAGATGGAGAAAACTTCATACAACTTTTCACTTTTAGACTCATGCATTTACTTGGTTGCCTCTTCTCTTGGGGGCAACTTCTTTTGGTGGAGTAGCCAACATGCTTTAAAGATGAGGATTAAAATTTTAATAGATTCTCCTGGTAACTTCTTTCAGTTGGCATGAAGGAAAGTCACTTAAACACCACTGATTCATTCTGACTTCTTTTTCAATAAAAGAGTCTTAGTGTCTCAAATTATGCAAAATAAATGTCAAAGTCCAAGTGCTTTTATAAACAGGTAGAAATAGCACAACAGAACAGCATTATTTGACAACATTTTCTTTACCCACCCAAATAATATTTATGAAGGCTTATTATGTCTGTGATTTTTTTTTTACTTAAATGAGTTTAGGAAGAAATGTAACACAATGAATATTTTTTTTCTTTTTTTTTCCATTTATTTTTATTAGTTGGAGGCTAATTACTTTACAATATTGTAGTGGTTTTTGCCATACATTGACATGAATCAGCCATGGAGTTACATGTATTCCCCATCCTGATCCCCCCTCCCACCTCCCTTTCCACCCGATTCCTCTGGGTCTTCCCAGTGCACCAGGCCCAAGCACCTGTCTCATGCATCCAGCCTGGGCTGGTGATCTGTTTCACCATAGATAATATACATGTTTTGATGCTGTTCTCTCTGATAATCCCACCCTCACCTTCTCCCACAGAGTCCCAAAGTCTGTTCTGTACATCTGTGTCTCTTTTTCTGTTTTGCATATAGGGTTATCGTTACCATCTTCCTAAATTCCATATATATGCGTTAGTATACTGTATTGGTCTTTATCTTTCTGGCTTACTTCACTCTGTATAATGGGCTCCAGTTTCATCCATCTCATTAGGACTGATTCAAATGAATTCTTTTTAATGGCTGAGATATATTCCATGGTGTATATGTACCACAGCTTCCTTATCCATTCGTCTGCTGATGGGCATCTAGGTTGCTTCCATGTCCTGGCTATTATAAACAGTGCTGCGATGAACGTTGGGGTATACGTGTCTCTTTCAGATCTGGTTTCCTCGGTGTGTATGCTCAGGAGTGGGATTGCTGGGTCATATGGCAGTTCTATTTCCAGTTTTTTAAGGAATCTCCACACTGTTCTCCATAGCGGCTGTGCTAGTTTGCATTCCCACCAACAGTGTAAGAGGGTTCCCTTTTCTCCACACCCTCTCCAGCATTTCTTGCTTATAGACTTTTGGATAGCAGCCATCCTGACTGGCATGTAATAGTACCTCATTGTGGTTTTGATGTGCATTTCTCTGATAATGAGTGATGTTGAGCATCTTTTCATGTAACACAATGAATATTGAATTCACACCTCTCACAGTAAGAATGCTTTAATGGTCTATAACTCCATAAATTTATATTAAATTCCTTAAAATAGATAGATGTTTGAATATTCAAATAATTAGTTAATTACACAATAAAGTTTTAACTTGGGCAATTCAAGGGGCTCAAATAAGACCCACCAAGTTTTCCAAAATTAAACAAATGCTCACTTGTTTCATCATGTGTCCTTACAAGTTGGAAAACAATTCAGTGGGATTTCACTGTGCATCACAGGTCCAAGTTGCATTGGGACCTCTACTTACTTCCTGCCTTTGATCACCACTCTTATCCCCTGACTCATTTTGAGTAGGAAAGTTCCATGCTTGATTCTGTCAACCCACATCCCACAGTCCTAAAAGCACAGGATGTAATTATCCCTTGCCAGCCCCAGAGCATTTTATTCTGCTCATGTCTCTTGCTCTTTGACAGCTTCCAAGACCCTCTCTTTGGTTGCGTCCTTTGAAAGAAGCCAGCTGGGCCCTCCCTGACCTGCCACGCTGACAGACCCTGGTGTCCACTGCGCCTGGACCTACCAGGTTTCATTTTACCAAGCCGAAATTTGGTAAACCCCAGTGAGATGCCCTGCATCATGAGTTCAAAGCAGCCCCCTACTAATTATTGCTCTTATTTACTTAATATTTAGGGAGGGACACAAGCTTCTATTCTTTGGGAAATATCTTGGCCAGAGGGTGGTCTTCAAGGTCTAAAATTCAATCCATTGCTTACTATGACACAGAAGCAATTACTATTCCCACCCAAAAGAAAACTTCTGAAATAACCATCCTTTATTAAAAAAGAAAGAAAGAAAAAGAAATTTAGGAAAAGGTGTCATTTTTAAAAGTCAAACATTTAAAAATTATTGAAAGACTTTAAAACATATGTGTCTTAAATGTTGAATGAGATAATTAAGTGCTTAAACCCAATCTTGAAAATTAAAAACAATAAAGTAAAAGAGAGAAAGGGAAGAGGCTGGGGGCAAAAGTAGAATTCCAAAAATTAAAGGAAATGTGCTTTGTATCTTAAATGATGTTGAATGGTTAAGCTGATGTTACCTTTTGAAATAGAAACTATGAAATATCTGAGATATTTACCTGTAAGTTGACATGTTAGCTGGCCCCAGTTTCATAAATGCTACCAGAAAACTTGAGATGCCTGAATGAGAGACAAAAGACTTCATGACTCACAGCATAGCAGGTACCATGAACTTTCTGTTTATGTTGGGTCACCTCGTGCCCAAGTCCCATGGGAGTGATGTAGGTGGACGCTGCAAGCATTGTGAGTCTGTATCACAGCTGAGGAATCCAAGCTTAAGAAAACCCCAATCTTAAGAAGAGTTGCTAATAAATCTTAGTTAGCTAGTCTCTTATTTCACTGAGAAAATAGAACCAGTTAGAAGAAAACTGTAATTTACAGCCACCAAATTTACCAGCCTACTTACTTACACCTGTAGTCTTTGTCTTCCCTCCTATTAAACTGAATTAACTCCTCATTTTTTCTTCTAAGACAATTTTTTTACTCCGGATGTTTCCTGGTTCACCTTCTTCAGGGACTTTTTCTCTTAAAATTTTCTCCTTTTTTTTTATCTTGCACCATCAATACTCTTCTTGTTATTGGCTTATTCTTATCATTGTTAGTAGGCTATGCTTCAATATAAAATAAAAAGGTTTTTTTAAAAAGTTATCTGAGCTTTCAAAGGACCCTCCTTGTTTAAGTTTCTGTTAAACTGAGGAGCTAAAAAAAATAAACTGAGGAGCTATCTCACACAGCCACATACAAATAAAGAAAACAAATATATACATATAAGACATGCCTGTTGTGCTTACTCAAGACTCAAACTTCAAGACTGATCAACACAGTGGGTTAAAATGTGAAATGTGACAAACAATAAAATATATATTTTTAATCATCGGAGAACCATGGCTTTAGGAGACAGTTAAAATAAGTTAATGAAGACACAGAGACCCTGAGCTAGAGAAACAAGAGGCAGCTTTGCAGAGCAACACTTAAAGTACGACGGTCTCCTTTCTAGAAAGTTTAGATTTGGGCGACCCAGGTTGTGATGTTTTCCCAGACTTTGAAATCTTTTTTCACACAGTCTAACGAGAAACTTGGAGGCATGACTTGCCAATATTTGATCAAAAATAAATGTGTTTGTTTTCAGATGTTTCCTTCAGGGTTGGCTGACATCAGTCCACCATGTAACAGTTATGGGAGAGAGCAAGAAATCTTGACTTACGCACAGCGCTGCCGCCAAAGTAAGCCGTGCCGAAAACCAAGGAAATTTAAAGCACATGGCTTATTGTCAGGTTTAACTTGTTTTACAAACCCAAACAGTCATCCAACTTCTAAAAACTCATTTCTGTTTTGATAACTAATGTTTAACCATAAAAACAAAAGAAATGCATTTGTGCATATAAATACAGGGTAATTAAAATTTTTGCCGAATAATTCAAATTTCCAATGCTCTATGTCGGAAATCTTTAGAGGAAGTGATGAAAGTGACAGAGAATCATCACAGAGAAATGTTAACAAAGCAGTATCAGTAAGGAACTAAGACACCATCTAATTTCTAGACTAGAGATACACATATATGGACAAGAAATACAAGGTGATATTGTCAGCATATTGTCTCTTTCTACGTATTTTCTATACTGCTCTCCTTACTTAAACTGTATAAATCTTTGGCTGAATACAGACTTGGAGCATCAAGGAGACTTGGATTCAGACCTTAAATCTGCCACTTGCTAAATGACATGTCCCCTCACAGGAATGTTCTGAAGACGGTGTCTGGCATTCTTGGAACGCCTGCCACTCCCTCACTTGGCTCTGACTTTATCCTATCAGGGTGCTATCAAGTTAAATAGTAGAATTGTTTCTCTCTGTCCATTAGGCTGTAAGTTCTGTATGGGCAGGAAGCCTGTGTATCATGTGCCACATCATATCCTCAACCCTGCATGATCCGTGGCTCTTAATAGCCACTTATTTGTTGAATGAATTAATAAGATGAATGCTTTGCCTTTCTAGCATTGCTTCTCAGCCTTTTCATTCCTTTCAAAGCCCACTTGAAACCATCTTTACATGAATTTTTTCTATACTGACATGACCGCTATATTTTATATTATTGTTCAAAATTACTTGGGGTTCATTATTGAGGTATTGGTTTGGACACTTGAGCCTATCCATGTTAGCCATTCTACTTGAGTAGGAAAACCAAATTGTTGACTTTGAAAATCAGGAGCAGAGCATTTAAAATAACATGCAAAAAAAATAATCATTTCACTACCAGGTTAGGAAAAGAAACTGAAAAAAGATAGCATTTTGCTCTGGGACATTTTCAAAGTTTTTTCTTTTTGAACTTAATGTCAATCTCCAGTACTGTTGAGGGTGTAAAGAACACCTTTCTCCACCTTGAATGGAGTCTATGAGTGTGATAATTATGGTGAGCATCTCTATAGTTTCTACTAAAAGCCTTACCAATGTTCACTCACCCTCTTTACTCAGGAATGTCACTTTCTTGACTTATTCTAAGAAAATATTTAAGAGGCACTTAAAGATCTCTGTGTGGGAATATTATATGTAAGACTGTTGGTTGAAAATAAAGTAAAAGTGTAATAACAGAAAAAAAAACACAAAGAAATATTAAATGAAAATGAAGTGAAATAATTATAAATATATATTTGTATAGAAATGTATACATTTTACATAATATGTTTATATTTTAATATTATATATATATGTAAATAAGACTAGAATAAAATAAAAGATTTTGAGATTATGCTATAGCAGTAAATAATCCTAAAACTTAGTGGCATAACAATGAAAGTTAAATTTTTGCTCATTTCATGTCAACTGAGAATTAGCTGTAACTCTCCTTTATGTGACTTCTTTGTCCTACTATTTATTCTTAAATGACAACTCTTCTTTGGTACTTTGTCTTTTTCATGACAAACAGAAAAGAGCCAAGGAGAAATAGCACATCCTTTCCATCATATTCATTGACCAAAACAAGTCCTGTGGATAACACTGGCTTCATTGGGGCTAGAGGAATAATCTCTCTCAGAGAAAGATATTTCCACACATCATGGAGGAAAGCAGTGAACACTGGAAAAAATAATATAATTTACCATAGGAATCATTGTCTCACGGTGGTGATATTAGGGCTAATTTTTGTTTTCTTCTTCATACGCCTATATATGTTAGTTTGCTTCCCCCCCCCCCCAATAATGGATGCGTTACTTTTAAAAGCAGAAAAAAAAAAAAAAAAACACATAGAAAGAAATCCGTGGTATAATACCACATGGTTCACCATCCACTTAACTTCCTCCTGATTGAGTTATATTCCATTCTCTGTGGTGAGGTGAATTCTGATGTATCGTTGACTATGGGTGTTGATCTGGTTGGTCTGCCATTTAGTCTCAGTGAGTCACATGTAGACTTCCTTTCAACACATCAGGGCCCTAGAAAATAGATCTCCACACAATATCAACCACCCTATTGAAGAGTGACTATTGGTATGGTATATAACCGAGCGGCTCTCAGCCAGGAACAGCTCTGCCCTCAGACGATATTTGACAATGTCTGAAGACAGATTTTGGCCGCCACAACTTGATGGGGGCAGGGGGCGGGTGGTCTTCTGATATCTAGTGGGTAAAGGACAGGGGTGCTGCTAAGGGAACCCCCCCCCCACTCAAAAATAAATTACCTGGTTCAAAATGTTAATAAGTACCAACATTGAGAAACTTTGTGGTCCTATGGTTCATACTAAAAAGAAGGACTGGGAACCTAGCAAGTTCTTTGCTGTGTAAGTCCTATAGCTCAGCCTTCAGACATGGATGGTGGTTTCTTCTGAGTTGACAATCACATAAATGTAATAAAGTATGATTGAAGATAGTGCTGTGAACCAAGTTTAGTGACCGATCAACATACACATTCATGTATCTCGCCATCAGAACGTATGGTCTAAATGAATATTTACAATAGCTTAGAAATGATGTCTAGGTGATGACTGTGAGGCTGAGTTGTGGGAGAAATTGTTCTGGTATTTTGCACAGGAAATTGTTGCTGACATGAGGAGGAGTATTTGGGGAAAAAGCAAGGAATGTTGTGACGGTTTGTCAGTCATGAGTAACTTCAAATCCTGCATTTATTACCATCATTTGTGTACATGTCTGCCACTTCACCTTCATCTGTTATGTATTTGAGAGATGAAGGAGAACAAGAGTGACATCACCACAATATTCAGAAATATCTTGTAACATTAGTCTTACACATTCTGTTTTCAAAGGTTATTAATTGACCACAATCTTGATTCTAAATTTGAAACAAATGTTCCATGAAAATTTCAATTTAAGAGATTATTTTATAAAAGCTTTCACTGTTAAAATTATTTTTAAATCATTAAGATATGACCTGTGCTATCTTTACTTCATCTTGCTACATCTTTCCCTATTCATTACCCTAGAAATTTCATCCCACCAAATTCAGAGCCCTCTTTTTGCCATCTGCCCTGTGCTGGACTTCTGTATTCTCACAAAATAGTCACTCCTTCTTCTTTAGTATGTGAATCAGTCTTGCTATCCCTGTGAAACATCCTATCACATCTCAGTGTTTAAGCTTGTCTTTCAACTCAGTGATGGGCTTCTTAAAAAAGACTATCATCTGTCTTTGTCACCCAGAGATTTACATCATGTCCACCTCATGGCAGGTGTCAATCAATGTGCTAATGAATTTGCCCAGTGGCCAGGTTTGATTACAGAGAGGGAAGAATATATTACGGCTACTTTTTATATTAAGAATTAGAAATGAAAATGGAGAGATCACAACAGACAACACTGAAATACAAAGGATCATAAGAGACTACTACCAGCAGCTCTATGCCAATAAAATGGACAACTTGGATGAAATGGACAAATTCTTAGAAAAGTATAACTTTCCAAAACTGAACCAGGAAGAAATAGAAGATCTTAACAGACCCATCACAAGCAAGGAAATCGAAACTGTCATCAAAAATCTTCCAGCAAACAAAAGCCCAGGACCAGATGGCTTCACAGCTGAATTCTACCAAAAATTTAGAGAAGAGCTAACACCTATCTTACTCAAACTCTTCCAGAAAATTGCAGATGAAGGTAAGCTTCCAAACTCATTCTATGAGGCCACCATCACCCTAATTCCAAAACCAGACAAAGATGCCACAAAAAAAGAAAACTACAGGCCAATATCACTGATGAACATAGATGCAAAAATCCTTAACAAAATTCTAGCAAACAGAATCCAACAACATATTAAAAAAATCATACACCATGACCAAGTGGGCTTTATTCCAGGAATGCAAGGATTCTTTAATATCCGCAAATCAATCAATGTAATACACCACATTAACAAATTGAAAGAATTAAATGACCAGCTTTTTAAAAGAGCACATGCACTGACCCAAAGGAATGACTATCTGGAGATGGGACTTTGCTAGGCAGACAGTGGAAAAGGAGAGATATTTTGAGGCAAGAGAGGCTTCCTAGATTCCTCAATTCATTACTCAAGGGCAATGACCTGCTCCCACATGACAAGGTCCTGCTCTGCTCTTCAGAAGGAAAATACATCTAGGACAATTGTCACTGACAGTGTGAGTTCTTCAAACTGAAAAATATTTTTCTTAAAATTATGACTGATGAAATTCTAACACATGATGCAATCTCATGACTGAAAATATATTTGACCACATGTTAACAATAATAGTTTAAGATATTATTGATATTTCAACATATATTTATGGCTATAGAATCTAAATACCAAACACATGGAGAGAACTCTTCTAAATTTCACAGTTTATTAAGTTATACTTTTAAAAATACTGTAATACATTGATTCCCCCTTTTATTTTTTTTCCAGGTTCAACATTCCTTTAACTCCCTGAAAGTACATATTCTGGCAACAATTGCTATCGTTTTCTTTGTTGCTCTTTGATCCTAATGGATACACTTTATACTTGGAATTCTTGGTGGTGTTCAATTTAGTATTTTATTACACTCTTTCTTCTATTGATCACTAACACTTTCTTATATATGTCATATCTCCCAGTGAAATTTCCTTGAAAGAGGGGTTGAGGTGCAGACAGACCTTCTTAACTTACAACAGGTTGTATTCCTAAAGTCATACAAGTTTTCAACATGTATTTATTGATACCTATCTATGCCAGACTCTGTGTTAAATGTGGGGAATAAACACAACCTATTTAATTGGAAGTTGATTTTTTTTTAGAATGCATTATTCCATAGATGCAGTGCTTTTAAAGGAGGTTAGTTTCCCAGATGATGCTCACAAATCAACTTTTATATGATATAGTTTGATGGAACTCACTCTTTGTTTCCACTTACCAATCCTATTTTGCAAGTACTAACTCCCCATTACTAACTTCAACCTCTCCAATAAGAATAAAAATTTAAACTGCGGCACACAAAAATGTATTCCAGAAATCATAGCAAACAAATGCTATTTCAGTACTACAGTCAACAAAACAGGAGCTGAGGCTTGGCCCAGCTCCCAGGGTAGATCTCAACTCCTCAGTCCTGAGCATGTGGCGTTCTCCTGACTCTTCCCATGGAGTCAAAGGTGTGGCCAGACTGAAGCGAAAGACCCTTCCTTATCTAAAGGAGAGGATGTTTTTGTCTCCCTCCCACTGGAAGTGACCCAGGAAGGGATCGGATCGTCCCGACCAGCCTGGGTTTTCGCTCACACCCAGGAGAGGAGACAGCCTGGACGGCCCCAGGCAGAGTGTGAGAGGCAAAGAACCCTGACCCCAGCACTGTCTCCAAGTTACTAACCAGAGTTACTGGCCAGTTATAAGTTACTAGCCAACCTGAACTCTTTACTTACTTCTGGGGTTTCTAAGATGTAATATTATAATTTGCTTTCATCTGAAACTAGTTTATGTCAGGTTTGTATTATTTGCAGCCAAAATATTTCTGAATAACCCAATATTAAACATTTTGGAGTAGAGAACACTGTAATCTTCTATTCTTCTTATTCTAATCCTGGCAATAAGAATCCATCTATAATTTCCTATATCTGGTTTTTCTGAGGTATGTTGGACAGATAATCTTTGTATAGAGAAGAACCATTGTTTATTAATGATTAGAGTCCTCAGTGCATCAGTTTTCTCTAAACCAGAAAAAAAAAAAATTTTTTTTTTCAGATGCCAAAGGAAGAAAAGGGCATGAAGCTCCAAAACAAGCTATTTTTCTTTTTCCACTTCAAATGACTCTGAAATCTCAGCCAGTTTCTTTTCAACAGTTCACCACCACATCTAAAAATCTATGCATGTGCCGCACTGGTAACTGCCCTGAATTCCAAATTACCCTGCACACCCGTTCCTAATCATGCAGATCTTGATTGCAACTAAATTTGTTCTCTGTGCAGAAATCACTCATGTTCCAAGAGCAGTTTCTCCTCTGGTCAAATTAGCTGTGTAAATATTACAGATAAAAATATATGTAGGGGCAAATGAATTACAAAAAGGCATTTCCTTATAAATGATCCATGTGACCCCAAATTAGAATGTATCTTAAAAGTAGGGAGAGCCTGGGAAAGATTAGCAGACTAAAACAAATGGTGCCCATAAACCACCCCAGACTCTAGACCAAACTCTCAACAGTGTAAAGCTTGAAAAAAAAAAAAAAATGGTAAGAAACATGGGAAAGAGGAAAGGTTTAGATATAATACTCTTAGATCCTAAAATAGAGCTGGATTTTGAAAAACAAGGCAGAGGGAGATTGGGAAATGTGCATAGATTGAGACTTTGGCTCTTTCCAGATTTCTGCCTTTAAGGTGTTTACATCCTATTGGAGATAATTTAATTTATCCTTTTAGGATTGTTTTAAACAAATTGCATATTTACATTTGTGTAACACATAGAAAGGGCATGAACAAAACCCACCCAACATCTTTTATTATTATTTAAAGCCTGGAGAAGTTCTTTAGTGTGGTGCTGTCTCTCTTATGAAGATAATCAAGCACATTGTAGAAGGCTTAAGGGCATAAAAATACATTTGTAACACCGTGACACTCCGCTGCTTTCTTTGGGAAAATCTTATGTATCCTATGCATGAATCAGGAGCATGAGACAAACTGAAATCTTGAACATCACATCTTAATATAGGGGAAAAGGTCAGCGAGGGAATATTGTTACTCGTTTTCCCTTGTCTCCTTCTATTATACCACTTGCTTGGAATTTGTTCATTCGATCTTCGTCTAAGAAGTAGAAGTAAACAAATCCTGCTAACTGTTCAGTCTGTTTCAAAACCAGCTTACTCCCTACTTATTCAGTGCTGGAGTCTTAGGCAATGATGATTATACTTTGATGCCATAATGGTCAGTGAATCCTGGAGGCCAAAGGGTGGGGGGAAATATATATACACATATATATTTACACATATATAATATATAATACACATATATAATTTTTTCAGAAAAAATTTCTTCTTGGAAAATTATCAAATACATGCTTTATTCCGTTTTTGTAGTTTTAAAATAAAACTACTACCCGTGAGCAGTAATTAATGAGTGACAAGTGGTGAGTTGGCTGGTTCAGAATGAACCCTCTGAATAGAAAACATAGATACAAACTATACTTCAACATATACATGCAATAGTTTCTAAATCCATATGTCTCTTCCCCTGGGTTCAACTTTTATGCAAATCAATTCTTGAGTTTCTCAATTATCACATAACAAAATCATGCTAATTCAAATCTCAATCTCAATTATTGAAACATGCATCCTACAAAATTAGGTACTATTAAACATTACTGTTTTTATGAAACTGCTTGAAAAGGAAGAGCTGTGTGTGTGTGGGGGGTGGGTGTGGGTGTGTGTGTTTGAAAAGGAAGAGGTATCTATTAGATAAATGTGAAAAGGAAAGATGTTTCTTCTTGGCCATCTTACATAATGTCTTTACTTTTACTTTCATTTAAACATTTCAGTTCAAGTCTAGCTCCAACTGCCTGCATGTCAAATGTACTATCCCTCTCCCGCAAATCCAGTGGATTTCCCGCTAATACCAAACAATCCTCTTCCCTCCAGACCAGCCTTTTAATTTATCCTTCCAGATGCCTTGCTCAATTCTGCCATTATTATGACTTTGTGCCTACTTGAGAAAAGCTGAAACATTCAGTGCAACTCTCCTACAACCACTACTTCTGTTTTACTTATCTTGATTCTTTGCATTTTAACTGCCTCTTATTATATAAACAACTTTTGGCAATTGAGCCTTACTGAAATCTCTCCCATGTCTTCATTACCAAACCACACATAAAGTCATCTCTGGCAATTTAGCTCTTTATTGTTCTGGTTCACTAAATTAGTGCTTTTTTTCCTAACCACACTATAAAACCTATAGAAAGCAAATAATTTGATCCTTTTGTAGCATAGCAACTTAAGCTATCATACATTGATTTTTTCACAGTTATATTTTCTGTAAATTTTAGCTACAGAAACTTGTCCCACAATATACTTCAATGGAAAAAAGCAAGTAGCAGAATAGAATGTATATTTTAATCTGTGTGTTTTTTTTTTTTAAAAAAGATACATTTCTGTTTTCCTCAGCCAGAAAAGTTCAGAAAGATGTTTCTGAACTTCACAGTAACTACCTCTGAAGAATAAATAAGCAAGCAGGACTTTGACAAGATGGCAAGAAGTGATGGGGTCTATAAGAGACTTTAGTTGTCCTTTGAAAAAAACCATTATAATGTTTGTTTTCATTTTATAGAATGAGCATAATTATTTTTATAATTTCAAAAACTTGCAGAAAAGGACAGAATTAATAGATATTGTGTTATTCACTTCTGTTTTTATAAATACTCAGCCTTTTCTGCCATAGCTAATACATCTGCAGTAAAAATCTCACCAGATCAGAGAAAACTGTTCCCTCTCTGAAGAAAAAGTACCATATGGAGAAAAATGTACTGATGATTCATAAAACTTGAATGTGTGCATGCTCAGTAATTCAGTCACGTCCAACTCTGCGACCCCATGGACTGTGCCCCACCAGGCTCCTCTGTCCATGGAATTCTTCAGGCAAGAATACTGGAGTGGGTTGCCATTTCCTCCTCTAAGGGATCTTCCTGACCCAGGGATCGAATCCTTGTCTCTCGTATCTCCTGCATTGGTGGGTGGATTCTTTACCACTGAGCCGGCTGGGAAGCCCTAAAACTGGAATAACTTCCATTTATTTGTTTGAATCAATACCTTGGAATGCAGGAGGAAATATAAAATTGATAAGTGATACTTTGTTCATCTGGTAATTTTTTATCCTATAGCCTGGAACAACTCCTTCTAAGAGATCAAGCTTATGAACAATCAGCCTGGGTGTGAGAAAATGTTTGACCCAGTGCCATCGCCAGAGAGTAATTTGAGACTCGTTCTAGGGGAGAGGTTCTCCCACTTTTTATTGAGCATCAGAATAACCAGCAGGTTTTATTAAAACAGATCATTGGCCCCATCCCCAGAATTTCTGTTGTAGCAGAAGAATTTGCATTTCAGGTGATGGTGATGCTGAGGCTGTGGGTCCAAGACCATATATACAGTCTGGAATTCTCCAGGTCAGAATACTGGAGTGGGTAGCTGAAATTGATATAAGGCAGCCAATTAACATTTTAATATGTAGAGTAAAATCTCTGGAGACTTTTGGGTTTTAGCTGATCAGTTCTGTCCAACTCTTTGTGACCCCACGGACTGTAGCCCACCAGGCTCCTCTGTGCATGGAATTCTTCAGGCAACAATACCAGAGTAGGTTGCCATGCCCTTCTCCGGGTGATCTTCCCAACCCAGGTCTCCTGCATCGCAGGCAGATTCTTTACTATCTGAGCCACTGGGGAAGCCCGGAGACTTGTAGACCTGGGATTTCTTTTCTTTCTTGACTTCAATAAATTTCTCTGCCTTTCCACAGAAGGAAACAGAATTTCTCAACTCAAAAATTCTCAGAATCATGTGAGTAGGTTAAATTTTTTTAAAAAAGGAGAAAACAAACAAACAAAAAAACTAAAACTCCTGAAAACAAATCATCCTTATCACCATTCTCATTTACCTGAAAGCACAGATATCTCTTGTGAATGGAAATGCTGAACCTCAGACAATTTTCCCCAAAGCATTTAAAGACTGGCAGATTTCATGACTAGTGATAGAACAATTGTATTTGAAATGAATTAGCGCTCGTCTGTTTAACAAAATTATTGGCAGCAACATGAAAACTGCATATTCTGGCAACAATCCTAGCATTTTATTTTCTTAAATATTTGTTCAGTTAGCAGTTACAAGATGCCTTGTGTCTGTAAGGTAGAAGTATACCAGTTTCTCAGAACAGCTTTTCCTGGCCTAGGCTTAACAGAAATATCGCTCTGAGGACTCATAGAGAAGACACCGATAAACAGTGCACTTAAGAAGATCATTTCAAGAAAGACTGCAATCATTTCCTAGGACTGTTTCTTCCTGCCTGCCTCAATGCTTACTAAGGACAGGAGGCCAAATGCAGCTCAGTAAATTAAACACGGGAACAAAGCAATTCGGTCACAGTGGTAACTGTGTGGTAGGCTGAAGAATATTAGAATAATTGGAGACATAGGTAAAATGCATATCCTTTCGGCTCTCAGGCTCAGCCGCTTTAGTCCTGTCTGACTCTGAGGCCCCATGGAAACAGATCACACCAGGCTCCTCTGTTTATGGGATTTTCCAGGCAAGAATACTGGAGTGGGTTGCCATGTCCTCCTCCAAGTTATCTTCCTGACCCAGGGATTGAACCCGCATCTCCTGCGCCTCCTGCATTGCAGGCATATTCTTCACCCACTGAGCCACCTGGGAAGCCCATCCTTTTGGCTCGGCTCTCCAAATGTGAGACATATTTCCTGTGACAAGAAGCCATGCTAAGATTTGGGCAGCTGGAAAGGAAGAGGGGAGGCAGTGATAAACGCAGTGAGAGAGTGAGGGTGGACGCCTTCCTGCTGTTCTACTGTCCTGGATGTGGGTGTTGGCATCATTGTTGCTGGAGGTGTAGCAATAGTTAGCAGCTTGGAGTGAAAGGAGAAGTGAGTTATTCCTCTACTTGTCATCATTTTGCAAATGAGCAGGCAAACCTGGCATTGTTTGGAGTCTTTGGCACCAGCTGTGTGTATTTGCCATGGGAGAAGGGTTTAGTTTCAAGCCTGCATGAAAGGGTTCTATCTGATTCAGTTCAGTTCATCGCTCAGTCATGTCTGACTCTGCGACCCCATGGACAGAAGCACTTCAGGCTTCCCTGTCCATCACCAACTTCAGGAGCTTGTCCGTTGATTCAGTGATGCCATCCAAGCATCTCATCCTCTGTCATCCCCTTCTGCTCCTGCCCTCAATCTTTCCCAGCATCAGGGTCTTTTGATATGAGTCAGTTCTTCTCATCAGGTGGCCGAAGTATTGGAGTTTCAGCTTCAGCATCAGTCCTTCCAATGAATATTCAGGACTGATTTCCCTTAGGATGGACTGGTTGGATTTCCTTGCAGTCCAAGGGACTCTCAAGAGTCTTCTCCAACAGCACAGCTCAAAAGCATCAATTCTTCAGCACACAGCTTTCTTTATGGTCCAACTCTCACATCCACACATGACTACTAGAAAAGCCATAGCTTTAACTAGCTTTTGACCTTTGTCATCAAAGTAATGTCTCTGCTTTTTAATATGCTATCCAGGTTGGTCATAGCTTTTCTTCCAAGGAGCAAACATGTTTTAATTTCATGGCTGCAGTCACCATCTGCAGTGATTTTGGAGCCCAAGAAAATAAAGTCTGTCACAGTTTCCATTGTCTCCCCATCTATTTGCCATGGTTATGGGACTGGATGCCATGATCTTAGTTTTTTTGAATGTTGAGTTTTAAGCCAACTTTTTCACTCTCCTCTTTCACTTTTATCAAGAGGCTCTTCAGTTCCTCTTCACTTTCTGACATAAGAGTGGTGTCATCTGCATATCTGAGGTTATTGATATTTCTCCCGGCAATCTTGATTCCAGCTTGTGCTTCATCCAGCCCAGCATTTCACATGATGTACTCTGCATAGAAGTTAAATAATCAGGGTGACAATATACAGCCTGGACGTACTCCTGTCCTGATTTTGAAAGTCTGTTGTTCCATGTCCAGTTCTAACTGTTGCTCCTTGACCTGCACACAGGTTTCTCAGGAGGCAGGTCAGGTGGTCTGGTATTCCCATCTCTTTAAGAATTTCCACAGTTTGCTGTGATCCATACAGTTAAAGGTTTTGGTGTAGTCAATAATGTAGAAGTAGATGTTTTTCTGGAACTCCCTTGCTTTTTTGATGATCCAACAGATGTTGACAATTTGGTCTCTGGTTCCTCTGCCTTTTCTAAATGCAGCTTGAACATCTGGAAGTTCATGGTTCATGTACTTTTGAAGCCTGGCTTGAAGAATTTTGAGCATTACTTTGCTAGCATGTGAGATGAGTGCAATTGTGCAGAGGTTGGAACATTCTTTGGCATTACCTTTCTTAGGGATTGGAATGAAAACTGACCTTTTCCAGTCCTGTGGCCACTGCTGACTTTTCCAAATTTGCTGGTATATTGAGTGCAGCACTTTCACAGCATCATCTTTTAGGATTTGAAATAGTTCAAATGGTATTCCATCACCTCCACTAGCTTTGTTCATAGTGATGCTTCATAAGGCCCACTTGACTTTGCATTCCAGGATGTCTAGCCCTAGATGAGTGATCACACCATCATGGTCATTCAGATCTTTTTTGTATAGTTCTTCTGTGTATTCTTGCCACCTCTTCTTAATATCTTCTGCTCTGTTAGGTCCATACTGTTTCTGTCCTTTATTGTGCCTCTCTTTGTATAAAATATTCCTTTGGTATCTCTAATTTTCTTAAAGAGATCTCTAGTCTTTCCCATTCCTATTTCTTTGCATTGATCACTGAGGAAGGCTTTCTATCTCTCCTTGCTATTCTTTGGCAGTCTGCATTCAGATGGGTATATCTTTCCTTTTCTCCTTTGCCTTTAGCTTCTCTTCTTTTTTCAGTTATTTGTAAGACCTCCTCAGACAACCATGTTACCTCCTTCCATGTCTTTTTCTTGGGGATGGTCTTGATCACTGTATCCTATACAATGTCATGAACCTCTGTCCATAGTTCTTCAGGCACTCTGTCTATCAGATCTAAGTCCCTGGATCTATTTGTCACTTCCATTGTATAATCGTAAGGGATTTGATTTAGGTCATACCTGAATGGTCTAGTGGTTTTCCCTACTTTCTTCAATTTAAGTTTGAACTTGGCAATAAGGAGTTCATGATGTGAGCCACAGTCAGCTCCCAGTCATGTTTTTGTTGACTGTATAGAGCTTCCTCATCTTTGGCTACAAAGAATATAATCAATGTGATTTCGATGCTGACCATCTGGTGATGTCCATGTGTAGAGTCGTCTCTTGTGTTGGTGGAAGAGGGTGTTTTCTATGACCAGTGTATTCTCTTGGCAAAACTCTGTTAGCCTTTGCCCTGCTTCATTCTGTACTCCAAGGCCAAACTTGCCTATTACTCCAGGTATCTCTTGACTTCCTACTTTTGCATTCCAGTCCCCTATGATGAAAGAACATCTTTTTTTCCAGCTGATTAAATGGCAGATTTTCTGTTCACCTACATGCTTAGCCCAAATCCACTCCCTGGGAAGAATTTTTGCCATGTAAACCACAGGAACTGCAAGGTACCTAAAAGGGCATCTTGTACGACTCTCCAGGGGCAATTCCACCCCCATGTATTGAGTTTTGCAGAGATGCCTGAAGACCTGCTCCACACACATTTGAATACCACTATATATATCCTGAGAAACATAAAGAGGAAAGGAAGATGTGCTATATTCTGCCATTGTTTACATACACCCTTAAATGTTTTGTGTGTTGGAGCATAGAGAGATGAGAGTGTGTCCAAAAAGGACTATGTGTCTTTATAAAGAGAATACAAATGGATCCAGAAATGTCTGTGAAGAGGGCCCAAGAAAAAGGAGTTACCAAATAGTGCATCCTAAAAGCAAAACTTTTTACTACCTTCTCAATCTTTCCCTCTCAGCCATATGGCTCCAAACAGGGAAATGGAATTTCAATAAATATGGAAGTGCAATTATCACGAATGCCAACCTAGTCCTTTTATTGGCACTTAAACAGAGGGATCAAATGCCCAACTCAATTGCTGGTGTCTTAAATATTCCTTTTCCTTTAAAAAAGCTATTGGGAGAGTTTACTTAGGGTATGATTTTCCTTCTAAATGTTCACTTAATAGCTACTTACTTTCTAAGAGAACAAATAGGAATTTCTTAATTTTTTATTTAGGGAATTAAAAAATACAACTTGAGTTTGACAACTTTTGATTGGATTAACACTGTATCCCAGGGATAAAAAGAGAGAGGGGAAGAAAGAAAGGAGGGAGGGGAGGAAGGAGAAAGGAAGGAAAGACAAACAATTTGTTGCTCCAGAAAGACCAAAAATTAGATTTTTGTCTCTTTAAATTGTAGTCTTTTAAGTCCCATTTTTGATTAAGATGAAATATACACATTTATTGTTCACACTGTTTAGACATGGAAAGTGGATCCCAAATTAAGCTTTTAAATGATATTATAAAATTCTCTGCAGAGACAGTGAATATATTAGCTTTTGAATTGATGTATCATGTCAGGGCCACTATATATTGTGTGGTATAAAATGTTAAGCAAGATAATAGAACATTTCATTTTAAGTTATCCTTTTTATGGAACTTATTTCCCTTTAACATTTCCAATAAAATATTGTTAACTAGAAATTTTGTTTTAGCAGCATACATTTCTGAAAGTTAGGAAATTTAACCCACTCTTATTTGCATCTTACACAAACCTGATACAAAACAAATACTTTAGAGCCAAACTGCCTACAATTTTCCCCTAGCTATGCCATTCTCTTGCTAGAGGAGCAAACAAGCTAAATTCTTTATGCCTCAGTTTCATCCTTAATAGATAAAGATAATATTAGTGACTACCTCATAGACCAGTTGGTGGGAGAATTAAACATTTTAACTCATGCATATAATATATTAGATCAATGTCTAGCAGTTGCTCAAAAATTTCTTAAAATAGTAACTTCTTATTTCATAATAGTATTTTACTGTGTGTAATAATACACATATCTTTTATGTGTCTATTAAAATAAAAATAGTATTATTTAAATAAATTATTTTATTTTATCATTATTTAAATAAAAATAGTATTTTATTATGTGTAATAATAGACACATATCTTAGACACTGTATCTTTTTGTAGTATATTTGTATGAATACTTTTTAATCCCACAATTTTGTTACTTGGCTAAAAATTTTTATTATGCCTAAGACTGTAATACTTAGAGCAGATAAAAAATAATTTATGAAAAATCAGGACTCTTAGTTTACTGATAGCAAAACTTCATTTTCCAGAAGACCTGTCCTTAGTTCTTGGGTCCTGAAGGAGTCCAAAATTTGGCTTTGATCCTCAATACAGAGAGAACCTACAAACATTTATATAAATAGAGAAAGTAGACATTTCCAAGTAGGCAAACTTATCAATAATCTTGTTCACAGTCACAAAATGCTCTTAAATTGGTCTCTGACTCCCTAAAATCATGTCTGCTTGAATGGAAAAGGAATGTAAAAATAAGAATTCCAATTGAAATGTGAAAGGGAAAGAGAGGAACTCTTCTGATTACTTTCATTAGTTGTTAGATATTCATACTAATATTATTGCCATCCTCTGCCCTCCCCCTGCCTCAAAAGAGGAAAGAAAAAGTTAGCAAAGGTAGAGAATTGCTTCTGGCATTAATCCCTCTAGCTGAGATCAAGAATATGGATATCAGTAATCGCCTCTGGAATCACCCCTGTTATTCATTTCAGTACCATGATGAAAATGCAAGGGGGAGGAAAAGGCTGTGGGCCCCTTTCAAAGAAACTCACAGAAGAAATGAAATGAATGAACATCTATGCCTACTAAAACCTCAATTTCTTCCCATTAGATTAGAAAGCAGAAGCAAGGCCCCTTTTTCTTAGAGTATTTATTCCCTTGGGGGTTTTGCCAGAAGGCAGACTCCTAAGTTATCAAACTCAGAATTTTCCTCAATTCGTTCTTTTTCCAGTTTGCTTCTTGCGGTTAACTCCATTACTACCTTATAGCGATAAACACCTGGAGTCTATCAGAAACAAAGAGAGGTTTATTCAGTGGGTACAGCCCTGCTGGTGAACACCCTGAGCAGAAACAAACTACATAATATAAGACTTGAGCAGGAATATGTTTTTTATGATGTGCCAGCATAAAGGGGATCAAAGGCTAAAGCCAAATAAATAGCAACTGGGCACCAGCAGAGGAAACATATTTAGACTTTAAAATAATCAAAAACAAGCCCAAGGAACACTAACACCCTCCACATTCAGCAGTCATATTTTCCCTCTTTTTATACAGGGCTTAAACCTGTCAAGAGTTTTTGAAGCTAATCACGGAAACTCAAGCAGAATCCTGCCTTTCACTGAGGTTGTGACAATAGGCATAAAGACTGGGCATCAATAGATAGACCATTCCCCCAACCCCACCCCACCTTTTCAAGCCAAGCCCCCCTTTCTCTTTCTCTATTGGTCCATTATTGAATTTACCTTGGCCACGATATGGAATTTGCCGGCTGACATTAATCCTTTTATTGAGCTTGACTCCTCCTTATCTAAAACATCTCTACCAAACTGAAACAATCTGTCTGCCATCCACTGATTGTCAGGACAAATTTTTTTAGGTGATACAACCACCTCCTCTCTACCTTGCCAACCTCATTTCACTCTAGCAGAATGATTAAAAGAAGATCAAGGTAACCATTGTTCACTACCATGTTTAGTATCTGCAATGTATTTATATAAACAATTTTGAAAGATTAGTCCTCTTGGAAAAAAAAAAAAAAAATTCAAGAATGAGGGGCCCAGCAGCCAAGAGGAGGAGGTAGATATGAGAGCAGAGAATTGACAGGCTCAACCCTGAGGGCAAAGAGCTACATCTGTATTTGATTTGTCAGGGATTTACATTAGTGAAACTTTAACTCTGCAGATGATACATAAGATTACACTTACAGAACACACTTATGCAAATATAGCTTAAACGCCATGGTATGTGGCCCAGACAGTGAATTTGGCAGATTTCATTGAGTCTGGTGGCTGGATCTAATAAATTCATTTACATGAAGGATTAGAACATCTGGAAAAGTAGCATGGTGGTTTATTGAAACATAAATAACATTAATTGAAAGGTTACAGGTATGCAAAACACGTCATGCCGACGATGCAAAATGTTATAAAGCTGCTTCCCTATTCCACTAAAGAAAAGAGAAAAATAACTTGCTAATGTAAACAAAAAAGGGAATTCCCAGGATCCGATTTAAGTGTCCCTTCAGATGGTTTAGGAGTGAGAGAGGCAGCCCAGTTCTTCACCCAGGCTTTGTAATGATCCCTCTTTTCCCAGCCCGGTCTGCGCTGCCCTCCTGATATACATCTCAGGCACTAATTAGCTGCAGCAAGGTAGTGACATAATTAAATTTATTCTCAGTTACAAATCCCCAAACTGTCATGCCATTTTACCAACAGAAAAGCATGGCTGAGGTCTCCAGCCATTTCTTCAATGAGTTTATTTTTACTTTAGTGCTGTAATGCATACTCACTGGTGATGTGGATTGCCAGTTAATGTCTCGTGGAGTTGGTTACCATAAGCATAATAACAAATTACCCAGAGGAAAATGAGCAAAGATTGATATCATATGATTTAAAAGCTGAGAGGAAAGCTCAGGTGGTTTACAATCAGTTGAGTACCTCAAGATTAATTTATAACTTGGTAACCCATTCAAATTCCCCTTCATCATTTATTCTCAAATAGAAAGATGGCTTAAGCTATTCAGTCACCCAAAATGCCTCCTGCCTGTAGCAATAGCAAGCCATTCCTTCTAAAAGGATCGTTTTCATTATAAGTCATTATCAAAATGCTGACTTTGAGAACTCATTTAAGTGAGGAAATAGGAAATCTAGTATTCTCTCAGGTATGGAGACAGAGTGGAGCCCACTTCAGAAATTCTATGTGGATTTGACATAAAGCAATCAAGCAAAGAATTGTTTAACCAAAATTGAATGAGAACCCCCAGCAATTTTTTTTTAATGAAAAATAAGATTTAATAGACTTTGGAGAATCCCAAGATTTAAAAAGAGAGAAAGAGAAATATTCTAAATGATCTTGTTTCCCATAATAATAAGAAAGTAGACAACATGATTTTTGCCTTTAAAGGAACTAATAGAATAAAAAAAATAGAAGAAATCTTTATACCATGTACCTTTCAACCCTCACCATCATAAATACAATACTTAGTATGTATACAATTTTGATACTGCTCTTGAAAGGGTTTCTGTCATAAACAGTAACTGAAATTGGTCAAGTGCAATATATTGCCACAGTAAGCTTATTTTTCTATATGGATGTTAAAAAAGACATTAAAAAGCAAAGAGTTTTCTTAAATGACTAAGTATAATAGACATTGCAAAAAAAATAAAATAAGTCATGTCCATTAATTACCTGACTCTCCAAAAAAACAGTAAATTTACTATCTTCAAATTTTCACACAGAAATGTCATTTGACTGCACAGTGATAGAATATGAATATTCATCAGGGAATATATTTCAAGTAGATTGGCCTTACTAATGTAGCTTATCCAATAAGCTGTCTCACTGCCACTCTTCATGTGAAGCAGCTGGCCAACCTGGTATCTTCTGGGGATACCAGGATGCACAACTTTATGTCTACTGATATTGGCTAGTCTCAAAACTTAGAGGGTGGAAATAATGCTTGTACATGAATCCAGTGCTTAAAAAACAGGTTGTGGCCTCCTAGCAGAAAGAAGTGTCATCTTGATTATTTTTGACACTGGGAGGGCAGAATTTGACCAGAAGTGCTCACTGACTCCATTAAATAAATCACTGAATGGGGTTCCAGTCAGAGTTCCTCAGCCTTATTGGCATTTTAGGAGAAGACACAGGTGATAAGAATACCCTGAGATCATGCTCATAGACTGTAGCCCTCATAGACTGTAGCCCTCATAGACTGTAGCCCGCCAGGCTCCTCTACCCATAGGATTTTCCCGGCTAGAAAACTGGAGTGGAGTGCCATTTCCTGCTCCAGGGGATCATCCCGACCCAAGGACTGAACCCGTGTCTCCTTGATCTCCTGAACTGTAGGTGGATTCTTCACCTGCTGAGCCATCCGGGGAGCCCAAACAGAGCTCAGAGGCCAAATTCCAGACTTGTTTGCTGTGACAAGTCAGCCATAGGATTTGTGATTTTGACCTTAGTAAACGAAACTATCTACTGCATCTATGGGCTTCCCGAGTGGGGCTAGTGGTAAAGAACTTGCTTGCCAATGCAGGAGACAAAAGAGATGCGGGTTTGATCCCTGGGTCCAGAAGATCCCCTGGCGGAGGGAATGGCAATCCACTCCAGTACTCTTGTCTGGAGCATCCCATGGGCAGAGGAACCAGGGGGACTACAGTCCATGGGGTCGCAAAGAGTCGGACACGACTGAAATGATTGAGCACACACGTCCCTGAGGGTACTGCAGTGTAAGGTGACTTCATATATGTGTGTGGGTGCTCAATCGTGTTCAACTCTGCGCCCCATGGACTGCAGCCCACCAGGCTCCTCTGTCCATGGAATTCTCCAGGCAAGAATACTGGAGTGGGTTGCCACTTCCTACTCCAGACTACATATGAATATGTATAAAACATATACATATAAAACACCCTTAAATTTGTGCTTAGCCATACATAGAAGTCTGTTCACTGCTGCTATGTGCCCAGTGGAGCACAGTGCATAATACCTACAACTTTCTTATAACTTCCACTATCATTTCTAGAAGGAGCTGAATAATGGCAATAGTTGACAGAGAATTATTTAACAATGTAAACTCATTTAATTCCAAAACAAGTAGTAATAACCAGAGGAATGTAGACGGGTCACCAATATGGGGAAAGAAAACAAGTATTTCTTAGAAAGAAACCTTCAGATGACTAAGAATGACTAGTTTCTGAGACATACAGCAGCGTGAGAAGAGCCTAAGACTAAAAATAATCGTTTACAAGAGTCAAGAGAATGAAGAGAAAGAAGAAATTGGAGAAAAAAGTCTGTCAAGGGAATGAGGTAAGAGTGAGTGAAGAACCATTGAACCTGGGGATTGAGAGAATACAACCATTAAAAGGATGTGACTTCCCCAAACCACATTAAATAATAATAGAGTTGTTAGGAAGTAAGGTTCTAAAAAATACTGATGTAGTGCCAAATTAACCAAACTGTACAGAATCCTTTTAAAGCTCAGTTTTAAGTCCAGAAAGATATATGAAGTACATAAGAATTACCTTATAGAGAATGAAGGAGTTAAGTCCAAACTGTTTTGGAAAGAAAATAATGTTAAAGGATATCTATTTCCACGATTTCCACAGCTACTTTCCTACTGCACACAAACCTCATTGTGACCTCTCCTGAGCATCTGACGCATAACAATATCCGGGTGTACTTCAGACTCCTCAGATATCACTAGCCAAGTGGTGAACTCATCTCTTTCACTGTCCCCTCCTCCAAAAAACTCCTCTTTGTCCATAAATGACACCACCATAGTACCAAGTACCCAAACTCAATGCCGCCCTTTCTTGTTTCCATCCACGTCTTTGGCAATAAAACAGTGAATCCTGCTGACACTGCCTCTTCATTCCTCTCACATCGGTACACCCTCCCAACCACCACCTTGTCTAAGACACATGATCATTTCTTTCACCTGTTTAAAGTCACCCATTGGCTCTCCTTTACCTGTAAGTGAAAATTCAAATTCCTTGGTGCAGCCTATGTGGTTCTCTACAGTACCCAACACGGGCATGGGGGTTACTTACTGGGGCTGATGTTTTGCTAGTCTGTGATGCAGAGTGCTTTAGTTCTCTGGAATTTTTTTCTCCTCAGTCTAGATTAAAAAAAAAAAAAAATGACCAGAGCACCTCACCAATCACATTACTCCCCCTGAGTCAGTTCATCAAACCTCTCAATCACATGACATATCATGAATTTTTCACAACTCTGGACATTTGAACATGTTATTTCCTGTCTCTCCAACTAGCAGGCTCCCACCCATCCATCAAGATTCAGCTCAAATATCACCTGCTCTATGCAGCTTTCCCCAACTACCCAAGGCAAAGTTTATTTCTCTTCACTACATTCCCATAGCATTTTTGTACCTCTCTCATGAAATATATTTTTCATTTAAAATCTCAATAGCTAGGATCTCCAGGGCCAAGCACAATTCACAGGATATACTTAATGAATGTCTCACGGACAATTGAAACTAGAGGTGTCCAACATGACAGCTCCATCAGAGACAGGTAACAAAGCAAATGTATCAATTAAAATAATTCCTTAAAGACAGATGAAAATCAGTTAAGTGGAAAAAGACTCCCCGAAGATATGATTGGCACAAAACATAGGTTAAAAAAATGAACTTTTAAAAGGCTCAGGCGGGAGGAGGGATCGGGATGGGGAACACATGTAAATCCATGGCTGATTCATGTCAATGTATGGCAAAAACCACTACAATATTGTAAAGTAATTAGCCTCCAACTAATAAAAGTAAATGGAAAAAAAATAAAATAAAAATAAAAAGGCTCAGAAGAAAAATTTTTACTTCAAACCATTACTTACTTGTGATGTAAGAACATTTTTAGCTGAATGACTATATTCAGACTTTTGGGGGGGAATCTAAGTTTTTCATTGTCTGTTATAAACCAAGTAGTCACCAACCACCCCTTACCTAGTCTTCAATCTTATTCACAAAATGTGTCCACCTTTCTACCCTACTTCTGAATCCCTTGGTTCTATCAACATTCGTGGGCAAAACTGGGCGGCAGTAACTGTTTGGCACGATCACAAAACTGGAGTAGAAACAAAGGGATGCGAGACCAGCTCCTGAGAGCCCAGGCAGCTGAGAACATTCTGATGACCCAGCTGGGATGCAGAGGCAGGCACACTCAGGGCTTTGGCAATAGTTCGTTTACCTTCCTTGCTACCACATTTAACACCCAGCCATGCCAATTCCTCTCGTTTGTTTCACCCTTTCTTATCTTAGCCTGAGTGCTATGTGAAGAATATACTCATCTGTACCCAGAGGCCAGCCCTACCAGCTGATTCTATCTCATTCCCTAAACATCAGTAACTTTTATTCTAGTCGTTTTCATAAGACAGTTCTGTAGTTTGACACCCGTCCTGAGGCTCTGTGATTGATTGTAAAGAAGGCTAGTATGTCAGTTTTAAAACTCTACTTTAGGACTTCCCCAGCAGTCCAGTGGTTAAGACTCTACCTTCCAATGCACAGGGCATGTGTTCAATCCCTGGTCAGGGAATTAAGGTCCCACAAGCCATGGAGTGCAGCTTAAAAACATTTTTTTAATTAAAAAAGAAAAAGAAACATGGTCCCCAAATTCACACTCTCCTGTTGAAAAGTGGGTCTATGTTCCTTCCTCTTGAATCTAGGCCATCTAATTCTTTGACCTACAGCCAGATGAACTGATGCTGTGCCTTTGTGTTCAGATCTTAAGAAACAGGAGTTCTACTTCCTGTCTCTTGGGACTCTTGCTGTAGGACCATAGCCACCATGACCCTAAGCAGGCCAAGTAGTTCAAGTAGAGGGGAAGCAAGGCCCCTAGTTCACAGCCTTGACTGAGCTCTCAAGCTGGCAGCCAGCACCATCTTGCCAACCAACAAAAATTCTTTTCTTGAACGAAGTTTGGTCAGGCTTCTGAAATTTTTCCTAGGCCTGTCTGTGCACTTCCTTGTAAGATCTAGTTTTAGCAAGAACCCTACTAAGTCAGTTTAACCAGAGTCCTCCTATCCTTGGTATCTGATCACCCTTGATATCTGATCAGGTTTCTCATCTGCCATCATCCACCAGATGATGTCTGGTCATCCTGGCCTGTCTTCATTAAGAATCCTGTTAGGTGAGTGTAGCCAGAATCTCCCTTACCGCTGATGTTTCCACTTAGTAAATTTCCATCCATTCCCCTCAACCGTGTTCCTTGGATACAAATTTCCACTTGCCTATGCTGGTAATCAGAGTTGAGCCCAATCTTTCTCCCTCTCTGCAAAAGTTCACTTCAGTGGTCCCTATTCTTATGGTGATGCTCCTGAAAAAACTTTGCCTTACCATCATTTATGAATGTCATCTTCAAAGTAAATCCTCCAGATCTCCTCAGGTAACTTCATCATCAGATACTACATGGAACAAAGATGAGTTGTGCTTGCTAACCTAGCCCACATTACAAATTCAGGATAAAAATAAATGACTGTTTTTATTTTAAGCATCTAAATTTGGGAGTGGTTTGGGAAACAACACATGTGACTGATAGAGCAGGTAATTGACTAATGAATGACAAGTGTTCAATTCAAAACCAAGTTTTCATATAAGAAAATCGTACTAAACTTAGAAGCTATTTTGCTTTAAAAATGTAATTTTAACCTTTTATTCTAGAAAAGTTTAAACCATACAAAAAAAATAGTGACATGTGTCTATCCACCATGCATGTATCCAAGACCTAGCTTGAATAATTATAAACTCACAGTAAATCCACCATGAATTCTAAAGCAAATTCAAGATGTCATATTATTTCATTTTTAAATACCTCAGAGTGTGTCTTTAAAAGACAGTAATTCTTTCTAAAACATGACAATACCACTTTCACTCTAAAAAAAATTCACCATAGTCCTTAACGTTTCCTTAATATTACTGAATGTCCTATTACTATTCAAACTTCCCCAATTGTTTCTTAAATGTTTGGTTTGGTTTGGTTTCAGCTTGTTTGTAAGGATCCATACAAAATACTTTTCTGACTCATCACTTGTGTCATTTAAAAATCTATAGGTTCTCCTTTTAGTTCTATTTTTCCCTTTGTTTTATTTACTGAAGAGCCCTAGTCACTGGTCCATGAAAACATATGTAGATCTAATAATGTTCTAAGTCTCTGCTGAGACACTAGGCTACTAGATCCATACCGAAGAGTCTCCCTTTTTGGGAAAGGCTTCACCGTGGCTACAAAATTCGAGTCTGGTAGAGGTTTCTCCATACTATTACAGAATATCTAGACACAGGACCGGCCCCATCCAAGGGCAGAGTAAGAAACTGCTTGTTCAGAATTGTTTGAGGAATTGCCTCTACTCCAACCAAATTACCTTCCTACTTGGCCATTGGAATGACCCTGGATTAAGAACTTTGAGATACATAGACTCATTTGGCTGGGAAGGGATAATGTCCCTAAATCGTTATCCTGGCAGAGATTCATTTTTCATATTAGCCATTTCTTATTCCTCAAGGTTTTAAGTAGCCAGATGCAGAAGTCAATTTGATGCTAGGAGGAGGTCATGAACATTCTAAGGCTTGAAATGTTCCAGCAAAATATAAGGAAATGAAAGGTAGTCAAAACGCAATGAGTAGCTTGAGATCAGGTATCTCAGAGAGGTGTGAACAGATGTGCTGAAGAGACCATAAACCAGCCTAGTTTATGAAGGCTAAGTCTTCCTTCACCTTTTGCCTAATCAGAAAAAGCATCTGAGAGGATCTGATACAAACACTTATCCCTTAGTTTTTAAGGCTTATTTTAATTCTAGAGTGAAAGTTTTATTTCTCATTAAAGAAGTTCCAAGCATTTTGGGAGGAGTTAGTCTTGTTTTTACCTGGAAGTCTTCCTCATGCCCTTGGTGGCACAGGTTGTGTTATCTGGGATATTCAAACATTTAAGAAAAATCTGTATGTCCTGATGAGACAGGACATGTTACTTGGGTAATTTATCACTTAAGAAAGATTTCTAGACTTGAAAATAAAAACAGCAGTATAATCAACCTGAAGACAGATCTGTCTACCTTAGGAAGCTATAAATCTAGGCCTAGGGTTCTCACTTGCAATACAAAGGCTTGCAATTATCTCTCAGTTCTCTCTGTTGCTTTGGATTCCTCGTGTATCAAATAACCTCACCAAAGTAAATCATGTGAAAGAGCACTCTGGTTTAGAGAGATCAAAAAAAAAAAATTTAATCTAGTTTAGTCTAGTCCCCTGATTACGGGAGGTGGTTAGAGAAAGGGAAATTGAAAGTAAGAATCTAAACCACGTTTGGAAAGGTTTTTTATATAAAAAAAGAATGTGTATATACATACACACACACACACACACATATAAAACTGAATCATTTAGCTGTACAGCAGAAATTTTTTTTAAATTACAATTTTTGTTACAAAAAAGTTGTAAATCAATTATACTTCAATAAAAATAAAGTTTTCTGATTTGTTTTAATCATAACATCTATTAAGGGAAACAGATGTTATTAGTGTCTGCTTTGGACTTCTTAGGGACTTCCCTGTAGCTCAGACAGAAAAGAATTTGCCCGCAATCCAGGAAACCTGGGTTCAATCCCTAGGTTGGGAAGATCCTCTGGAGAAAGGGAAGGCAACCCACTCCTGTATTCTTGCTTGGAAAATCCCATGGACAGAGGAGCCTGGTGGGCTTGGGGGTCGCAAGAGTCAGACACAATTGAGTGACTACTATTTGGACTTTATAACCTGGGTTAAACACAAATTTTTAAAAACAACTTTAAAATATTCTTTAGAAATTTCCAGAGTCAATCATTTTACTGGCATCTCCTAAATATGGGGGGAAGTTTTGTGGCACCAATTACGCTGGGCTTCCCAGGTGGTTCAGGGGTAAAGAATCTGTCTGCCAATGAAGGAGATGCAAGAGATGCAGGTTCAGTTCCTGGGTCAGAAAGATCACCGGAAGAAGGAAGTGGCAAACCACTCCAGTATTCTTGCCTGCAAAATCCCATGGACAGAGGAGCCTGGCAGGCTACAGCAGTCCATGGGGTCCCAAAGAGTCAGACACAACTGAGTACGTGCATGCCACCACAGGCACACACAAGAAATTATGCTACCTAACAAGTCCTGGAATTATTTTAATGACAATTAGCCATTCCAGTGTTGGTGATTATCTCAAGGAACTCTATGCTTATTTCTTTCTTGTCTTTCAATAAGAAAATAATTTTTAAAATAACAATGTCTACCTTTGTCTATGTGTTTTGTTTAAACTTTTTTTTTTTTAAGAGCAGGGTTTCTTCCTTAGTTCCTTAGCATTTGCTGGAGTGAAGTTGAAAATTTTTATTTACTTTTTTCATTTGCTTTTAGGTTTCTAAACTATTAATGAAGAACCAGCGGCATACTTGGAGCAAATTATTTTTAACACCTCTCCCATCAACAAAATTATCCCCAGTTGTAATCGTGTAATGAAACCACGTAATGAAGCAAATAATAATATGACCAGAGAAAAAAATGTAAGCAGTGAATTTTTCTTTTACTGAACTTTTATTCATATATTCACATTCAGTTCTTTTGCTCAGTCATGTCTGACTCTTTGCAACCCCATGAACTGCAGCACGCCAGACCTCCCTGTCCATCACCAACTACGGGAGTTTACCCAAACCCATGTCCATCGAGTCGGCGATGCCATCCAGCCATCTCATCCTCTGTTGTCCCCTTCTTCTCCTGCCCTCAGTCTTTCCCAGCATCAGGGTCTTTTCAAATGAGTCAACTCTTCGAATCAGGTGGCCAAAGTATTGGAGTCTCGGCTTCAACATCAGTCCTTCCAATGAACACCAGGACTGATCTCCTTTAGGATGGACTGGTTGGATCTCCTTGCAGTCCAAGGGACTCTCAAGAGTCTTCTCCAACACCATAGTTCAAAAGCATCAATTCTTTGGTGCTCAGCTCTCTTTGTAGTCCAACTCTCACATCCATATATGACTATTGGAAAAACCATAGCCTTGACTAGACAGACCTTTGTTGGCAAAGTAACATCTCTGCTTTTTAATATGCTGTCTAGGTTGGTCATAACTTTCCTTCTAAGGAGTAAGCGTCTTTTGTTTTCACGGCTGCAACCACCATCTGCAGTGATTTTGGAGCCCAGAAAAATAAAGTCAGCCATTGTTTCCACTGTTTCCCCATCTATTTGCCATGAAGTGATGGGACCAGATGCCATGATCTTAGTTTTCTGCATGTTGAGCTTTATACCAACTTTTTCACTCTCCTCTTTCACTTTCATCAAGAGGCTCTTTAGTTCTTCTTCACTTTCTGCCATAAGGGTGGTGTCATCTGCATATCTGAGGTTATTGATATTTCTCCCAGCTATCTTGACTGTAGCCTCTGCTTCCTCCAGCCCAGCATTTCTCATGATGTACTCTGCATATAAGTTAAATAAGCAGGGTGACAATATACAGCCTTGACCTACTCCTTTTCCTATTTGGAACCAGTCTGTTGTTCCATGTCCAGTTCTAACTGTTGCTTCCTGACCTGCATACAGGTTTCTCAAGAGGCAGGTCAGGTGGTCTGGTATTCTTTCAGAATTTTCCACAGTTTATTGTGATCCACACAGTCAAAGCCTTTGGCATACTCAATAAAGCAGAAATAGATATTTTTCTGGAACTCTCTTGCTTTTTCAATGATCCAGCAGATATTCATGTTAGTAAAAAACTAAAATGGGAAAATGTAATGAATTAATATTTTGTACATTAAATATATACTTAAAATTTAAATGTATTTTTTTGAAAGAGAAAAAGTTTACACCCACATATTAGTCACTTACAATAGTGAATAATAGACAACGACACATTTTCTGTTTTGGAAGCTTAACTTATGTAAACTTGTAAATAATTTTATCAAAATCAACCTTTGTGTAATCATAGGCAATGTAGTTAGATTTTTTTAATCTATCTTTACTTGTAGTTGATTAAAGAACATTTTTATTCATTTTAACTTTAAAAAGTGCCTTTCTCATAAAGAAAAGTGAAGTTGCTCAGTCGTGTCCGACTCTTTGTGAGCCCAAGGACTGTAGCCTACCAGACTCCCCCATCCATGGAATTTTCCAGGCAAGAGTACTGGAGTGGGTTGCCATTTCCTTTTCCAGGGGATCTTCCCGATCCAGGGATTGAACCTAGGTCTCCTGCATTGCAGGCAGATGCTTTTACCATCTGAGCCACCAGGGAAGCCCTCACAAGTTGATATGGTTACTGTTCAGCTGTAATTACATACGTGTGTGAGCTTCAAATTAGCACATTTTAATTATTTATTCTTTAATAAACATTATTTTCTATGTAAAAGCTCCTTCAGAAAACTTCCAGTTTTATAGTCTGATCACAAGACACGGAGACTCAGCTACACACATTCATTTTTAGAACAAGTCCTTAAAGGTTCTAGATCCTGCTAGCTCCTTCTAGCTCACTTTGGGCACAGTTTGTGTTCACAATTCCTGTGATACTCTAGCAGTCTTGTTTGTAAAGTACTGGCTTGGAAAGACATGATGAGAGGCTGATGATCACTAAGAGGAAGAAACAGAACTTGAATTACTTTAATTCTGCCATTCTGTGTATTCACTTAGAGTTTGTATTTATATTTCAAACTTTTCAAACTGTGGAGACATTTGCAAGTCCCTAGACCTGATTCCAAAGAAATAAATGCAGATTACAGTTTCAGAAATTTATTGTGAAATGGAATTTTTATGATTTCAAACAAATATACAAATAGGAAAATTCTTAACCATAAGGCTAAGTGTGACAAATAATCATAAACATTCGATTATTTTAAGAACAGATTGATTAAAAGTTGGTTGTATTGTTTTTAAATTCTCTATGGGCAGCACATCTTTTTCTGCTTTCTCTCTAGGCAGACTGCTGTTAGCACCTTGGCCTTGATATGCCACTGAGGAAATAATAATAATAATCCGGGGGCTTCACTGGTGACTCAGTACTCGGGTTCCATCCCTGATCTTGGAAGATCCCATACGCCATGGAGCACTAAGCCAGCATACCACAAGTACTGAGCCTGTGCTCTAGGGCTAGAGCCTGGACTCTGCAATAAGCAGCCTGAGCGCCGCAATTAGAGAGAAGCCCTCACTCTCTGCAACTAGGTAGAAGCCTGCCCAGCTACAAAGACACAGCCTGAGCGGGGCCTCCTGCTCCATGAACTCAGTAAATAGAATATGCTCGAAACATCCTGAAATGATCGGCCCCCTCACCCAGTCTATGGAAAAATTGTTTTCCACAAAACTCACCCCTGGTGCCAAATAAGTGGGGGACTGCTGCTATGTGGGAGAGACAGGTATGTGCAGAGTTGCAGCGTAAGCTGGGGCTGTCCAGAAAAACTCGAAGGGGGAGACAGAAACTGAAATGTCTGTTCAAAGGTGGCTTGCTGAGGAACAATAGAGCGGTAATAACAAGACTGAGGAACTCTAGCTGGAGAGAGGCAGACAGTGTGTGAACAAAGTGAGGATGTGACACCCGCACCAAATTCTGAGAGCAGTGATCTAATTAAAGAAGACTGCTTATGTGGGGAAGAGAATGTTGGATGGTAAAATGAGCCAGACTTTGGACAGCTTGAATATTAGAATCAGAAATTTGAGTCTGATATGAAAGAAGTCATTTTAGATACTTGAAGGAAATCCAGGCTGTAAAGAATCAGTATAAACAATAGTGAGGAGTGAGAAATGGAAAGGCAGGCAAACCATTGTGGTCCAGGCAGGAAATGCTCTCTGTACAGGCTGATTATGGCTGTGAAATAAGGGAGGAAAACAGATATTCATGATACATAAAGAGATTGATAACAGATAGGATATTAAAAATAAGGGAGAGAAAGATGACTAAATTTTCAAGCCTGGATAACCATGAAAATCATGAAAAGCCAGCTGAAAAAAAAAAAAACCCAAGTCCTAAATATTTTAAAAATATTATACCATAAATGGACTTATTGGTAAGAATTTAGTCATTAAACATGAGACTTGTCCTGGACTTCTGAAATTAAATTTTCTAGTTCCATGTTTTCAGTATTAAATACTAAAATAAATGCAGAAAAATCTTTGGATTTATTATGAACTCTAGCAAAATAGACTATTGGTTTGGCACAAATTATTCTTGTTTTTAAAACCAAACAGTGGCAGAATGCCATGACTGTGAAACCATTGTGACACGTCACCAAATCAAAGCTGGATGAGAGTGACCATATCAGAAAGCATTAAATATTTATTGTGCCAAGTTTTCAGTGAACTTATAGAACGTAACTCTTTTGGGTGAAACATTGAAATAACTAGTTGGTCTTATCCTCATAAGTAATCATTAAACTGGTATTAAGTGAAAAAATTGTCAGCAAGTGAGTAATTCATAAAACTGAATATAAGATGTTAAAACTTATGGACATTTGGATCTCCTATATTGCATTTGAGTGCAATCTGAATCCACGTTTATGAAAATAAACTTTCTAATCAGGATTTTACCTTTAGTGATCAACCTTGATATACACTGATTTTTTTTTTAGAAAATTCATTGTCAGTTTAATTTTTGATAATTTTCAAAGTGGTACAGTTAACCATTTCCACTTTTAATTTTTTTCATTCACTGAACTTATTTTCAAAATAATTTTACAATATAAATTATAAATGAAGATTTAGCTACTTTGTTTTATTCATATCAATTTTTACCAAAGCCACTGTGGGTTTTTTGGTTTTATATTATGTTGTGTTCTTTGTCCGAGAAAAATGCCCTTTCATCCCATTTTGTACATCTAAATTTGGATTAGGAAAAGAATTGTGTGCAGATTAGATCTTCATTTTATTCTTATTAACTTCTTATTGAGATGTCTTCCGAGTCCAAATGGCAGAGTAGAACAGTCTTAAAATGTTGAGATCACAACTTTCCGCTTCACTTGAGACATCCAGAGCAGGGTCAGCACCAGTGGGAAACATGTGAGCTTTCTTGAACATGTCTGGAATAGCAGCCTGCTTTGCTCTACTAACCATGAGTAATTTCTCCAGCAGCAAAAGTCATCTCATTTGTCTGATTTTTAATTTTATAAATATTTCCTCACTTTAAAGAGCTTCCAAATTCTGTTATTCTACCAACAATATGAGAGCAATGAGCTCTCTTACAAAACTTGCATCATGTTATCATTTCTATCAGAAACTTTGTCCTAATTGTGTTACACGTTCTGCATAATGACATGTTTTCCTTACCTAAAAACATGGTGATTTCTGGGACTTTTTCCACTACTAACTATTGAATGAGCTCTGAATTCTGTGGGACCAGCAAAAATGCAAAAGTCTACAGATTTCACCACTTAAGGATCAACTGGGCATGGTTCACACTACAGTAAAATGCTTTGGAAATCTCTGCCCTCCTTTCTAAGCCCCTTCTAGCAAGCACAATGCTGCCTATGACTTTCATTCTCTCAATTATTCATCTGTCACTAGCAAAACTTCTTGAATGTATTTCTTGTCTTTGAGACATAACAAGAGAATATAATGTTTCCCTAGCATGAAGAAATTGGTAGCATGATGGATGAAACTTCAGGAACATTACACTAGCTGGTTGTTTAAGCTTTAATAAAAAACACACTTGGGTCTTCCTTGCTAGATCTAAAGCTTTATATGAATTGGTCTGCAAGGAAATCTAAGTACCATTTTTTGGTACATTTGGATTTTTACCTGTAACAATTAAACAGAAAAAGTTATATTTTCTAATTGTTCGCTATTGAAGAGTTTTCTAAATCCTAGAATTAAAAAAAAAAAAGTTTCTGAGGTTTTAACATAGTACTTTTCAAATCTGAACCATATTTAAAACATTTCTCATATTTTTTGAAAAATTGTTTATCACATCAAATAGTTTTATCATAAGTTATTTAACATATATTACAAGTATCATATTTTAATCTACCTGAAACAGCCCTTCTGTAACTCTCTTTGTATAGATGGAAAAAAAAAAAAAAGAGGCCTCAGTTCTATTCTCCAGATCAAGCCTTTTGACCCATCTCAACAACTAGACCTGTGGTTTGGTCAGTAATTATGGTATTTTTTATGGGATCCCTGAAATGTTATATAAAATATGATTCTAGAGGGCAAGGAGGGTGGTCATTAGGTACAAAATAAAAAATGAGAACCGAACTTGGGCATGAAAAATTTACTGTTTTCCATTTTCACCCCAAGAAACATTTGAACAATGATGCTTCTTTTTTTTGGTAGACTTATACATTAATTAAGCCTTACTGTTGTTTCACATGACTAGTATTTAATAATATTTCCATACAGACTATAGCAACTTAAATAAATAAAAGACTAAACAAAATGTATTTCTTTTAAATTATCCATATCAGATTCAAAATTATTAAAGATAATTAGGTGATCCTTTCTTTTATCCAGATAAACATGTCTGTTCCTTAAAAAGTACTTTATTTTAATGTGTAAAGATAAAAAAGATCACATTCATCTCATTGGATGATAATGAATGTATTGTTCACTAATGAAATCAGCTCATTTCTGAGATACTTGTGATTTCTTCCCCGATCAGCATGTCACACCAAAGACGGATTACTGTGGCAGCAATTTCTTTCAGATTTACTCTGTCAGTTCAGCCATTGATGACTTGAGACCACCCTTATCTGAGGTAGAAAACAGAGCTTTTTGTTGAGAGGGGAAAAAAAAAATGTTTATTTTTTTAAGCCATATCATCTTTCTATTTGACACACACGAGTGGTGGATATGACTCTAATGAACTTGAATGCATTTTAAAGTACTGTTCATGTACACTTGCTTTATGTATTTTTAGTCCCAAAGAGTTTTAATTCCACTGGCTACCTTGAAAAAAAAGTCAAAGTAAAAATTCATATACTTCTGTTTCCCACCAAACATTAAAAAGAGATACTTGTACTGAGAACTAGGAAGAAACAGTAAAATAAAGCTTGTGATTTTTCAAATTATATAGAGTAGTAGACTGGATCTGCTACTCAAACATTTTGGAAATTTCCCTCTTCTTAGTTTAAATATCATTTTATTTCCAAAGGTTTGTACAAGAGCAGTATTTAAGTGTCACTATGTAATATGTTCTTCAAATGTATTCACACTTTCTTTCATCTAATCAATAATGACTCTCAAAAGTTTAATCTGGTACAGTCCAGGTTATTGCATATTAACAATTTGTTAACTAGGTAAAATGATTCAAGTTTGACTGTATGTTCCCCTATCTACAGGTCACTGTTTAAATGTCTCTTTGGGGTTTTCAAATTAGCCAATTCTATACGCAGTATTCATATTTAGCTCCAAAGTCAATGCATGGTGGCTAAGTGCTCAGGCTCTGAGGTCCCATGTTAACTGTGTGATCTTGGGCATAAAAGCTAAGCTTCTTAAGCTCTACATTACTCAGATCCTAGGGGCCATTGGTCATTGTGTCCCCTCACAGGGCTGTGTGAGGATTATATGGGATGTTTTTAAAGAGTTCAGTACCAGCAATGTGATAAACTCTTAATAAATCCAAGTTGCTATTATTGTTGTTTCACATTGGTTGCTTTATTCTGAAATTTTTCTTAAGCTCCTTTGAATCTAGTAGGAAGTAGTAATTAGTTTTATTTCCAAAGAAGATGTTTGTTTTAATTAGAGTTCTTTTGTTTGCAAACAACGGAGACTAATTTAACATGACAACGAAAAAAAGAGAGAGAAAGGGAAAGAGGAGGGAAAATTGTGTTACAGGAAAGTTCAGGAGGACTGAAGGACTCCTTTCCCTAGAAAGCATAGTCTCTTCTAAGGCTTTTTGCCATGTCACTGGGTCCAGTCACTTATCTTCCTTTCTTAACAAATATTTTTTTGAAGGTGGCTCTACTTCTCATTTTCCAACCCATTGCTCCAATCTAGCTTCTGTCCCCTACTGGATCTGTATTGCTTTTCCAATTGGAAATTTTCCAATTTTCCAATTGCCACATACAAGAGAGTTTTCTTTTTTAAATTATTATCTTACTAGCTCTCTCTGCTATACATACACCCTGAGAATGACAGTCCTTTTTAAAACCCTCCGCCCCGTTTATCACCCTTATGCTGCACAGTCTGGGTTCTTTTCATAATTTGACACCTGTGCATCTTGTCCTCCTTTATGAGATCTCCAGCCTACGCCTGCCCCATAAATGCCTGTATTCCCAGTAATCTACCTTCCTCGTAGTGTTCTACAGGGGTGATCTCATTTTCTTATCTGCTACTTATCTGCTACTGATTTCCAAATGGAAGTCACCAATTCAACCTTTCCTCATCTCTTCTCTTTGAAACTTTCCTCAGTGTGAATCTCCAAGACCTCAGATTCAACACATCCCGAACTATTACGTCTTCAGCAGTTAGGGTCCCCAAGGAAACTGCTGATGCACTTGACATAAGATAATTTAAGGAGAGTTGATTATGAAGATACTGCGACAAACTTTATGTTGCTAAAGGGGAACCAACAAAAACTGTCCAGTAACACAGTTTAACATCCTGGGCCAAAGGAATGAGGGGAGGAAAAGTTACTGAAATAATGAAATCTGAAAGGAAGAAAATCTGTACAATGAGAACGTTGATGTCTATGCAGACATCAAACAATAAGGAAGAGTAGGTGGCAGATTTGGAGGAGCAAAGAGAAGATATCCAGCACACTATGTCCTTTTCACTTAGCATCCATTCTCATCTTTTGTTAGGTGAAAAGTATGAAACATCACAGGGAATTCAAGAAGTCCCACCAGTGGCTGCGTAATTGCCAAGTATTATATAGTCAATTTGGACATAACTCCATGTGAATCTTAGAATATTAGCTTAACATGTTCTTCATATACAGTAGTGACTAATGAAAGTATAAAATAAACAGATAACAGCAAATAAAGTGTGCAAAGTATCTCACAGAATCCAATGGCAGAAACATATTAATAGCTAAGCCTCCAGAAAGAATCAAAGTGGAAACTGGGAGACTCTTGGGACTTAAGGGACTGTTCTTTCCAGCTCTTCTCACTTTTTCTCTTAATACATCTACTTCCTTCTATTTTCTTCTTCTTTTTTGTTGCAGTTCTATCCACCTAACAAAAAATGACCACACCATACATACTAGACTTATATATCTCCTCTGTTCGAAAGGCTAACTCAGATGTACACTAACTCTTTTAGTCTCGATATTTCCTCAGAGACACAATATTATGACCCCAGCTTAAGTTCATGTAACAACCCCTGAACAAATAAGCTCTGTTCAGGGACACCTGCTTTGAGACCAGTGCCAGAGAAGAGGAACCTGAAGGATAATCTAAGAATGTCTATTACAGCATTAACTCTAAAAATAGAATCTGGGTCTCATATATTCTTGCCTCTCTTAGAAGTCATAGCCGTTTGGGGGTTATAAAAATACTCAAATCTGGTTGGTTGATTTTAATTTTCATCAGCAAAGGAAATATTTCATACTTGAGGACTGTGGTTTAATTATTCCCTTAACATCTGCTTCTCCATTTTGAGTAATTCTGATTTTTTTCCCCTCAGAGTCCTTCCTACTTGTATTTTCCTAGTCTCTAAGAATTTTTTTTTTAATTTCTGATAATGGCTTCACTTGTCTCATTGGGAAAGAACTGGAGAGTATGCATAGTGTTCTGGTTATGATTTCACCACAATGGACCAGTGCAAAATATAGAGGAATTGCTTTTTATTACCTACCCAATTCCTCCCATTGTGCTTAACTGTGTAACCATATATACACTTCTGTAGCTCTCTAGAGAATTTTCTCCTCTGCTTGAAAATTCCCTAGTTTTATTTTGTAGTAGGTTATTGTCATCTCCAAGTAACTGAAGAGGAATTAAACTAAATAGTGTATAGCCCAAGAATAAAAAGACACATACCACACATATACACATACATAAATTAAACAATTCTCAGCAATAATATTGCTAGTGATATGGCTGGCATTGTTATTCAGAAGCTGTTATGTTGGCATTATATAAAAGCAAATTAGTAATTAGCAAATTAGATCATATTCTAATTCTAACAAACTCTTGAGAACTAGGAATTTCCACCTGTGAGAAAACAGGCACACATTTATCAGAAAGGCTAAAATCCTGTCATCCCACAGAACACCAGTATAATTCTATCATAAACAAATTTTCTTTTACATATGTGTGTATTATAGGTAATATCTAGGATTTACTTCAAAATAATATGGGAGAAAGAAAGTACATTGGGATATAGGAGGAAAAAAGACTGGTTTGTGGGTTTGACTGGTTTGACTTCAGTCACGTCTGACTCTGCAACAGCATGGACTGTAGCCTGCCAATCTCCTCTGTCCTTGGAATTCTCCAGGCAAGAATACTGGAGTGGGTTGCCATTTCCTTCTCCAGGGGATGTTCCCAACCGAGGGATCAAACCTGCATCTCTTAGGTCTCCTGCATTGGCAGGCAGGCTCTTCTAGGGCTTCCAAATCAGGGTGTAGATGAAAAAAAGACTGGTTAGGAGTTGACAATTATTTGTTTAATCTGTAGGTTGAGTATGAGTATAATCTGAAGTTTCTATACATTTGGAATTAGTCTACCTTTTTAAAGTGAAAATTAATAAATTAATTAAAATGTAGTGTGATGCAATGAAGGAAATCCTGAACAGGTTGATGGGAAACCTACCTGCATTCTAGTCCCCCATTTACAATATACAAACAAGACAAGTCATTTAACTTCTCAAAGATTTGTTGACTCATTTGCAGAGGTCAGATAAAACATATTAGCCTCAGAACAAGAAAACTAAACCAAATTTTCTATGGATTTGATATGAAGCCCTCAGGACAATTATTTGATAAACATCTTCAAACTTGTCACAACCTCCGTGATTGAAATTAGATCACAACAGAACACACTGAAGTTTAATAAGCCAATTCTCTATTGAGTTCAGTGTCAGTTCAAATTATTCAAATCTAAGATTGGTAAAACTCATACTGTTAACTGAAAAACACAGCTAATAAATAACCAACTATTGTAATCATAAAATTATGTTTCCACTGATATGTGCAATTACAATCAATTATTGTTTCTAAAATCTTTACTTAAATCAGTATTGAAAAAAGTCAATAAGATCTGAGATATTTTCATTCTAATTTTAGGTTAGTTTAATAATCATAACCAAATCCAAATATAATAGAAGTATTCTTTCAGAATGACATTTTTGGTATCAACTTTACAAGCAGCCGGTTTTTTAAAATGAATTCTGTTAAAATGAATATTAAAAATATTCTTTCAAATCAGACCTAAATCCACCCATATAATGTAGTAAAGAGCTCATCTTTTGAATCTCTCAATTATGTATTTCTGCATCTACTTAGACGGATCTACAGAGCTTGCTTTAGGCTGTAGAATTTCTTCTCGCTTAGTACATTGAACTTACAAAATAACCAGAAAAGTTTGTACTTTTCCAGTTCAACTAAAAAAAAAAGAAACTCATTTTAGGATTTGCCCTTACTCATATACACACTCATTCAGCAAGTACACACACATGTGCGAACACACACATTTTAGTTGTACTAAACTTAATGTGAAATTTTAGATTAGCGTCTCATTTATTGGCAATTCTGGGAAAGGGTTTTAGCTTAATCCTCAGTTAATGAAACCCTTGCTTGTGAATTTCCTTCATCAACACTGCGTTTAATGTATAGTGCTTCATACCTGCTGGATCATCGAAACCTGCAAAGTGATTAGGCTCAATTGGAATGCAAAAGTTAAAAGGAGGGATTTTTGTAATATTTTATAAAAAGAAGTTACATGGGCTGGCTCTATTTAAAAAACTATTCTTCAGTTCCTGTGTTTTTCTGTTAAAAGTAATAAATAGCTATGCTTCAAACATAACAAAGCGATTCTTAGAAATCAAGCCTGATTGATAGATAATTCCTTGAGAGAAAGCAGTCAGGTCAGATACTGGCTCAGAAAAAGTCTGGCCACTGTTCATTCTTTTGCTTTGTCAAGGATGGACACGTATGTGGAAATGATTCCCAGAAAATTACACCAAATGCCTACCCAGATGATTTGGGGAAATGTACATGTGATCATCAAACATTTAGGTTAAAGAAAAGCTATCAGTGATTCATACACTATTTTTATATCACCCAATTTCAAAAATATGAGCTACAAGAATGTTCAATAAATACAAAATGCCATTTTCTGGAGCTAGAGCAGGCACTTCCAGATTTGGCATTGTCATCCAATAAGGTCCTTCCCAGGTGGCACAGTGGTAAAGAATCTGCTTGCAATACCGGAGATGCAACAGAGGTGGGTTCAGTCCCTGGGACTGGAAGATTCCCTGGAGCAGGAAATGCCAAACTGCTCCTGTATCCTTGCCTGGAAAAGTCCATGGACAGGGGAGCCTGGTGGGCTACAGTCCATGGGGTCACAAAGAGTTGGATCTGACTAAGCGCAGCACAGCATAGTAGCATCCAAGAAGGGACCCCAGGGGGTTAATGGGGAATTCCTACTGGCAATGGTGACAATCACAAGGCTGAAAAGGGCATTACAGAGATAATCAAAAGCAACAACACTTGGCTGTTAGTGTGAAAAATCTATGATGAAGTTAAAGTTTAATTTTATTGAATAGTATAAAATACAGCTCTTTGATCATAAAGTCTAATGAAAATTCTACCCTGACCCCTTCAGCTTTGGTGTCTCTTCAAGGAAATGAATCCATAATTCTACACAGTATCAGTTTAAAACAATAATAGATCCTTAAGCAGAATAAAGCAAGGACCTCAGTGTGGAACCCAGACTTGACAGCAAAGTAGTAAAATATCATCTATATCTAAAGCTGGTCTGCTAAAAAGACTTCTCTTATGTTTCTATGAATGGTTTCCTTATTTAAAAGCTGAAAATAGTATGTCAATCAGCCACATGCTTTTCAGAAACTACTGCATCTTATCAGTTTGGTAGTTGCCATTTTTATTGGCAGAAAAGCTAGGCAACCGAATAATTATGACTTAAATACAAAATATTCTATAATTTCAGAGACATAATTATCTTGAGTGAACTTCTTCAAACTTGGCTATGTACCATGCAAAATCTAAAGCATACAAGGAACAAACACTTCAGATGGAGGCCTAACCCCCAGTAAAATGTTTGCCAGCTCTTCAGAAGGACTAGTTAACCTCTTATGCAATGGAACAAGGTTGGATAACCTTATTTGTCCTTTTAGAAACAAAACCAATTATTTGTTTCCATGACTTCTGGTCCTGATTTTATCTGCCTATTACTTCAGTTTGTGAAAAGGTAATCTTTTTATTCCCTATAGCTATACTGAAAAAAAAAGTGACAGCGTTAGTTGCTCAGTCCTGTCTGACTCTTTGTGACCCCATATACTGCAGCCTGCCTGCCAGGCTCCTCTGTCCATGGAATTCTCCAGGCAAGAACACTGGAGTGAGTTGCCATTCCCTTCTCCAGGGGATCTCCCCTGAACCAGGGATCCAACCCAGGTCTCTTGCATTGCAGGCAGATTCTTCACTGTCTGACCATCAGGGAAGCCCCTATAGCAATACTATTTATTAACAATCACAACAAAAAAAATTCTAGGAAATTTCCTGACCATCTAGTGGTTAGGACTCAGCATCCTCATTGCCTAGAGCCCAGGTTCAATCCCCGGTCAGGGAAGTAAAATCCCATGGGCCATGCGGCCAAGTACAAGATAATGGTTTAAAATTTTTTTCCTAGATTCTTTGTTCTACATAAAGGGATGTCATGATAAATATAACTTTGGGCTTGTTACAAAATACCAAGAGAAAGTAGAGGTATACATACATGTGTTCATATACATATATTTTAGCACCTTATATTACAATGAGGATATTAACTTGTTAAGAAAACCATTCATCAAAAGAGAAAGCTGCAGGAAGGGGAAAGGAGTATACAGTCCTTTCCTCTGATACATATGTGTAAATAGTCTCTCATCACCTTATTCTGTCTGATGGCAGAATGTTCTGGAACACGTCACAAGACTTTGCCCCACTGTGATTAAAATATCCTTTCCTTTCATGAAGTGAAGTGAAAGTCGTTCAGTTGTACCTGACTCTTTGCAACCCCATGGACTTGTCCATGGAATTCTCCAGGCCAGAATACTGGAGTGGATCCCTTCTCCAGGGTATCTTCCCAACCCTGGGATCGAACCCAGGTCTCTGGCATTGCAGGCAGATTCTTAACCAGCTGAGTCACAAGGGAAGCTGTTTAAATGTGGGATCAGAACTGTTTTCCCTCCATGAATTGGGGAAGAGGGACTGTGGTCCCTGTGCACGTCTTTACAAGAACATTTTGGAATATATAACTGCACTGATTTAAATTGTTGCAATCGGTGCTCTAACATTAAGAGCCCCTGAAGAGCCTTGAGCGTGTGTGGAAGTAAAATCTCCATAAATACTAATGAGGTCAATACTCTCATATTTTGAAGGGCGTGAGTGAAGGTTAATAGGATGAATGGAGCAAAGGACGTCTAGGCCTGGATGCAGAGATTTTCAAGTGTTTACAACACTCCTGCTCCAGTGACAGAGCAAAGCTGAAACTTACAGTCTCTTTAAAACATGAGACTCTAGCTCATTATTACCATAGTGGGTATTTTCTCCATTCTTTTACTGCTCCCTGAAATCATTCCTTGGGTTTATAAGTAAGTGTGCAATATTTTAAAAAGAAAGGCAAAAAAAAAAAAAAATCACAAATAAACCAGTTAAAGCAGCAGTTTGAACAGGTAGCACAAACACCCTTTAAATCCAAGTATGTACTCCTAGAAGAAAAGTAGAGAAATTAGGAATTTTAAAAAATCATTCATTAATGGTCAGAGACCTGAAGGAATAAATGAAAGAATGAGGTTCACAAATTTTGCTCTATGATTTCAAACAGCAAAAGTACAAATTCAAACATAGTGAACTATAAGATTTAGTATCCATAAAATTAAAACATTATATCTATTTGGGAAAAGTACTCCTTATAGTGAGACTAGAGAGAAAACTTTCCCACAGCATCTCACAAGTAAGACCCTGCATAATGTCACAAACAGCATCCTTAATGTTGACATATCAACAAATTTAGTACAGGCATCTTTTTAATAGTCTGTGTTAAAGGCTTCACCTGATGTACAATTTCATAAGCCCAGTAAGGGTGAATCTGGGCAGAAGAGAGAGGTAATAATAAATGTTGTACAGAATTGCAGCGTTCTGTGGTTTCATCTTGGGATAGAATTTAGAACATCTAGGACTGGGTAAATAGCATATATTTCAAGCAATATTCCATACATAATCACCTAAGCTTTCAAGGGCTATGGAGTGATACTAATATAAAGATTAACATTCCTGTACGTACCAAGAGTTATCAAGTCAGAGTAATATGCAACTTTAATGAAAGGTAATTCTAGAGAATATTGGAGTCACAATGAAAATATCAATGTGATATTCTTTATATAATGGAGGGAGAAATTTAAAAAATCTTAACATTTAAGGAACAAAACTTACGTAATAATTTTTAAAGTTATTGGAAAATGAGATTACTAATGATTAGAGTAACCATATATTAAAATCCATTGCCAATCTATAATTATATTTATATTGTGCTGGTGCAAGATCAATGGAGTAGAGAAATTATCTGAAACAGATTCTACTCAATAAGAATATGAACTTCATAAATGCTGAATAAGGTCTTAGAAATAACATTTCAGAAATAAGTGAGAATTTCAAGAAATATCTATAAATTTTGCTGGAAAAAAATAAGCTATTTAGAAAGAAAAAATAATCTGAGATATTCAACAGTCACCATAGCCCAAATAAATTGCAATTGGATATGAAAATTTGTTGTAAAAAAAAATAATTAAAAAATTATTAGAATGTATAGGTGAAACCTGTTTAATCTCTTTTTAGGAGAACAGTTTCTTTAAAAACTATTTAGTAAATGAAAGAGACATACGATAGATGCAATGTATGAAATATGGATTTTGCACAAAAATAAAAGAATATAAGAGGGAGATATAGAATTTATATATTTATAAATTTATAATTTATATTTTATATAATATAATTTTAAATAATTTATAATTTATATAATTTATATAAATTTATATAATTATATCTCCCAATTTATTTGCGAGATAGAGAAAATTGAAATATGAACTGGATATTAGATATCATGGAATTGTTATTGTCTTAATTGTATTAATAGTATTGTAGTTATGTTGGAGAATATCCTTATCTTAAGAATTATTATTCTTAAAATATGGACAATAAAAAATTTGTCAATCAAGTGTCTGAAGCTTACTTTCAAATAGTTCAACAATAATAAATAAATCTGTTTCACTGCATGTGTATATGCATGTGTGTGTGCATTCAGTCTTGTCCGACTCTTTGTGACCCCATGGACTATAGAATCCCTCTGTCCATGGGGATTCTCCAGGCAAGACTGCTGGACTGGAGTGGGTTGTCATGTCCTCCTCCAGGGGATCTTCCCAACCCAGGGGTCAAACCCAGGTCTCCTGCTTTGCAGGTGGATTCTTTACTGTCTGAGCCATGAGGGACACATACACGTACCCAAATGTACATTTACACAAATACATATATATGTATGTATCATTTATATGAGGTAGAAAGAATAGGGGATAAAACTGACGAAACACTGCTGGCTAGTGAATCTAACTGAAGAGCATATCGGGCTTACTGGATTATTCTTTCATTTTTTTCTCTAAGTTTGAATTTTTAAAATAAAGCTCAGAAGGAAAATTTTTTAGTAAGAAAAATAGATTTAATGAATTAAAAATGTAAAGCATCTGTATGTAAAATATGATACTTTTAAATTATATGGCAAATGTTATACACTTAATAAAAAGAAGGTTCATGAAAGTTGTTAAGCAAAACACTAGGACTCTGAAAGGAGAGAAAAAATGAGCAAAAGATACAGACAGATGCTCCTCAGAAGAAATCCAAGTGACTAAATATGAAAAATAAATAAATAAATAAATAGGTCAACCTCACTAGTTGTCCAAGAAAATAGAATACTATTTTTCCCTATTAAAAATAACAGAGGGTTTTGGTTTTTTGTTTTACTTTTAATGATTCTACATAATATTATAAGGGTGCAAGGAGAGACATCTTTTCATTGTTGATGGATCTATAAAATAGTATAAAGAGTCTGGAAGAAATTTGGCAATGGTTTCAGAAGCATGAATAAAGACAAACTTTGATCAAGTAATTATTTGGGGGCAATTTTCCTTATGGTAATAAAAAAATTAGGAAATTGTGTCCTAAAAAAAGGTCACATATGGGAGTTCTAATAAAGGAAAATATAAAACAACCTCAATACCCACTGTCAGGGTAAAAGGAAACACAACTCTTTACTATATGGCACATCCATTTGGCAAAACATTATGACACTATTAAAGATGTTTATGAAGATTTTAATGACACAGAAATGTCATATAATAAAATAGTGAGTGGAAAAAACAGAATATCAAGCCACATATGCAGTCTGAAAAAAAAATCATAAAAACTAATGAAAAATACTGAAATATGATAAAATATGAACAACTGTTACCTTTAAGTAGTACTATTATCTATGTTTTTTCTATTTTTTATAGTAGTTCATACGACCCAAACTTTTCTCTATATCCACATATACTGTGAGCGCAATATGAGTAAAATTTATTTAGAAGTCTTTGAAAAGACATTTTATTAATGTCTTTCTCTAAAGAGAAAGAAGAGAGTCTCCAGTGTATTCAGGTAACCAAAAAAACATACTGAAGTCCAGTCAATGCTAATATGGTTAACATTTATATAGGTGTTTACATAAAATGAAAAAGAAGTAAATCATTTGAAATAGATCATACACCTCAGAGATATAACTTTTTGAAAACTTTTCAGGCAAGCTCTTTCTTTCTGTGTTTTTATAACGGTCTGAATATTTCCTAAAATTTTGTTTCCTTGTTTGTTCTGTTTAATTTTGTGTTTAACTTCAGATAAAAGAAGCTGAAAGTTAAGTGAACGGGTGTCACTGAGGTTTTGGGAGAAGGAAGTTGTGATATTAAAACTCAAGTGAAGCACTCTGAACATATACTCCCTCGCTGCATCACTTCATACTTCTCAGAGTAAATTAACCTTTTCAAGTCATAGATAATCAAGTCAATTATCTTAACAATAGAAATGTCTTACATCAAAAATCAGTTTGCTGGTAAAAACAGATGATCAATTTAAATTTTTCATATATTACATTTTAATCTCCAATTAAGTTTAAAGACATGAACTGGGAAAGCCAATAATTTTGTTTGCACATTGACACTCTTTTAAAGAGTCTGTCTATATCCCATCTCAAAGAGTGTGTTCCCTCAGAACTCACTGAATGAGTAGCAAGAAATGAATGATCCATAGCTGATCAGACCAGGGGGACACCTAACCCAAACAAGGTCTCTAAGATTCCCTTTTCTGGGGATTTATAGTTGAAACACAGAGAGATGGAATTGGTTTTCTGAGAGTACTCTACCTGTCCGGTTACTAGATTAGAGACTACCAACTAAAGACTTGGTCTGTTAATGAGCCAAACAACAAAGTCAATCTATGGGGGAAACCTAAAAAATGAATCAGAAACATAAAGCAACATAATGAACATAATTGTTACAGAGGCGAGACAGTTGATTAAGGAGCGGTGGCTTCTGAGGGCTTTCCAGTTCTCTGTTCCAAAACCTCACTCATGCCTAGAGACACATCGCACCTTTGGTTTCATGAGATGTGGCTGGATATCTTATTAAAAGTCTCTCTTTATTTAAACAAACTTCAGGTGTTATTTTGTTGCTTGCAATCAAAGCATCCCTGGGTAAATAAGTCCTTGTCCTTTCTAAATTACATTAAAAATGAATAAGGCATATGCTTTTTATCCACCTTTAACAGACTGCCTTCCCTGGTGGCTCAGACGATAAAGCATCTGCCTACAATGCTGGAGACCCGGGTTCAATCCATGTGTCGGTGGAGAAGGAAATGGCAACCCACTCCAGTATTCTTGCCTGGAGAATCCCATGGATGGAGGAGCCTGGTAGGCTCCATGGGGTTGCAAAGAGTTGGACATGACTGAGCGACTTCACTAACAGATCAGGAACTGAGTCAAATAACTTAACAGTATGTGATCACTTCAGTTCAGGTCAGTTCAGTCACTCAGTCGTGTCCAACTCTTTGCAACCCCATGAATCGCAGCACGCCAGGCCTCCCTGTCCACCATCAACTCCCAGAGTTTACCCAAACTCATGTCCATCAAGTCGGTGATAACATCCAACCATCTCATCCTCTGTCGTCCCCTTCTCCTCCTGCCCCCAATCCCTGCCAGCCTCAGGGCTTTTTCCAATGAGTCAACTCTTCTCATGAGATGGCGAAAGTACTGGGGTTTCAGCTTCAGCATCAGTCCTTCCAATGAACACCCAGGACTGATCTCCTTTAGGATGGACTGGTTGGATCTCCTTGCAGTCCAAGGGACTCTCAAGAATCTTCTCCAACACCACAGTTCAAAAGCATCAATTCTTTGGTGCTCAGCTTTCTTTATAGTCCAACTCTCACATCCATGACTATTGGAAAAACCATAGCCTTGACTAGACGGACCTTTGTTGGCAAAGTAATGTCTCTGCTTTTTAATATGCTGTCTAGGTTGGTCATAACTTTCCTTCCAAGGAGTAAGCGTCTTTTAATTTCATGGCTGCAATCACCATCTGCAGTGATTTTGGAGCCCCCAGAAAATAAAGTCTGACACTGTTTCCATTGTTTCCCCATCTGTTACTGTAACCCTATATTAGGGTTATTTCAATCCCAGTTCCTCTGATATTAACTCTTCTGTGTTTAGAAGTAAAGACGGCTGATGCTGAGGTGGCAGCCATTGAACACATCAGCAGAAATCTGCCTAACAGTGGTATAACTGAATAAGTGCTACATCTCGGTTCTGCTATAGTAGCACCGTGTGGGGAGACTATGGGTGATCAGCTCAGTTAAAAGCTTCAGGACCATTAACTTCTAGGTCCACCATCAAATTCATAGAAAAAACCAAGGAAATTTTACTTTGATATTACTGTTAACCAAAATGTATTACAGCTTCTATTTTAACCCCACCTACAGTTTCAGTATTGAATGATTTTTGTCATCAAAAGAAAAGCAAATAAAAACACTTTCCAACTCTAGCATTTAAAATTCTGATCTCAGACTTCCCTGGCAGTCCAATGATTAGGACTATGTACTTCCAATGCTGGAGGTGACGGTTTCATCTTTGGTCAGGGAACTAAGATCCCACATGCCAAGAGGCATGGCCAAAAACAAAACAAAACAAAAAGAAAAAACAAATGATAAGAGAAAAAAAAATTCTGATCAGCAAACTCAGTCAAACATCTTCAGTCTTGTCCAATAAAAAGCAAACAGTTAAAGTCAGCTAGGATCTACTATACGCTCTCAAATTTCTATGTGTTCTATATAACTAAAGATATATAGCTAATTTGCTAATAATTATTATTTAGATACCATTTATTGGTTGCCTGTACTGGTCTAGTTATTTTACACACATTATTCATTCATTCAACAAGTATTTGTTTTATTGAATATATTGTAGTATACACACTGTTCATATGTGATACTTAACTGAAGAAAAAGTCCCTGCTCTCAAAAGAAATTTCAGGCTTCATTTAATCATCACAATTAACCTGCTGTTGTTACCATTTTTTAAGACCCAATGAGGTTAAATAATTTGCCCAAGGTCACACAACAGATGAAGTATAGCCTAGGCTTCTCAAAATCTCAGACTCTTTCCATTTGACTACAGTCTCTCATTAAATCATTGACTATGGAAAGTGAGTCATATTTATAGCCGGGGGAACACTGTTGAGAAGCTGATAATCACTGATAATCCATGCCAAGACCTTCTCACATATATTAGTTCCTTGATGCATTTACTACAAATGTAGATTACTTCCCATAAAGTAATGCTCCCATTGAAACCAATGTTTCCTAAAATACTTTAACAAACTTTGAAATTTATCATTGGATTATCACTGGATTGGAATCTGAAATACACTACCATCAATATAAATAGCATCCCAGATGTTCAATATAAGATGAATGCACATAATTTTATTAAACCAAATTTATTTTTAGTTTGATTCATTCATATATATATATACACAGTGTACCACTATTAATTTGATTCATTTGTATATGAATGTACAGTGTATATAGTGTACAGAATGTACACAGTATATAGTGTGCAAGAACATGTTCTAGGTGCTGGGATACAGCAGCAATCGGAAAAAAATTCCTACTCTGATGGCATCCACATGAAATATATATTTTGTCATAAGGTAGAAAGTTCAGTAAAGAAAAATAAAGCATGGAAGAAGGCTGGGCGTATAAGGGACTAGGACTTACAGTTTTAAACAGGCAAGTCAAGGAAGGCTTCACTGAAAAGATGAGAAGTGAACAAATTCCTAAAGAAACTGAGAGGGGGAGCCACAGGGAGACTCAAGCAAAGTACAGGAGCTCAACATCCCCAACACGGGTGCATCAGAGCTCTCAGGAGCGTCAGGATGGGAGAAGTAGCAGGCACCAGACTCTGTGGGCGTCCCTGATGGCTCAGTTGGTCAAGAATCTGCCTGCAATGTGGGAGACCTGGGTTCAATCCCTGGGGTGGAAGATCCCCTGGAGAAGGGAAAGGCTACCCACTCCAGTGTTCTGGCCTGGAGAATTTCAAGGACTGCATAGTCCATGGGGTCACAAAGAGTCCCACATGACTGAGCGACTTTCACTTTCACTTTCATGGGTCATCGTGGGCTTCCCAGGCAGCGCTAGTGGTAAAGTACCCACCTGCCAATACAGGAGACTCAAGATACGTGGGTTCAATCCCTGGGTCGGGAAGATTCCCTGGAGGAGGGCATGGCAACCCACTCCAGTGTTCTTGCCTGGAGAATCCCATGGACGGAGGAGCCTGGCGGTCTACACTCCATGGGGTCGCAAAGAGTCAGACACGACTGAGCATCTTAGCACAGCATAGCACATAGGCCATCAGGAAGGGATTGGCTTTTTCACTCTGAGTGCAATAGGAAGTCACTGGAAATTTTTGAACAAAGGAATGAATTAAATTGCCTGTATCTTTTCAATTACTTTTTATTTATGTAAGGCAATTAGTCTAGAACCTTGTTTTTCAAAGTTTAATCTCATGGGAATCAGCCATATCAAAATCCCCTGCAAGATTATTAGAAAGGCAGAACCTTTGGCCATATCACAGGCCCCCTAAATCTCAAGGTGATTCTTAGGGAGCACTATGTCTGTGTCCTAATGCTGATTTGGTTATTTCCTTAGCATGTAACTCTAGGCAACTGTCTTAATCCCTAAACCTAAATTGCTCATCTCCAATGTGGAAAGGGTCCCCGCCACACTAATTCAGAGGACTGATTAAAGGATCAAAGGCAATGAATTATGTGAAAGCACTTTGAAATCTATAGAGTGTCATTAGAAGTCTCACCTAAAACGGGCGTTTGCATACAAGGAAAATCCAAGGGGCCAGGGCTGGTGTCTGGAGTGTCTTGGCCACATCCCTCGCAGCTGCCTTCACGAGCCCTGTGTATAAACAAAGCCTCAGGAAGCATCCCACTTGGTAAAACAGACACTCAGGTCTATGAATATGTCATGGAGCTGGGTTATCCCAGGAGATTCATGGAGTGATATCTGACCCAGCTGCTCCCCAGATCAAGCCAAGGAATTTGCCATCGTGTCAGTACGCCTGCCGCTGCCCTGTGACATTCGTGGTTACTTCCTTTCCGTGCCTCCCATCTCTTATCAGCAGACTGTGGGATGGCTGAGGGAGGCTTTTCTGAGCAGTAGCTTGTCAGTAAAAGGTTGACAGGTTTGGAGTGCTCTCCCCCAATGAAAGCAGACAGTCTCACAGCCAATCCTTCAGTCCCCTGAGGATTGTCACTTGGAAGTTTCTAGCCAGCAAGCCTCCTTTAATGAAAGGCTTAAAGTCATTAAAAACGAACATTCCATTGCTAAAAGTTATGTTCCACAAGACCCTGTTCCTGGAGATGTTTAAGAAAAAAGGATTCTGGGCTCAGGTAAATTGGGAATGTTGCACACCACCCTGGGTTTCCCAGGTGGCTGGCCCGGTGGTAAAGAATCTGCCTGCTAATGCAGAAGATGCCGGAGACTCGGGTTCGATCCCTGGGTCGAGAAGATCCCCTGGAGTAGGAAACGGCAACCCTCTCCAGTATTCTTGCCTGGAAAATTCCATGGATAGAGGAGACTGGCAGGCTAAATCCACGGGGTCCCAAGGAGTCAGACACGACTGAGCACACACACACACACGTACACACACCTCACACACCATCACATCTCCTGGAGCAGAGCATAAAAAGAATCCTGTTGAACTTTGCCTAATCAGCATTTTCCAAATTTATTTGACTGCAGAACACCTCCTAGCAATATTGTCTACTAATACAATGCAGTTTAAACAGTAGTTCCACCAAGAACATATCTTAAAAATCACTGCCTTTTTTTGGTTATAATATTTAATGTATTCTTAATAAGCACAGTAAACCATAGCATAGCACTCTTTTGTGGGAATTAAATATTCTAACCTGGAAGCTACTTGAATACAGGAGCCATTGTTTTTCACTCTCCAACCTTAGCACAGCACAAGATATTGAGACAGTTCTCAGCGAATGTTTGCTAAATTTTAAAAATTCAAGATAGAATCCATTTTTTGCATGAGAAAAGACATTCTCACTGTATCATCAAGGATGTGATGAGTATTTATAATGGGTTTTATGTGATGGGTCTGTACATTCAAATAACTCATTTGGGTTGATGATTTGCTACTACTATGAGTAAAAAAATAAGGAAACATCATCCAAAACAAGAAATTTATACAAGAATACCATCAACCACCATAGTTTCTCAGCATTTATAAAATACCATGTTTCAATATTTCTAAAGAACCAGAATTTTTTTTTAAAAAAAGGCAGAAGCTAATGTCATTCTCTATAAAACAGCATGGAATGTGAATTTTAAGCCAGACAGTCTACAGGGATTTGTAATCACTATTCAAAGTTTATAGTCCTTAGTTATCAAACTGCTAGTGAAGTAGAAAAATACCTCCAGGGGGCCTTGATTGCTCTAAATCATGGCTGATGGTTCAGCATCGCATCCCAAACCTCCATCTACACTGTGTCTTGAGAGAGGTGTCTGAGGACTGGAAAACAACCAGGAAAAAAAAAACAACAACAACAACAGGAAGGGAGGGCTGAGTGCGGAGGAGAAAAAATGCATTCAAAACTAAAGCCAGAAATGTGGATGCTGATTCTAACAGTCTTTCCTCAAGGAGAGAGCCCTGGGTAAGCACGTGTATCTTTGACGTGACCCACAAACCTCTCCTCTTAAAGAACCTCCTCCATCTCAGCCAGATTGTATTTCCCATAACGGGAAATAAAAGCCCTTTGGGTTCTGCTCAAATGAATGATTTGCCACAGTCACAAGACTAGGTGACTAGCAAGTTCATGTATTTATTGCATCTTGCTTTTAGAGATTTTTTTTTTTTTCCAAAACTTGGCCTTGGAAGAATGAGAGAAATCTAACCTAGGAGCAAAAATCTGGTCTTCTTGGGCTCAGAAAAGAATTTGATATAAATTGCTCTTTTAACAAAATGCCCTTTGTTATAGTCTGAAGGGGAAAGAAAGGTCATCCAGTGTAGAAGCATTTTCTAAAGACTGTTCCAAGGACCCCAGTGGTTTCTCACTAAATCTCAAGGACCGCCCAAGAGCGTAACCCCTCTCCCATTTGTTTAACCATCTATACTCTTTTCAAATGTTTCTTCATTGCTACTAATAATTGAACATCCTATTTTTAGTCTAAAATTTCAAATTTAGCATTTCTTTAGTAATTTTATATATTATACCAGATTGTATACACTATTTAGGGAAGCATTTATATGAACACACACACACATATTTACATACAATCTGTCAAACAGTGGTGATGAGAATTGGCTTTGGGTTTTCAGATATACCTATTATCACCATAAATATTTATATAAGACAAACAAAATGCTGAGAAAAAATCCAAAGGAGGCTCAATAAAATATACATTAAGAACATAGCAGACTTTTAACTTCTCGAAACTTCAGTTTTTCAGATGACATAATTTTGATAACCTGCAACCATAACGTATTATAAGGATTAAAAAAAGGTGTATTTAAAACAGCCTTATAAATGTTAGCTACTGTTATTGATGTTGCTGTTATCATTATTATTTTAAACTTCTTACAATTAAAATTATTTTTAGTGAATCCCTATAGATTGTTATTTAATAGAAATTTACCAATTCCAAATATGGAGAAGCAAAAGAATACAGCTAATGTCACAGCCTAAATAAGAACTAGGAACAAGGTATTCTATCTGAATTCTGAGCCTATTCTGAGTTCCATGCTAATCTCTTTTTACAATTTAATTAACACTGACAACTCAAAAGAGAATATAAAGGAATCCACTAGCAAGTAGGTTACACAAGTTTCCTGGTGACCAAAATTATGTCATTCATATATGAATTGGATTCACCCAAACTATTGTTTGAATTTGAATATTTACATCAAAATTCATATAAAATACAAATTTATTAAATATGTTGTATGTTTATATTCTCTGTACATTGTTGTGAATTCCAAGTAGGAAAAAAAAAGGAAAAATGTATATATTTCCCCAAAACAAGATCTTTACTTTGTTCTGCATTCTGTTGAGAAAATCAAATAAAAAATAACAATATTCCAATCATAAAAGTTTCTCATTTTTCTTTCTTGTTGTTCTAAGATTGTGTCTAAGATTCTGGAATATGGGAAATTTTCACACGATTATTGTGGAAAATAAATACAAAGAACTTTCTGCCTGTTTGCACTCTAAGTCACTTCAGTTGTATATGACTCTTTGCGACCCTATGAACGTTAGTCCACCAAGTTCCTCTGTCCATGGGATTCTCCAGGCAAGAATACGGAGTGGGTTGCCATGCCTTCCTCTGGGAGCTCTTCTCAACCCAGGGATTAAACCTGCCACTCTTGCATTGGCAAGCAGATTCTTTACCACTAAGCCACTATAACTTCTATTGAATTCTAAATAGGGCAAAGACCATGTAATAATCTTTATCTTTGACTCCTGAGGCTGACCAAAGGATGCACAATAAATATTTTCAGACCTACTGGACTTGGAAGGAGATATTTAGTGACTTATCATAAAACTCAGATTTTCAACATTTTTATCTATGATGTGAATGAATACCTTAGAGGTTAAGGTATAAAGTTTAAATGTGCAGATGATAAAACATCTGAATGGCTATTAACACATAAAATGCTATGAATACTTTATAATCAATACAGCATCTTAATATATATTAAATATAGCAGTTAACAGGCTACAGCAGCAGCAATATTAAGTGAGTGAAATCAGAACCATTCGAAACAATATCCAAGGGTAAATTTAAGAAAAACTGAGTTACCTCCTCTCAAACAAGCTTGTTTCCCCCCTCTAGAAACCATTTAAACAGGCAGTGAAATTAAATAGGTGGTGAAGTTTAGGTAGAGTCTAAGTAAAGATGTAATATATTTAATCATACCTGATTTTAAATTTTAGGTGAATTATAAAAACATTGAAAAGGGGTTTGAAAACTTGATCTTAAAGAACATAAAGAGACTATTTCACGACAGTGCAAAAAAAATAATAATTTGGCAGAAACAACACTTATTGAGCAATCACCAAACAAAATGTGCTGGATGATCATCTAATTTAAAAAAACTGATTGTTCTCCAATGTTGTTAAAATTATAGCAAAAAATAGACTTTGATAGGCCTTTGGCTAGGAATGTTAAAAATTAGAACACTGGCAGTTTCTGAAAATTGTCATGAAAACCAGGAGACTCCACCTTACACTTGGCAGCAGTTCTACTTTCTAAGCACGAGGATCTCGGGAGAGTTTTGAACCTGTAGGGTGGTGGGGACCAAGACATGGCGTCTGGGCTTCCCGGCCGTGATTCAGCAAAGGGTGCCCATTTCACGTCACACAATTATCACAGTAGTAAAGATGATGGCTCCAGCTTCCACATTTATTTTTTATTTAAACAGTTTATTTCCTGCCATTTCCCACAAAATAAAAAGACCTATTCAGAGGTAAATTTATGTCCTAGAAATTTCTGACATATGCAGAAATGTGCAAAGAGTTAGATTCTGACTATGTAATTTTATCCTCTGTCTTCAGCAAGAAATTTAGAATTTTCTCCAAACTCGTACTTTCTTTTAAAATATTGTCATCTCAACACGACAGCAGCTTGAAGGAGTAAAAAAAATTTGAGGGCAGGAAAATTAAAACATCATCTTAAAAGATTAAGGATTGCTATGGAGCAGTCTGAGGAGTTTAGAAAAATAGTCCAGTGACTAGCATTTTGCCAGATCATTTGCCAAAATGTTGACATGAGAGTTCCCTGAAAACTTTGTCTTAGGTTTCCAAAAATTTCACTGAGGAAATTGCTAAAAGAATAAACAATCCATTCAATTGCATACAGTGAAGGGTAAGGCCCACATCCAGTGTGCATATTCTCTGTTTATAGCTGGGAAGAATTTAAATTACTTGCCTAGCATTCCTTTCTTCTTTTCAAGTATAAACTAACTCAAAAAATTAAGTAAAAATTGATGATCTAGCAATGTTTCTCTGGCTGCCATACAGTATGGGCAAAGAGTTCTAGACTCCAATTTATTGGTTTGTCAGAAAGTTTGGTTATTTTCATCAATTTAGCTTTACATTTAACATTCCTCTGCTTAATTGAAACCATGCGGACACATTTGGTTAGCATCCACATTCCTACAAAAGAAAAAAGGGTACTTTGTTTCAAATTCTGCACAGTTTACCAGTAAATTTCATTTTTCTTGCAGTAACAATTAAACACACAATTGGCCCTTAATAGCAAAGCCTTCCTAATCCCTATTGTCCATGGGTACAGCCCAGCTCTAGCAAACATCCGGTCAGGTAGAGGGAAAATCATCATCTATAACTTTGTTTTAATAATTCTTTAAATAAATGGTTTTCCAGGGACTAATCCCAGGGTTTTAAAACATGGCCCTTGGAAAATCTAGCAGTTTATTTAACCCCCATTCTGCACTGCTTGCTCTTCTGGGACCCCGCACCAAAGTGCTGGCTGAAGGACGGGATCTAAAGGGTAAGCTAGTAAGTGCTATATGTTATTACCAACTGTTCCTCTTGCTTTTTCAGTTGTATTGTGGAAAATGACTCGGGACTGGTTTATGAAGTGAGTTTAGAGAGGAACAGGTTTCTAGGATTTGGACGATCTCTGCTTTGGCAAAGTAATTCCAAAAAGCCAAAGATACAGCAGAGGATAACAAGCATCTCTAAAATACAATATTTTGAGACTGACTCCCGAATGAAAAAAATGATGTCCAATTGTCTTTACATGTTAGGGAATACACAGAGAATAAGGAGGAAAAAAAGAGAAGAAAGTATGATCAAATGGATGAATTAAAATGACTGCTAATAGACAGTGACAAGTGTAGCAGGAAGAATCGCCCTCGGGTATCTATGGATGTGTCCACTGTCTGAGACAGAGTTCTTCTTCTTTCAAGCAAGTATTGAACGAGCACTTACTGCACACTGGGATTCCTTGGTGGCCCAGAAGGTAAAGAATCTGCCTGCAATTCGGGAGACCCGGGTTTTGATCCCTGGGTCGGGAAGATCCGCTGGAGAAGGGAATGGCAATCCACTCCAGTATTCCTGCCTGGAGAATTCCATGAACAGAGGAGCCTGGCAGGCTATCGTCCATGGGCTTGCAAAGAGTCAGACAGGACTGAGCCACTCACACACATATTGCACCCTACTCTCCTAGGCCCTACACTCTGCCACTTCTGTGGCCACAGAGAGATGGACATGAAGTGCCTTCCCACATCTCACACTGGCGTCACCTCCAGCCTCTCCCTCCTCCTTTCCCTCTTTTTCAGGCACCTGTGTGACCAAGCGCTGAGGCCAGAGTGTCTGTCTTGCAAGGGACTGAAGCAGGGAGGCCACACTGACGCGGAGAAAGTCAGGAAGACTCGAGCGCTTGAGTGAGCCAAGAGCAATCCCAAGGTCAAGGAAAGAGGAGTCCGGGAGAGAGCCGAGTGCAAGAGTGAGCACAGAGATGGTCCACCAAGGAGACAGTGCTCTCTAGAAAACCCACGGGCTGGCCTCTCGCCTCTGACTTGCCTATCCTTCTTCCCTATGCAGAAACCAGAGCTCTTCAAGTGTGTGCATACAGTCCTGTCACTGCTCCTTAAACTCTGTGAGTGACTGTCTGTTCCTCACCCAGGATAAACTAAACCTCCATGGCTTACAGTGCTCTTGTGATCAGAGCCTTCCCGCTGCTTCCACCCTTGTACTCAGCACTACAGCCATTCTGAACTTCTGTCAGCTTCTGAGCCTTTGCCCAGGAGGGTCCCTCAGAGAAGAATCATCACCTACTCCATCCTGCTCTTCCCACCTGCTTGCCTACAGATATTAGAATTTCAGGTCTTGGTTTAAACGGTACTTCTTCTAGATGACCTTCCCTGACCCTCCAAATTAAGAGTTTCTCAGAGGGCAGCAGTGCTTATTTAAAATATTTCTAGGTCCACTCCATGTTAACTGAATCAAATGTCACTGGGCTGGGGTCCAGGAAACTACATTTTTTGCAAGCATTCTACTTACTCATGTTTTAGGACCAATGACTTTGACTCTGAGATGCTACAAGTAAAAATAAACAACCCTTACAACACAATTCCCCATCAATCAAAATGGACATAGTGACCAATCAAGACAGACGCCATGATAGTCAAAGTGGACTCCGGCTACCAAGCTCTCGTATGTACTAGCCTGTGCCAACAAGAACCAGCTGCCCCATGCTCTGTTACCCATCTTTCCTCTGGACTGCACCCTGTCTTTCCTCTGGACTGAAATATATTGGCTGATAGTCACTGAGCACTTGCTTTGTTCTAAATGTTCTTCTAAACACTTTTCTTACATCACTTCAATTAACTTTCAACATAATCCTATAAATTAGATGCTATTATTATGTTCATTTACAGATAGCAAAATTGAGACACAGAGATGTGAAGTCACCTGGCCAATGTCACACAGCTAGTAAGTAGCAGGGCTGGAGTGTGAATGCAGTCTGGCTTCAGAGTCCTATCTCACACCACACCTTTCATGGTATGTCCAACGCTTCATTTTACTGCCAGTCTGGTTATCTGACCTTCTCACTACCTTGTGATCTCCATGGGGGCAAACCTGATACATAATAGGCTGTCAATAAGTATTTGGAGAATAATGAAATCATAATGATTTAGTTTAGGATCAAGAAGAGTGGACAGTAGAAGGCTGACCAATTGCTTGCATTATCTCCTAGGGTTCTGAAACTTGCTTTTAAAGAACTTGAAGGACAAGGAGCTTGGCAGCTTGCAGGAATTAAGTTAAGGCAACCATCTGAGGGCACTGAAATCCACGGACGCAGAAAACTCCCACCATGGAATTGACTATCCCGATCCAAATATTCTCGGCCAAAGTGATGAATATAAAACTGACATGCATAGTTTGCCAAGTACAACCATGTCAGAAAGATTAGAACCAATATAGATGCTACAGGCCTCAAATCACCATGGAGTTAATTTCTTAGCAAAACCTTTCCAGAATGCCTGTTAGTGGAGCCAGTCAGAGCTCAAAGCCTCAGTAATTAAGCTAGTTGTGTCATGAAGATTCGTCACACAAAATCAAGGCACTGAGTCATTTTCTCCATGTATAACGTTGGTTTCTTCTCCCAGGATGGAACACCGTGATTGTCACTTCCCAAAGCTCTGGTCATTCTTAATTGAGGTCCCATGTTCACTCTTCATAATTTCTGCAACACAAAGAAAGCGATACTTCACTTCATCCTCCTCCCCTTCTTACCTTTTCTAGGCCTTTGCCAGCCTTACTGAGATTTCTGCTTAATGCCTTCCCTGACTCCAGGTCTTCACTCTCCAAGCCAAACTGCATTTCTGCTAGACAAATAACTTTCCTAAAACCCTTAATTTATCAGGATGCTATGCTTTAAAATTTGGTCCATAAACCGATAGTTCATCATTACCATCAGTATAAAGTTTATACTCCTCAGACTAACTTTCAAACCCAAATATAATTTTACCCCTGTTTTAGGCAAAGTTCCTCACCATCTCCATTAACATAACTTCCCTGTCATCAGAGAATGTATATGATAAGTACCCCTGATCTTCTCTCTGAATACCCTAAGGTCCAACTAGTGACACCTTTTCCATTCAGGGCCCTTGGTCACTCAAATCCATGTAGTCCATTCTCTTTTCTAAACTTCCAGCACACTCACTCTTTGAACCAATCCATTTGACATTGATCATAGTCTGCGCTGATTTGCAGTTGAACTGCTCCACTCAGCCCACAGTGCTCAATTCAGTGGGGCTCAAGGACTACAACACTTGGTGGGTGTAATTCAACTTGTAATGAGTCTAAAAGCATCCTCTTAGTGACTTCTTGCTACCTTAAAATTATTCAGATATTTGGGGGAAATCTGACAGTGTTTCTTTACTGTAATTCTTTTAATAAAAATCAGCATCTAGGTATCCATGTCAAAGAAGAAGTCCAGAAATCAGTGCCCAGAAGAATATCTGGTAGACCCCTCAGATCAGCTCAGTCACTCAGTCATGTCCAACTCTTTGTGACCCCATGGATTGCAGCATGCCAGGCCTCCCTGTCCATTACCAACTCCCAGAGTTTACTCAAACTCATGTCCATTGAGTCGGTGATGTCCTCCAACCATCTCATCATTTGTCATCCCCTTTTCTTCCTGCCTTCAATCTTTCCCAGCATCAGGGTCTTTTCAAATGAGTCAGTTCTTTGCATCAGGTGGCCAAAGTATTGGAGTTTCAGCTTCAACATCAGTCCTCCCAATGAATATTCAGGACTGATTTCCTTTAGGATGGACTGGTTGGATCTCCTTGCAGTCCAAGGGGCTTTCAAAGAGTCTTCTCCAACACCACAGCTCAAAAGCGTCATTTCTTAGGTAGACCCCTAGGGCTGCAGCAAGACATGGAAGGAGAGGAATTAACCATGAGCAGAGTGAGAAGTTTTGAGAGTGTTGAGAAATTATTGCACATTCTTCCAGATACCCAGGGAAGCCACATTCTTTCCTAATCCATCCAAACATCCTCATGGTTCTTGCATTGCAAATCTTTGGGATTAGGCCCTATTCCCTTTGTTTTTCCAAACTCAGTTTCCAAAAGAAGTGCTTGAAGGATCTAGCTCTGCATCTGCACTGAGTGCTCCTACACTTAATCCTGGACAGCTTCCATCCTAGTCCTCTGAAAGCGCCCACTGTTTTCCACACTGGATGGGACCTGCACCATAGTGTGTTGTCCCTACTTGGATTCAGTCTCATAACTGGCCCTCTCCAAGGGTGGGGAAACAACTAGGAATAGAGCTTTGAGGACACAGGAGCTAGAGGATCCAATTTCTTAACGTCGCTTTGATCTGAGAGTCTATTAGCTCCTGGCTAGCTGATTTCTGAACCTCCCTTGCCCACCACCACTCCCTACCCCCAGCCCCCACCATTCGCTCACACCAAACGTTGGTGCCTATGCCACCCAGAACTGGGATCTAAGAAAATGATGGAAAGGAGCACAGCTGATCTAAACAGAGACCATGAATGTTAGGAATAACAAATTAGTACATTAAACTGTCATTAGCAAGTACCAAAACTGTAGAATTTTTCCGTTTTTTTTTTTTTAAGAACCTCCATATTGTTTTCCATAGGGGCTGCATTAATTTACATTCCCACCAACAGTGTAGGAGGATTCCCTTTTCTCCAGATGTTGGCAATTCTAAGTAAATATTGGTTGTTAAAAAGCAGTAATAATACAATTTAATTTATAATGCTATTAAAGTGTTACACTTGATATGCCAGCAAATTTGGAAAACTCAGCAGTGGCCACAGGACTGGAAAAGGTAAGTTTTCATTTCAATCCCAAAGAAAGGCAATGCTAAAGAATGTTCAAACTGTGGTACAATTGCACTCATTTCACATGCTAGCAAGGTAATCCTTAAAATCCTTCAAGCCAGGCTTCAACAGTATGTGAACCAAGAACAGCCAGATGTACAAGCAGGATTTAGAAAAGGCAAAGGAACAAGAGATCAAATTGCCAACATCTGCTGGATCATAGAAAAAGCAAGAGAATTCCAGAAAAACATCTACTTCTGCTTCACTGACTACGCTAAAACCTTTGACTATGTGGATCGCAATAAACTGTGGAAAATTCTTAAAAGAGATAAGAGTACCAGACCACCTGACCTGCCTCCTGAGAAACCTGTATGCAGGTCAAGAAGCAACAGTTAGAACTGGACATGGAACAACAGACTAGTTCCAAATTGGGAAAGGAGTACATCAAGGCTGTGTATTGTCACCCTGCTTATTTAACTGGTATGCAGAGTACATCATACAAAATGCCAGGCTGGATGAAGCACAAGCTGGAATCAAGATTGCCGGGAGAAATACCGATAACCTCAGATATGCAGATGACACCACCCTTATGGCAGAAAGTGAAAAGAAACTAAAGAACCTCTTGATGAAGGTGAAATAAGAGAGTGAAAAAGCTGGCTTAAAACTCAACATTCATAAAACTAAGATCATGGCAACCAGTCCCATCACTTCATGACAAATGGAGAAAAAGTGGAACCCGTGGCAGATTTTATTTCCTTGGGTTCCAAAATCACTGTTCACAGTGACTGCAACCACAAAATTGAAAAGCACTTGCTTCTTGGGAGAAAAGCTATGTATGACAAACATTACTTTACTGACATTACTGACATTACTTTACTGACAAAGGTCCATGTAGTCAAAGCTATGGTTTTGCCAGTGGTCATGTATGGATGTGAGAGTTGGACCATGAAGGATGAACACCAAATTGATGCTTTCAAATTGTGGTGCTATGAAGACTCTTGAAAGTCCCTTGAACAGCAAGGAGATTAAACTAGTCAATCCTAAAGGAAATCAGCCCTGAATATTCTTTGGAATGACTGATGCTGAAGCTGAAGCTCCAGTATTTTGGCCACTTGCTGCAAAGAGCCAACTCATTGGAAAAGATTCTGAGGCTAGGAAATACTGAGGGCAGGAGGAGAAGGGGACAACAGAGGATGAAATGGTTGGATGGCATCACGACACAGTGGACATAAGTTTGAGCAAACTCAGGGAGATAGTGAAGGACAGTAAAGCCTAGCATGCTGCAGTTCATGGGATCGCAAAAAGTTCAGTCAAAAGCAACTGAACAGCCACAACAAGAAAGCTGAGATAGAACAACCTGGTCAGACCACAGTGGCAATGTAAACCTGGAAGAGATTATTGGAGTCAAAAGATTACTTGGAGGTAATGCTATCAATTATCTTTAGAATTAAAAAAAAACTTTTTCTGCTTCAATTTTCTTTTATACTACACTTCAATAAAATTATAAGGGAAAAACTATAGAAGATTTTGAAGGCTTGTTTTTAAAAATAGGTTGCATTGCTTTTTTTTTTTTTTTGCTTTTAGAACTGGGAAGAGAGCAAGTGTCAAGTTTTAAGTGAATCATTCCAATTGGATGAAGAGACTAGGGAAGACTTGTAAGTAGCACAGTGGCTATCTGGAAAGATTTGCTTCGATAGCTACAAGATTTCTAGTCTGATGCTAAAGCACACATTTTTATTGTAATACTGTTCACTGCTTTTAATGAGTTACTTGTTCATAGAGCAAAGATTAACTGAAACCTAGCTCATATTTGAATTGTCACAAATCTTTTATCCCTGATCTAATAAAAAATTTTACTCTCTTAGCTAATGAACCAGAGAAACTAAAAACTGGTAGGAAGGACAATTAGCAATAATTCGAAATACCAGTCTAGCTCTCTGGTGGTTGGCCTTCTTGGTAATGTCCTCTACCATCCAGAGTTCATACCTGAAGATCATCTCTGGCCTACACTTCAGTGTTTGGTTATTTCTTTCCAGAAGGCAATTCTGTTTCCCACATACATTTAATATATACATGCCTTTTTTAAAGTAAATTATTATAATGAGAATATGAGATGAGATGGTTGGATGGCATCACCGACTTGATGGACATGAGTTTGAGCAAGCTCTGGGAGTCGGTGATGGACAGGGAAGCCTGGTATGCTGCAGTCCATGGTGTTACAAAGAGTTGGACATGACTGAGCAACTGAACTGACCTGATAATGAGAAACATATATACACTTAAGGAGTTCTTATGTGACTCAAGTTTCATCCAGCTAGTGTTGTTGACATTGATAAACCACTCGACTTTGGTTTTCTTTTAGCTTACAAGATCATTAAACAAGTTCAGTGGAAATACAGTCTATTTGTACAGTGGTGCACATTTGAAGACCCTTATAATTTGTCAATAATTAGACTCCTCCAAAGAAATATTTTACATTTGTTAAGGACTTGACTCCCAAAAGTCTTCTGATTATATTACCTGCCATAAGAACAAAATCTGGGCACTTTATCATTGTCAATAATTTTTTCCCAAGAGAATAATCTTTCTGAAGAGTCATATCACACATCTACTTTTGGTAACTTAGCTAGGTGTGTGTGTGTTCGTTAGTCATTCAGTCATGTCCGACTCTTTGCAGTCCTGAGGACTGTAGCCCACCAGGTCCTCTGTCCATGGACTATTAGAGTGGGTTGCCATTCCCTTCTCCAGGAGATCTTCCCGACCCAGCAATCGAACCCAGGTGTCCTGCATTGCAGGCAGATTCTTTACCATTTGAGCCACCAGGGAAGCCTTAACTTGGCTCTATATCAGATGAATTAGAATTTCTAATTTCTAAATTATCCACATTAGATAGAGGTACAATTAAGAGAGTTTTGTCAATTTGAAAATTTGAAAATTCCGGAATGAGGGAAGAGGTTGGAATAAAATATAAAATGTAAGACCATTTAAAATAAATGCTTAATTCATTTGTAAAAAAAAAAAAATACGCAGTATACATCATTGTCACAACCAGTCTGTTTGAATATTTAAATGGCAGTTTTTCCAAACTATTACTTTTTATATTTTTACTTGTGTTTTTGGCCACTTCACTCTCTATAATCAGGACATCAGTTATAACATTTAAAAGGATCATACGTAATACATTTCAAAGTTTACTATCTTGAAAATATAACACCCAAAGGGGAGTTTAATATGCCTTTCTTGGATTCTTGAGTTTATTGATATTTCATAAGGGTTACATCCATGAGTGAGGTCTTGGAAATCTGGTAACCAACGAATTTTTCATGACACAGTGTAACTCCCTTAGCAATGTGGTACTAAAACCAGGAAAGTGACGTTTCCTCCATTATCTTTGGCGGCAGCTGTGAGTTTCTTTTCGAAGAGACCACAAAGCAGGACCCAACCACTTTAATAATCCTGATAGAACCAGAGTGAGTGAAAGTAATGAGCACAGACAGAGAAATTTGGGAGAAGTGAAACGGTAGGGAAGGAAGTCCATGCTTGCAGGCAAAGACCTTCAGTCACCAGCATCAATTTTACACTGGTTTATAAACCAGGATATTGGGGAGAGGGGGGCTGAGAATAGGAGCTGGGAGGACGGTTGTTTTTAATATACTGTTTTTCCTTTTGGCTTTTCCGTTTAATCCTGTGGTGTTGAAAGCACAGCTTTCTCAAAGACAATTTGACCTATAGTCAACATTATAAATCACTCCCTAACCTCATAAGCTGAGGGTCTGCAATGAAGATCTGTAATCAACACTGCAACTCATTCTTCTAACCACAGAAGTTTAAAAAAAAAAAAAATCCTCTAACCATAATCCTTATGGCCAATTCTAGAAAACAAGTACAAAGATAAGATAGGTTTTTTTTTCTCAGAAAACTTTTTATACATCAACACTGCTTGAAGCCATTACTATTTTAGCTTTCTAAAATCAATACATGTAGGGCACAGGGTTAACAATCTTACTACTCCTCAACATTTAAAACAGAATGAAAACCTTGATTTTAAAGTTTCAGTGAATGTAATCATTTTTTCCAGTTATCTGGAACTGTGCCTATGTGTAGCATCACATCAACCTACCAACTTACTAGTAAACCGACTGATTTCTGTCAAGCAGTTACACCATCAACCATGATCTAAGGTACAGAGCAGCCCAAGTGAGGTGCCAGGAAAGTGCCAAAGATGACAGCTCGAAGTAAGAACATAAATAAGAAAATATATGACAGGAATGTGAAATAACAGTATGGTTCTGGGTTTAGGAAACTTTTAGTGTCATTCTATTCTCTATGGATCAAAACAACACTAAATGCTTGGATCTGGGCATTACAACTTTAGATGAACAATACAAAATAAATGTCTACTGGAGACCAAATGGTTTAGGAACCATGAGCTATGAGGAAAAGCTGCACAAATTAATTTTTGTGACAACTTGGCAAAAGAAAGATGAGGATAGACTATGATGATATATGTCAAAAACTGGAAGAGTAGATCAGTCTCTGTAACTTCAAAAAACACAAGCAGGCACTTTTGCTAATACAATGTTTTACTCCACATAGTGCAGAAATAAAGTGATAAAAAGAAATAGAGGTGGCTGACTATTATTACTTTGAGCATCCAAGCAGAGATCCTATGATCATGTGCCAAGGGGGACGATGAAGAAATTCTTAACTTTTCATCCAGCACTATGATTTTGTGGATCTCAATGCATGATCCTTTGCCAAACATAACTTTTTATTTAAAATTTTTAGAGATCAAAAAGCCAGAATCACTTAAAAGTTTCAGTGTACATTAAATACTGTTACAAGTTATACACTAAAATAATAGGGAAAGGCAATAGAGTCAGACAGCACTTATATTTTGAAACATGTTGATAACAGCTTAGTAATAATACTTCTAGCAGGTGAAGACTATATTGCATGCAGTATAAGAGGAGAAAAAATTTATATATAAACAGTGGCACAGAATTTGAAGTTGGCACGACTGATGCTATCACTAACATTGCCTAGATTTCCATATGCTGTTTCTGCATGTGAAAAACAGGGTCACTTGTTTGCTTAGGTTGGGCCACACACACAGAGGGATCATTCAAATCCTCTTGCTCTTCATACTCTCTTGTCCATGTCACTAATTAATCCACTTACTCATCATTTCTCTAAACATATGTATGCTTTCACTATAGAAGGGCATCATTTAAATCCATCTCCTTGGACTCTAAATGCTTTAAAAGGCTTAATGTTCAACTAGAACAGGCTATAATTTTAATAATATTTTCCACTACATTTAAGGAATTACCTGGTGGGAATGGATTAGAAGTTCTGAAATTAGCACGTTCTTTTTGCATAACTTATCTGCAACAGCTCCTCTGTCTGGTCATTGTATTTCTTCATCTCCACACTTTAGTGACTGCTCCCAGAGTTGGATGCATTCTGAGAACGATAACAATCATTAATGTTTAGGATCCACAGAGCATTGCCCGTTTATCTCTATCCTTTTTCCTTGATAATTTTTCTTCATAGCACTTTCACAATCCTGATTACAGAGTTGTAACCTTTATCCAAAATCCTTGGTACCACTTGAACTTCCAAATTTATATTTTTAGACTTTTTATGAAGGCTTTATGGCATACTCCCATCAGGTTTTGTGATGAATCCTCATAATCAAACACTAACATTCCTTCAATGCAGTGCATGGGCATTCATACCAAGAGGGATAAACAAAGACTACAAATAGCTTCACCTTTCCCCAGGTCATGTTCTGCTGCCAGAGGAGTTCAAGTCAGGTCAGGTTTTGCTGCCAACTGAGTTAGGAAATACCTTTCAGTTTGAAGAACGTTTTGAATTTCAGAATCACAGATAAAAGATTGTGGAATTGTAAATATTTATTCTTGGTCTATTTTCTATCCAGCCTCCCAACCAAGATTTAAGAGATGTGGAGACCTGAATATTCTGTTTATCTTTTTCCTTCTATCACCAAAGTCCAGAATAAAGACACAAAATCTCAATAAACAGTTGTTGAGTGAATGAATGAATGAATGAGATGGTCTGGCACTAGAGTTCTGCCTCATGGAAGAACTCCATAATTTATACCAGATTCTCTCTCTTAAAGACTTTAAATAGTAATACACGGAGTGGGATACAGGCGGTGGGCTATAAGGAACTGGAAAACCAAAACAAGACAAATCAACACAAAACTGTCAATGGAAGGCATTAAGCAAAAGCAGTTAGGCAACAACAGACATGAGCAGAAGCCATGAGCTAGAAACAGAGGAGAGACCGTCATTCTTTGGTCAGAAGTGTTAGAAATAACAGACAGTGGGAAAGAATCCACACAATAGACTAAGACTTGGGATCAGTGATACCATACAAAATGTCCATTAACTAAAGCGCTATTGTTTGACATTGTTCCTTGCAACTTGAAAATACCTTAGATGAACTACATAACTTCTCTGAGCCTCCAACCTTCACCTATGAAATGGAGAGAGAATGGCAAAATGTCCTTCTAAATAAAACAGTTGTATGCGGTGGTGGCTCTCAAACATTTGTATACAGAGTCACTTGGAGGGATGTTTAAACTCAGATACTGGACTCCACTTCTCAGCGTGTTTTTGTTTTGTTTCATTTTGTTTTGTTTTTGGTGGCACCACACAGCTGGATCAAACTCAGCCCTGAAAGTAAAAGAGCTGAGTCCTAACCACTGGACCACTAGGGAACTCCCCAGAGTTTTTGATTGAAGAAGATCTGGGTAATGATTGAAAATTTGCCCTCTGAAGATGAAGGTGATGCTAGTAGGCTGGTCCCAGGGCCACAGAGCAAGGACTGCTGATCTACTACGAAAGCAGTATCTCTTCTACAAAACACACGTGAGCCGTTATCCAAATTCCAGTGCCCTTTGGAGTTTGTCCATCTATGAAGACATGTGCAAGCTTCCCATCTACTTCTGATACTCAGTTTAATTTCCAACCCTGAAATGTGAAAAACAATGACAGAATTTCTTTTCAATGTGATGCCTCTTTAACCATAAAGCTAATGTTTTTGAAATGAGATGAAACTCATGTTCAATATTGTCTCACAGAAACCCAGAGACAGCCTTGACAGAAGAGAAATTTCAGTATTTTTATTCCCTTTGGACCTACTTGTGGCAGCTGCTTATTTTCCGGCATTCAGAAATTTTTAACTTCAAATGACACAGCACGGCCAGTCTATGTCCAACGGAGTTTAAGACACTCACAAAGTTGCTCACTTCCCTGGCAAGTTTTTATGAACTGAAAACTTCACAGAATAATTTTGATTTCTCTTAACAGTGCAAAAAAAAAAGAAGCTACACAGCTTGATTTTTTTAACACTCAGATAAAAATTATCACTAGAAAAAAACATTTTCAATGTGGCAGAAGTGGCAAAAGTAAAGTCTCAGAAAATCTAGAACCACCAAATAAATAGAATGACTTCTTTGGACATAATTATACTTCAAAGAAAGTAAATGCTATTATTCACTTGAAAAGACAAGAAAATAGGTGCAAATCGCTGTAAGTGCTCCATAGCTCACTGGAAAATGTCTTGGAAAAATATTTTATTACCAAATGACACCTTGGCAAAGTTAGCCACCCCACTTTCCTGTGGGAGGAAAATTGTGGTGGGGGCAGAGATAGCCTGGGGCAATGTTACAGGTGATTGATCCATGGGTGATTAATTACCGCATACAAATATGGGTGTGACAAAGCATTTAAAAGGCACTCAAAGTGCACATCTGGGTCACCTGATGCTCTTCCGGAAATGAACAATGTATCCCTGAAGACTGAACTATGCATGGTGCCATAGCAGGAAAAAGAAGATGGAAAAGGAAGGATTAAAAAGTTGACAATGATCCTTTTTTTCTGAAGCCAATTTATTTTTCTTTGAGCTAAAAGGATTCTGCCTCAAGGCTGGAGTAAAGCAGGCTTTCCAAGAAGCCACATTTATCACACCAAAGAATAGCACCACAAAGGAGACAGCATGATAAATACCTGGTTTGGGGATCCCAGGATAGAGTGTCCAGAAATGAGGATAAGAATTTATTTATTTCCTTCAAGCCTGGGCTCTAGCTCAAAAAAAGTCTCAGCAAAATTTGCTTTAAAATGCCCCATCTATTCATTGGTTTAAGACATTAGATATATTCATTACATGATGCTCCATCATATTCTAAAAAGCTTTATAGAGTTGTCCTCTGATCTAAGACACACATGCAAGTTATTTGTTATGGTGATTGCTCGCTTTGCAGGGTCTCTGCCCTTGACCCGATCCTATAGATCAATGTCAGGCCAAGTGAGATGTCCAGCAAGGGATAGCATGAACCCTCTCGCCAAGGTTAGGCTTTTGAAGCTAAAAGTTGGTCCCTGATTCCGGGATCAGACTGACTTGGGTTTGAACTTTATCTCCAAACTTAAAATTGTATGACCTTAAGTGACTTAACCTCTGGAAGTCTCAATTCTCTCCAGCATAAAAGGAGACTAACTATAAATCATGCCTCAAAGGATGTTTGTGAGTGAAAATGAGGTATGATATATATATAAAGTGTTCATGTCTGGCACATAGTAAGTGTTCAATAAATATCAGTTATTATTACTCTTATTTATATCCTTATTTTTTATAGTCAAGCTTCTACCAATGACTGTCCATTAACTCATTTGTCAGATTAATTCACCATATTAATTATCCATTAATTATTTAATTTATTATCTATCCCATTAATTAATTATTCATTCCTACTGTTAAGCATATAGACTGATGCCCAGGGAATTCTGAATGCCCTCAACAGCAATGTACATCTGAGAAGCCTGTACATTGAGTTTTATGCTTAATAAAAGCCAAATAAATTTATTCCCAAACTTGATTGTGACCACTATAATTCTTATTGAAATTTTGTAACTTAAAAAATATTTTATAAACTTATAAAGCAAAAACAAAGAGTCTTTATCACTGTGGAAGCTAAGTGAAATGCTTTGGAAAGATAAGGAGAAAAGTTATTTCTGCCAAATTAAGTGACAAAACTACAGAAGGTTAGGGAGAAAGATCACAATAATCTAGAAAGTTATGTATGTAAATTGCTTCATATGTATATTTAAGATCATTCTGCATTTTAAAGAAACAGAAGTGGAAATTGTAAAGAAGGCATTTTGGATGTTGCTTATTGAAAGAAAGATACTAGAGATCTCTAATCAGCAGACCAATATGTCAAGAAAACCTTATGGCCCTAAATGAAAAGATTGACAATGGAATGTCTGCACATATTTTTTAAGTTAAAATGTTTGGTATATGAATACATTGTTCCCCCTGACTCCATTGGTATTTTTGAAAGCAAACAATACTCCAAGAATGAACTCTAATGTAAACTATAGACTTTGGGTGATGATAATGTCTCATAGTAGGTTCATCAATTAATTGTAACAAATGCATCACTCTGATGAGGGATGTTGATATTGGGGAAGCTATGCATGTGTGGGGGCAGAAAGTATATGGGACATTTATGTACCTCCCTCTCAGTTTTGCTGTGTGCCTAAAACTCTTCCTAAAAAAGTAAGTAAAATGTCTTTAAGAAAAGGTTAGGTAAATGACCATTGCTGGTCCCAACTGAATTTGATATGCGTGTGTGCTAAGTCACTTCAGTCGTGTCCAATTCTTTGTGGCCCTTTGAACTGTAGCTTGCCAGGCTCCTCTGTCCACGGGATTCTCCAGGCAAGAATACTGGAGTGGATCACCATGCCCTCCTCCAAAGGATCTTCCCAACCCAGGAATCAAACCTAAGTCTCTTATGTCTCCTGCATTGGCAGGTGGGTTCTTTACCACTAGCATTACCTGGGAAGCCCAAATTAGACATAGCGTTATTCAAATACTTAACTCACTAAGTTGGTTTTTAAAGTTCTAAATTTAAATAGGTGAAGGAAAGGGAACTACTTTAGCAAGAAGATAGGGACTTCTTCTTGTGTTTTACCCACAACTGTAGTCGGTCACATAAAATACTATTTCCTGTAATACATGAGATTTAGGCCAAAAAGTGTTGCCATGAGGTAGCACAAGAGGGGCGTTTGGAGCAGAAGTTCCCAAGCATTGCTCTCCTAACTGACATCCTCAAAATTATCAGGAGAGCTTTCTAAAAGTACAGATTCCTAAGACCCACGTCCATTATTTGGACATAGTCGGTCTGGGTAAGACCTAGGAAACTGTGAGGTTTTTTTTAAAGTTTCCTAGATGCTTCTAATGGGTAACCAGGTTTGAGGAAGACTAGTGTTGAGCAGTACTGTCTAATCTAAATATAATGCAAGCCACATTTTCTGGTAGCTACATTTCAAAAGGATTTTCTAGTGGCCTCATTTGAAAAAAAATTTCTTACTAAGACATTTTCTTTGAATCAATAAACTCAAAATATTGCCATTTCAACATGTAATCAACATAAAAATTATTAACAAGATATTTTACATCCTTTTTACTTGTACTAAGTCTTTGAAATCGAGTGTCACAGCACATCTCAATTTGGATGAGCCCCCCCTGAAAGTACTCAACAACCTCCCATAGCTGGTTGCCATATTGGGAAGAGCAGATCTGAAGTGTAACGGGGTAAATCATCTCAGTGACATAAGACTGTCTTGGTGGTGGTACTTTATTTTGATGGTTCACAACTACTAAGTGCTTGAGGCAAGAAGGTGATTAGAAAGGTCAAAAAGGAGAATGAAATAGCACGGAAAATGAAGGATGAATATGATACTTAGCTCTTTGTTAACTGGAAGTTTTTTGTTCCATAAGTTAAGGAAGAGAACATAAATATTCAAAAAAAAAAATAAAACTAACATCTATGTAAGGAAGAAGGGGGAAAGTTGGAGAATTCTATTAAACAAAAACTGTCTACCATACAGTTTTTGAGTCCAAAATAAAATCTTGGCAGTGCTGAGTTTTTGAGTCCAAAAATAAAATTCCTACAGAGTTCATGCTCACCTTTCAGAAACCAGTGAGATAGTAAAAAATGGAATAGAAATATCTTTATGGAGGTTTCCCTGGTAGTTCAGTGGATAAGAATCCACCTGCCAATGCAGGAGACATGAGTTCAATCCCCCGTCCAGGAAAATCCCACATGCTGGGAGCAACTAGCAGTTGTGAGCCTCAACTCCTGAGCCTGTGCTCTGGAATCCGGGAAACACAACTGCTGAGCCCGCAGGCCACAACCACTGAAGCTTGCGTTCCCTAGAGTCAGCACTCGGCACCAAGGGAAGCCTCCACAACGAGAAGCCTGTGCACCGCAACTAGATAAAAGCCTGTACAAAGACTCAGCACTGCCAAAAGTCATAAACAAATAAACTTTTTAAAAAAAAGAAATATCTTTATGGAAAAAGTAAACTACCCAGGATAAAAGCAACTTACAGAAGCTTTTCCAAATGTTTTAAGCTGTGCACACACTTTTTTCATTTATCGCACTGTAATGTTAGGGAAAACACATTTTGGAGGCTGAAATAATAAGTCTGAACAAAGAGCTTAACATAGAACTGATGCACATTATCCTTTGGGAATTTAATTTTTTTTTAAGATTTCAACAGTAAAGTATTCTAACCAGGAATATCACAGCGAAAAATGCTATAAATCAAACAAAACATTTGTGAAGGAAAGCTCCTTAATTCCTCACCAAACACTTGTATCATTGAAAAAACAATCAGAATAGAACAAATTCAATGTCAAAGGTTAATAGAGATGTGTGAAGTATCAGATTGCAGACGCTTATTATACAGTATGTAAAAAATTCTGTAGGAGCCCCGTGTTTCATCTGAAGCCTAAAACTGCACCTCAATTTATATGTGAATCTAACATATGAACTGCATTTTTTTCATTTTCCCCTTACCTAGTGACTTTCAATGGCACAAAACCAGCTTTTGAAGTAACTATAGAAGCATTGATAAAATTCTAATAACTTGATTTAAAACTGAACTCTTTGATTTATGATTCATAAATGCATAAAATGATGCTACTGATCCTCCATTTGCAGACACATCTTTTATTTGTTCACCCAATATAGGCACAGGATTTTCACTGCTCTGTAATCTATACTTTTGATCAGGTTAGAAGTAGCCAAGGAAATACAGGATGCAAATTATAAATAAGCAGTAACTTGACAACATGAGCATCTAGTTTATAAATTTATACACATAAGTCACAATGGCTGTATATTAATGATTAACAGATTAATATAGATTTTTCTGTAACTCCTTTAGCGGTAGATTCAAAAGATGTATAAAATCACAGCAATTAACTTTTAGCAAAGTAAACAGATATGTCTCTCAATGTATCTCTTGGGTAGATTTAATAATTGACTATTTTCAATTAACAGAGTCTAATCAAGACAGCATTAAATAAGCAAAACCTTACACTGAGACCAAGGGTTAACTTACTGGGTTGGTCTGAAAGTTCTTTCAGGATCTTCCATATGATGTAACAGGAAAACCCATATGAACAGTTTGACCAACCCAACCTTAATATACTGTAGTTAGTGCTCATTTTTCAGTAGATTTTTATTTACTCATTCAACTAGTGCTTGTATTTTTAACATGCAAAGCCCTTTGTTATGTGCTTCACTAAGTTAAAATTATAATAAAGAACACATTGCTCTTTTTTTAATTTCTAAAAATTGTTTTATTTATGGCATGCAGGATCTTGGTTCCCTGACCAGGGATTGAACCCATGCCCCCTGCAATGGAAGCACAGAATCTTAACTGCTGGACCCCAGGAAAGTCCCATAATAGAGAACAATTTGTTCTTTACGTTCAGTCTATGAGCTCTGTCCATACTTGCAAATACAAACACAAGGCCAATACACACACAGTTGAAAAACTATGCCTATGATCCCCTGAGTGCCCAGCCTCCTGCTTTCCCCATCACAGGTGAATATGAGATTTTCTCCTGAATTTCTCTCTACCCATGTAGAACTGATATAAAAACTTGCTCCCAAGTTCTGCAGCATCTGACTTTTTTTCCTTCTGTTCTGGTTCCTCTGACCATGTAAGTGCCTCTTATTTATCCTCCATAGATTGTTTCTCCTTTAGAGCTATTGTGGCACAGGTGAACTTGTGGTAGCCTGTTTGTTAATCCTATTTTGCAATCAGTATCATGTAAGAATCACAGGACATGCTAAATAAATTTAACAATGAAGGCAATATTAAGGTTGGAGGGTATAGATGCCAAGAAAATAGAAAAAATGAGTTATTATCATCACCTCTCCATGAACATTTGGCTGGAGTTTGGTAGTGAAGAAAAAGCAACATCGGTCTATAAACTTCTCCAAAATGTATCCTTACTCATGTTCCTACTTTTGTGATGCTCACCATGGACTTGAACCATGTGACATCAGACTGTTCTATTCTCTGCAGGGACTAAGAGGTGACCACATGTTGTCTGTATCTTGAAAGCAACAGGATATTCTACCAGAACTGAACGTGGAGTATATAGGAAAGAAAGGAGGCAAGTCTGACTCCCAACTTTTTAGCCCGAGCAATTAAGAGGCTAAAGTTGTAATTTTTTGCAATGGGGAGGAATCAGGAAGGAAGGAAGTTTTTCGAGGAAATACCAGACGTTTGAGAAGCCTGTTACATATTCAACCAGAGATGTTAAGTAAGCAGTGCGAGGATGCTTCCGGAGTTCAGGGAAAAGGTCTGCAACAGACATATAAATTGGAAGCCCTCCACATCTGTGTGGATGAGACCACTAAAAGAGTGTGCGTGGACAGAGAAGAGATTCGGGGGATGAAACTTGCATTCTCCTACATTGGGTCAGAGACAGGATGAAGAATTGGTGATGCAGACCAAGAAAAAGAAGCCAATGAAGTAGCAAAAACAGAAGACTAGAAAGTATTTCAAAGAGGAGGGGGCGGTCAACTGGCAAATGCTACTGAGAAGTCAAAAAAAGGTAAGGGCTGAGACGTGACCATTACATTTAACAACATGGGCATGAGTTTGAGCAAGTTCTGGGACTCAGTGATGGACAGGGAAGCCTGGCGTGCTAGAGTCCACGGGGTCCCAAAGAGTTGGACATGACTGAGTGGCTGAACTGAACTCACCAGTGACCCTGAGAAGTTTCAGAGAAATTCTGAGTGAATACATGACTGGAGCGATTTGAAGATGAAATGGAAGAAGAACTGAAGACAGGGAATATAGGCACCTCTTGTGGGTAGTTCTGCTCTAAATGAGAACTGAGTAACAAGGATGATATCTGAAGGGGATTTGGGATCAGATGCTTTGCCCGTGGACTTTGTCACTCTCCTCTCACCTCAGATCTTCACCTCATCCTGCATACTGATTCTGGCTGGTGACCTTGCTTTTTTCAGTGAGAAAGAAATAGAAACAGTCAGGAAGAAACATCAAGTTGCCACCACAATTTTAACCTCCTACCTGCATTCTTATATATTCAACATGGAACCAGTTGGTTTGGTTGCACGCTTTTCTGCAGTGGTGTTTGCCCATGTGGTTCACGGATGGACTGGGAGAAGTACTATATTAACCAGGGTTATAGGTGTGCTAGGTGGGGATGATGAGGGTGCCAGGGACGTGAATAAAATAATTATAACTCATACATTCCATTCTTTTTGAGTCCTAAAAAATATAAGACAGCCTGATTATCAAAGTCAGGCTTCCCTGGTAGCTCAATGGTAAAGCATCCGCCTGCCAATGCAGGAGACACAAGATATGTGGGTTCGATCCCTGGGTTGGGAAGATCTCTGGAAAAGAAATAGAAACCCACTGTAGTATTCTTGCCTGGGAAATCCCAGTGACAGAGGAGCCTGGAGGGCTAGAGTCCATGGGATCTCAAAAGAGCTGGACATGACTTAGCAACCAAATGACACCATTGTCAAAGTCAGGGTCCTGCCAGTCCCATAGTAGAATGACTCAATCCTGGTAGAATTTGGCAACAAGGAGTTCATGATCTGAGCTACAGTCAGCTCTCAGTCTTGTTTTTGCTCGCTGTATAGAGCTAACCCATTTTTGGCTGCAAGGAATATAATCGATCTGATTTTTATATTGACCATCTGGTGATGTCCATGTGTAGAGTCTTCTTTTGTGTTGTTGGAAGAGGGTGTTTGCTATGACCAGTGCGTTCTCTTGGCAGAACTCTGTTAGCCTTTGACCTGGTTCAGTTTATACTCCAAGGCCAAATTTGCCTGTTACTCCCGGTATCTCTTGACTTCCTACTTTTGCATTCCAGTCCCCTATAATTAAAAGGACATCTTTTTGGGGTGTTAGTTCTAGAAGGTCTTGTAGGTCTTCATAAACCATTAAGTCCAGATTCTTCAGCATTACTGGTTGGGGCATAGACTTGGATTACTGTGATATTGAATGGTTTGCCTTGAAAACAAACAGAGATCATTCTGTCATTTTTGAGATCACATCCAAGTACTGCATTTTGGGCTCTTTTGTTGACTACGATGGCTACTCCATTTCTTCTAAGGGATTCTTGCTCTTAAATTAAAGAAAGCAGGGAAAATCACTAGACCATTCAGGTTTGACCTAAATCAAATCCCTTGTGATTATACAGTGAAAGTAGCAAATAGATTCAAGGGATTAGAACTGACAGACAGAGAGCCTGAAGAACTATGGATCCGTGACATTGTACAGGAAGCAGTGATCAAGGCCAGCCCCAAGAGAAATAAGTGAAAAAAGGTGAAATGGTTGTCTGAGGAGGCCTTACAAATAGCGGAGAAAAGAAGAGAAGCTAAAGGCAAAGGAAAAAGGAAAGATATACCCATTTGAATGCAGAGTGCCAAAGACTAGCAAAGAGAAATAATAGAGTTTTCCTTAGCATTCAATGCACATAAATAGAGGAAAACAATAGAATAGGAAAGACTAGAGGTCTCTTCAAGAAAATTAGAGATACCAAAGGAACATTTCATGCGAAAATAGGCACAATAAAGGACAGAAATCGTATGGGCCTAACAGAAGCAGAAAATATTAAGAAGACGCGATAAGAATACGCAGAAGAACTATACAAAAAAGATCTTCATGACCCAGATAACCACAATGGTGTGATCACTCACCTAGAGCCAGACATCCTGGAATGTGAAGTCAAGTAGACCCTAGGAAGCCTCACTATGAACAAAGCTAGTGGAGGTGATGGAATTCCAGCTGAGCTATTTCAAATCCTAAAAAATGATGCTGTGAAAGTGCTGCACTCAATACACCAGCAAATTTGGAAAATTCAGCAGTGGCCACAGGACTGGAAAAGGTCAGTTTTCATTCCAATCCCAAAGAAAGGCAATTCCAAAGAATGTTCAAACCTCCGCACAATTGCGCTCATCTCACATGCTAGCAAAGTAATGCTCAAAATTCTCCAAGACAGGTTCAAAGGTACATGAACCGTGAACTTCTACATGCTCAGGCTGGATTTAGAAAAGGCAGAGGAACCAGAGATCAAATTGTCAACATCCGTTGGATCATCAAAAAAGCAAGAGGGTTCCAGAAAAACATCTACTTCTGCTTCACTGACTACAACAAAGCCTTTGACTGTGTGGATCACAGCAAACTGTGGAAATCTTAAAGAGATGGGAATACCATCTGACCTCCTCCTGAGAAACCTGTATGCAGGTCAAGAAGCAACAGTTAGAACTGGACACGGAACAACAGACTGGTTCCAAATAGGGAAAGGAGTACATCAAGGCTGTATATTGTCACCCTGCTTATTTAACTTATAAGCAGAGTACATCATGAGAAATGCCAAGCTGGATGAAGCACAAGCTGGAATCAAGATTGCTGGGAGAAATACCAATAACTCAGATACACAGATGACAACACCCTTACAGCAGAAAGTGAAGAACTTTCTTTCTTCGAAGAAAGAAGAACTTTAGTCTTTCGCAGAAAGACTAAAGAGTCTCTTGATGAAAGTGAAAGAGGGGAGTGAAAATTTTGGCTTAAAATTCAACATTCAGAAAACTAAGATCATGGCATCCAGTCCTATCACTTCATGGCAAATGGATGGGTAAACAATGGAAACGGTGAGAGATTTTATTTTGGGGGGCTCCAAAATCACTGCAGATGGTGACTGCAGCCATGAAAGTAAAAGACACTTGTTCCTTGGCAGAAAAGCTACAACCAACCTTACAGCATATTAAAAAGCAGAGACATACTTTGCCAACAAAGGTCCGTCTAGTCAAGGCTATGGTTTTTCTAGTAGTCACGTATGGATTGAGAGCTGAACTATAAAAAAAGCTGAGCACCAAAGAATTGATGCTTCTGATGCCTTTCTGGGAGTTGGTGATGGACAAGGAAGCCTGGCGTGCTGCCGGCCATGGGACCACGAAGAGTTGGACACGACTGAGCGACTGGACTGAACTGAATCCTGGTAGAACTGCCAAGATGGCAGCAGTTCACGGTAGCTTTAAAGCCCAGAGATTTGTTAAGAGCTGCCGCCTCCGTTAACCATTCCTTCTACACTTGCCTCTACACTTAACGAAACTTACTCTTCTCAGCCCATATCACCACTTGCAGTTACGTATTACCTACTCAGTACATAAAGTAGCTTTCTGTTTTATTTCTTTTCTAAGTTAGCCTAAATTATAATGGGAAGACTGTTGGTTAATCTATACCATACGCATTCCCCATCATAGTATTCAATTGTCATCCTTCCAGAATAAAGAGCCTCCATTTCAGCCTAATCATTCTTGGCAGTGTTTATATCCCTAATACACAAAATATGACTGCAGTTCACTGTCACATCTTCATTTTTAAGCACCGTTTGAACAAAATATCTTACCAGGCATTAGGGAAGGTACATAAGAAGAGTGTTTGCTACCTTCAAAAAACTCTTACTCAAGTCTGCAATTTATAAGCTAATGTGGGCAGCACAAATGGGCAACCAGAAGGAAAGACAGGGAAAGAAGCATGATTATCTGACCTCTCTGCTCAAAGACCTAAACTGTAACTGAAAACAAACAAACAAACAAAGGACCCAAAGTCAAAGGGTTTTCAAGGAAAAGACCAAGATTTTCAAAATACTTATTTTGTTTCTTAGGCAAAAACAACAACAGAGTAATTCTACAGAAATAAAGTGAACACGTTGTGTTAAACATCCAGTATGTTAGTACGAGAAAAATTTTCTTGTTTGGGAAATACTGTTCAGAATAAAAGTTCCAAATGACCACAACCAACGCTCTTAACTCAACACGCATGTTGTCTATGGAGGTACAAAGCCAGTTGGGAGCTGAAGCCAAGAATAGAAGCCTGAACAGACATAAACTCCCACTGGGCAGAACAGTTTTCTATAATCTTTTTAAACAATCTTCAGACCAGCTTCTATGAATCCCTTAGGAACAGGACCCTAATAAAATCCATGGCCTATGAAAGCTATTTATAAAACTTTTCTGAGAAGGTTACACAAATATATTGTCTCAAGCACTGTGTAACGATAAGTTATAACCTATTCCTTAGAGGATATCCAAGTTTTTAACAGATCTTAAAGCTATCTTTATGTAGGTTAGGGATTTGCAAGGAAAAAGTAGTCTGATTATACCTTTTATATGTATTCAAATCTGCTGTGATAATTCTTTATCATCATAATAACCACCATCATTTATCTTCTAGACACTAAACTAAGCACTTTACGTGTACTTTCTCAGTTAATCTTCACACTCACACGTACACACAAAACTATGAAACAGTAATAGTATTTCTATTTTAGAGGAAAAAATTGGGATTTAAATAAACTAAATGACTTTTCTAGCATCTCGTAATAACTAACCAGCGAAACCAGGATTCACCCCCAAGCCTCCACCCCAACCACTGACCATAAAGCCAGTGTGGGCTAAGCAATCACTGTGTGTATGTGTGTGTGTGTGTGTGTGCACACGCGCTCACTGCAATACCCTTATCAAGTGGATTGGTAGGAACACTATAACAGCCTGTACTAACCAATCTGATGCCCAGACATCAGCCTTACAAAAACACCAAAAACCTGTCAAATCCCATTTTTAAATTCTTCATATGTCAGAAGGGATGAAAATTAGTACCAGGGACTTTGTTTACAATTATTTAATGAGGAGACCCAGCATATTGAAAAAGAAAGGTGGAATGGGTTTTAAAATCAGATATTCCCTCCCTACTAAGTATAGGCTCAGTGGTAAAGAATCCGTCCGCCAATGCAGGAGACGAAGGTTTGATCCCTGGCTCAGAAGGAGCCCCGGAAGGAAGAAATGGCAACCCATTCCAGCATTCTGGACTGAGAAATCTCATGGACAGAGGAGTCTGGAGGGCTACAGTCCATGGGTGCAAAGAGTCAGACACAGCTCAGAGCACACACACTAAGTGTGGAAGCCAGGATAAACCTCTGACCGCATTATGATTAAATGTCTATGGTTTTCATTTATTCAAATTCACACTCAAGTCATCATTTCTGATAAAGTAATCCTGCCAATGATATTAGCTGCCAAGCGGTAAACTAGATTTCAAGTTCACCTGTTGAATCCATAAATACAATATTTATGCATTTGTTAACCCAAGATTTTAATGGAAAAAATGAACATATTATTAAAATATTCTATTTAGAACACCCAAGTCAAATTTATGCCATTAAGGAAGGGTTGCTTTCTCAAAATGGGGCCGGGGTGGGGGAAAGGCAAGCACTACCCAAAGCAGATTATATGCAGACATAAGGAAATTAAAAATGAAAATGAGCAACAGAAATCCATATTTCAGAGGTAAGGTTTTTGGGAAATATCTCCTAACTGAAACTTTAAAGAATATAGAATTTTTAAATGAAAGTTGAGGCTGGGATGCAACTCACCAATGTAAAATAATCCTTTGAATCTTTTCTTTTCTAACCAGAGTAAAGACCTAACATAAGTAGCAAGAAAATTTCTCAATTTCAGCCCTCATTTTCTCCTCTTTTTCTGAAAACCAATACATGGTAATTAGCTGTGGTTAAATTTCCTAAAAGAAGCTAAGAAAGTATACAAGTTCTTTACACACATGCAAATTTATGTATATAGATAGATAGATATAGATATATGGAGAAATAGATATTGATATATATGTATTTTGGCAAAATATATCCCAGTTGCACACTGCAGGCTTGTATTCCCTGGAAGCTGTCCCCTCAAGGGCAGCTGGATACTAAATACTAAATAGAAGCTGAGGTCTTAAGATCTTGAGGTCCAGAGATTTATCAATCTAATCTTTTCTCTCCTGTACTAATATTGCAACAAAACAGACAGTAATAGTTTATATGCATATATGTAATTTTTTCAGCCTGAGATCTGGGTTTCTTATTCCTTATTATTAAGATCACTTTAGAAATTTGAGAAGAAATAAGGCAGATGAGTCTACTGCTCTTAGAAAATTACGATTCCATAAGAAAAAAAAAAATAGAGATTAGAAATCCCCCAGCTGGGGAGTCAAGGTCTTAGTTAGGCATGTACAGCTTTCTAAATCCCATAAAAATCTCAACATCTGACCCATTTCATTTTTACAAGGGAAGGGGCGATTGCTCTGGAAAATATGCGTAAAAATCCGCAGCATTCAGAGGCATTAAACAGTTTTATTTCACATTTGTTTCCTGTGTATCCTGCTTGATAGACACCCCGCAGCACCTGCTGCTGTAACTCTGCTCCTCGTCAGCTCCCCGCCGTCTCGGTTCAGAAAGCGCTGTTTGCGCAGCTTTTCCCACAGCCGAGGTCATGCTGCCCCCTTCTGGTCACTGCGCAGAATGTCCTGAAATGACCCTCGAAAGGAATGCAAAGTGGAGAGCTAGAGATTGTTGGCTCCTTTATAAAGTGTTTTTCAGCCAGTAAATTAAAACCAATCTTATTCAAGATGGCAACGCTATCATAATTTTAAATTTGGTGTGTTTTATATAGAAGCTATTCCTGAGAAGTTTTGAAGTCTTTATCTAAACATTAAATTAATAGCTCTGATTTTTTTGAATATGGTTTTCATATTACCTAAATTTTAATGATCTATTTTGTACAATGTAAACATAAATAAAACATTTTAAAATATTAAGAATAACAATCATGTATGGTAAATTGGAATATTGGCTAAGGCATTCTATTTCTCTCCAATGAATCCAAATTTAGCAACACTCAAAGGGAAGCAAGGAAGTGAAAGACAAAAGCTAACAACGACAGAATTTACACTGGAATTTCACCAAAGCACATATACAAGAAAATAAAGGCACTTTTCAAAAGGTTCTTTTTGTCTCTAATTTTCAGAACCTGAAAACATATCCACTAGAATTCCATATCTCAAAAAAATAGTTTTTCTTCTGCTCTTGTTATCACTACAAATCAATAACTGGCATGTTAATGCAGTTGTCTCTCCAGATTTTTGTGGACAGGAACTGCATGTTAGTCTAGCATGAGAATCCATGTCTTATGCTCATTCATCTTACATATCTTTAAAAAGCAGTTTCTTCTCTGTAAACATTAGCAACATTCTGTCAACACTATAGAATGGATATCTAATCCTGGATTATTTTTTAAAAGTCCAATTCCCCTAACAACCAATTATAGATAGCAATATTCCTTTATTTATAACTGCTTTCAAAAGTTACATTAATTTTTTACTTTATTTGATGGCAAAGAACTAGCTGTAATCTTTTGCAAAATACTGTCTCACGATTTCACCTTCAGGCAGGTCTTCACATCACTCATTTCTGGACAAATGGCTCCCCTTGTCTTTCCTTCTCTTTAAAGGCACATCCTTGAATCTGCTAGTTCACCTGTGTATTAAGGGCCTAACAAGGATTCTGTTGTTAAGCCCCTAATTCAGGAGACTCCATTGTTCTATATCACTGCTGGTGGCCTAAACAAGTGCAGATCAGGAAAGTACTGCACAGACTTGAAGTGCAGAGTGCAAATGGTGGCCTGAGGGAGATGATGCTTGTACATATTGGTTTTGTAAAAGACATTCTTCCACATTCGTACACACCTCCGTGGAAGCTAACAAATTGCCCTTGTAGCTTATTTTTCAGGCACTAAACAGAGTTTCTGGACTCATAGTATGTTTATGGTCCTCGTCCCTGATAGTCTTCACCAATACAACTGTATCAATTTACAAAGTATATTCCTTCCACATATATTAAATAGAGAATATTTTAATCTTCAACAAAATGACAATTCCTATCATCAGTTTAGCCACATCTCCAAAGGCTTCTTGGAGCATATCCTGGGATATGGGGCTCTGTCCTCTCAGATGGAAAATGAGGGAACCAAATGAGATCATTTTTCAGGCCTTTCCAACTGAAAAAATTCAGGTTCTAACTGCAAGTAGAGTCTGCAGTGGGAGACTTCAGGCCTAAATTCCCAGTTCTCTCTGGTCAAGACAGAGCATCTTCTCCAGAAATACAGGAAGAAAGTAGCAAGGCCACATTTTGGTGAGCATACACAGTTACTTCTAGAAAATAACACAGCCAGTAATGATGCTACTAACTCTAGAGAATAATTTACCACAGTCACCATTAATGATTAGTTTAGATGATCATATTAAAGGATATCACTTGTGCCATTAAATAGAAGACTTTGTCTAATTCCCTAAATTTTGTATCATTTAGAAATAAGCTGAGAGGTAATCATGATAGATATTATAGAAATATGTTTTTTTACACTAAATGATTCATCTTAAATAGAATCCAGAACCCAGAATTACATAAGAACCCTTTCCTGTTAGACCCTCTTCAAAGGACTAAAATGAAACATGAAGCAGTTTGGGAATTGCCTAGGATAGCAAAATGTCAAGATAAAAGAAATGTCTGTATTTTTTCACAGTTGTTTAACTTTATCAAAATACCAAAGCAGAAATCAAGGAATCATAGAATTACAGGGGTAAGGAACAGTTTACATGCTGCTCCACTCAATGCTACATAGGGGTTTTGCTTTTGTTACATGTTGTTTATATGTTGGGGAAATTTTTCTTTGGTTATTTCCCAGTTTAGATAAAGCAATAAATAAGACTTTGCATCTCTTATCCAAACTGGTTGATAATCACCAAATGTGAATGCCTTACTAGGAAGGCAGAGTTGAACTGTCTAAGTAGAGCAAAATATTTTACTTTGCTGCTGAGAAAAAATTTCAACATATAAGGACAAGTCTGGGGACTGGCAATGATTAAAGGGCACAGATACCATTTCAGCTGAGACTCACCAGGGAAAGTAACTACTGGGGCTCTACCCGATGCAATGGAAGTGTGACTGCTCAGTTAATACGTAACGAAATTATATTTATTTTCAACTAATGATTTCTAATGTTAAGTGAATGCTGACCTTCTAAAATCAAAGGTGAATGTTGACATTCTCACTTTTTTAACTGAAGAAAATGTGTAGAATAAATAAATCTTTTTAACTAGTTCATAATAACCCGAATATGCATCATTTCTCTCTCTCTCCCTCTCCCCTCCCCAGATCTCCCTCCTTCCATCTCTCTTCCTTTCTGTCTTCTTCTCCACCCGCCCATCACTCCTCTCCAGTCTTGTCTTTCTCTGCCTTCTTCTCTCCTGCATCCCTCAGAAATACGGCTTGCTTTAAAAATGTTACCTTCACTTGCCACAAATAACCTGTACTCTTACTTGAAAATGGAGAGTCCTGAGATTCATCCAACAGGCAGGTTTCTGCTTCATTAAAGAAAATGCTGTTGTCCACTGTTCTACTAGCCTGATAAGAGAAAGGTCCTCAGCAGTTTTACCAAAACACATTAGTTTCTTTGGAGAGCAGCTCATTTCTTAACCTGTCTTATTTTTACTACCACCCAAAAGGATAGTTTCAAACTGTAACGGAATGTCAGCTAAACCTCCATCTGCCCTGCAGTCTATTAGCAAGACTCCACGGGGCAATAATACAGCCTGGGACACTTTGAATGAGCCTCACTTTACACAGCAACGCTAGGCAGCCAATAATAAAGGTAATAACAAGCACAAGTTTTATGCCTTGACCAGTTACTTAAAAATCTAAAAAAACCTCAGTTTCCTCTCTACATAAGGCTTTGAACTTTGCTTCTGCACATTCACGTCATCTGCATTATCATTTTCATATTTTCTTGAAAATAAAATTTCTAGACTCTTTACATGACAGAAATCTGGAATCAAATTTTGAACTGGATTATTTTATTTCAAAATGCAGCTTGTGGATGGGGGTAGAAAAGGTTTTATTTCTTCTTTAAAATTATACATGTATACTCCCTACTAAAATAATGGCATAACTGTATCACTTTATGATCCATGTGTGGGTAGGTACCTCCCAGCAAGACACAACACACACCCATTTAGCCACACATCTGCTGACCCCTGGAACTCACTAAAGTATATCCAAGCATCAAATCTAAAAGAGAAGACAGGATTTTTAATTTGCAGCGTTTTGTATGTTAATACTTTATTTTCCCCTTACGGATCTCATATTTATTTTTTTATGTGCATTTTGCTCCTTTTAACCTGGTGTTAGCCCTGCAAAATATCACAAGCCTTTGACCCCGTATTTCTCTAACAAGCCAACCAGGTTCAAATGGGATTTTTACATCTGTTTGTAAATTTTAGTTGGGGGCAGTTGAGAGAAGGAAAAATAAAAAGACAAATACTACATTTGTGTACGGTTTAATTCACATCAGTTGTACAATACTGTGCTGTTGGCATGTGTCTCAATAAACAGGCTTCAAAAAGAAATTACTGCAGTGTAAAAATAGTTTCCCTGAACTCATGTGCTTTTTACTGTTCCCGGGTCTCATAATAGCTTTTAATATTATTTTTTCAGACTCTTAGAGCCATGTACCCCATATTGTGATAGGATATGTTTCTCTGCCCTGCTCCCTACAGGAGAGTTGGAGACAGGGGAAGTTCAGACAATTTGGCACCATCCTAGTCTAGAAGAGGCCCAACTCGGGAGTCATTTCTGTTACCAGAAAAAAAAAAAAAACAACATAAGAAATTAAAGTGTCAAAAATGAGGAGTTTAAGTTGAGTTAAGTTGAGGAGTTTAAGCCTATGAAGAGAACCCTCAAATTAACTAAACATAAATTGGCAGTTCAAATCTACTCAGAAAATATTTGAGTGCCTACCACACCAAGCACTATTCTAGGCACCAGAGATACAGTTCAGAGCAAAGTCAGTGCTTCCATGGAGCTATACCTTCTATTATAATCCAGAGTACAGCTGTGACTTTGATGCTTTCGAAATTATGCCCATTTCTAAGAATAGGCCTGCTCTGAAACCTTGTGGCTTTCAGGTGGCTTCAGATAAATTCTTGGTATAGTGGCAGAGAAAGAGGCTTAATATACAATCGACTATCATAGAGCAAAACCTCTTCCTCTAGGAACAAGTAGAGTTTCAATTTCTTAGTTGTAGTTAGTCACCACTATTGACCTCCCCAGCTAGGGAGTGTGGATTCTGCAATATCAAGACAAAAAAGCAAGCGCAACCAGAAATAGTACACTGAAGCCCAACAATTTTACAGGGGTGGGAGAAGACTCTTTTTCTACCTGGAGCTTGCAGTATAGTCTCTGCTTATCTTCACACGGATAGGTCGCTCTGACACTAGCTTCTTAGCGCCCTCTGCTGGCCAGGTCTGAATTCAGTCTTTTAAACCTGTCCTGATGCATCCAAGTGCTATTTTTACTATTAGAAACCACGTGTTCACAAAACATAAAAAAATCGCTAAAGCTTTATATTAATGCTACTTAAAATTAACCCTAAGAAAGTCTTGTACCATTCTTTCATTTCTTCAAGAATTTTTTCTTACTAAAAATGCAATGCACATTAAAGGGAAAAAAAAGCAAAAGAAGCAAAACACCCATCTTTCCAGAAACAACCATTAAAACCTTGATGTATAACTCTTCTGCGGGGATGTGCCCTTATAGTCCTTTCTTTTTTTTAATTTTTACAAAATGTGGTCTTACTGTACATTTTCTGAATATTGCTTAAAAATATACTGACAAATGCCCTTCCATTCTGTCCTTATAGCACAGTAAAATCCCACTAAGAAGATGTACCCTTTATCATCAGAAAATGCAAGGTTAACAGAATCTTCCAGGTTGGCGGAGCCACAGAATAACCACCAGTCTCTATCTTCACGTTTCACAACCCAGTTTAGTTCCTTGACAGTAAATTTGAGGCTCAGCTTCTACCTACAAAAACACTTCAGTTTCTTCTCCTGTCCACTCCCTTCCCAAAGCCAATGTGCCACTGAAAACAAATTAGGGATGTATGTGATGAAGGTAGTCACTGAACATAAGTCAACACTCTTAAGGAAGGTACGCTTCATACAAACTAGGAGAGAGCTTAGAAAACTGTCCATTTTAGTGCAGGTCTTAAGAACTCAGGGTAACCCACCTCCCTCATTTCTAAGACTTTTCAAGCAAAACCCAGGTTGCAATGAAATTCGAATCAGCAGACTGTGACTCGGCCTTGTAGGTTTTGGGTAACAAGCTTAAGTATCTCACACGTGATAACGCATTAATTTAGGTGTGCCTATGCCATCTGAAGGCACTGGCGCCCCACGCCAGTCCTCTTGCCTGGAGAATCCCATGGACGAAGGAGCCTGGTGGGCTGCAGTCCATGGGGTCGCCAAGAGTCGGACACGACTGAGCGACTTCATTTTCACTTTCACGCATTGGAGAAGGAAATGGCAACCCACTCGTGTTCTTGCCTGGAGGATCCCAGGGATGGGGGAGCCTGGTGGGCTGCCGTCTACGGGGTCGCACAGAGTCGGACACGACTGAAGCGACTTAGCAGCATGCCATCTGAAGTGTTAGCCGTGCCTTTTTAAAAGGGTTGAAATTTTTGCCAAGAGCAACAGCACCACCAGTCCTTCTGAACACTGATATTTTATGTAGCCCAAACTCTGATCACCTTCTGGGAAAATCACCTTCGACTTTGATCGCCAACTACCCCTCTACCCCCAGCACCTGGCCACCTGAATCGATTCAGACTTCACCCAAAAGGTTCTCGCGGGAGGATGGGAAGATGTGGTGGCCTTTGGGGCACCTCTACAGCCCAGCCATGACACCTCCATTGCGCTTGGGTATCACTGCTGCAAACTCCGCCTTGCAGATTGAGCTTCACGAGGACCCCAGCTGGGACAATGCCCTACCCCTGTGCCATCATCCTGCCCCATCCTCAGCCTAGAATGAAGACCAATATCTTATTTCCCCTCCTTGGTTAAAATACCTCTTCCCACTATCGATCAAGTGTAGGGTGCATTCAAATCCTGCTTGTGCCTAACATTTTCCTAGAGCCCAGCTCTTTGTACTCATCTACAAAAAAAAAAATAAAGCAAATTCAAGCACCGTATTAGTCTTCAGTAAGACTAACAGATATTTCCACATTTCCAGGGTTTGTAACACCTCTGCCTATCTAGTGGTTTCATTGCCTCAAGAGGTATCAACCTGATAGTGTTTTTACAGTTTTTCTATGGATGTCCTTGTGGTTCTTTGGTAAGAATTTGAAGTGGCTTACCAAAAACACACATGCTAGATATTTTAATAAAATCAGGACCAGACCAAAAAAATTAGAACAGGAAAAAAACCGGTATGGAGGTTTTCTTGCAGCTCAAGTCAACTGGGAGTCTCACTGTCCCTGGGAGATAAAAACAGCATTGTGTAATGGACTGGCCTGAATTCCTTTGGTAATGCCATCTTCCCCACTGAAGACACTGCTTCTGCCCTGACATTTTAGGATGGATGAGCTCCCTCACGTAAAACCGGGCTTCCATGGTGGCTCAGACGGTAAAGTTTCCCGTCTGCAATGCAGGAGACCCAGGTTCAATCCCCGGGTTGAGAAGATCCCCTGGAGAAGGAAATGGCAGCCCACTCCAGTACTCTTGCCTGGAAAACCCCACGGACAGAGGAGCCTGATGGGCTACATACAGTCCATGGGGTTACAGAGTCGGACACGACTGAACTTCATTTTCATATCAACTACAGACATGTCACAACCAGAAGTCACAAGTTCCAACTATAATTCTTAGAGCTGGGTTTTAAAGGATGCACTTCAGGAGAGAGAAAACAGGTTATAAAGAACATCATTCCTCTGCAACCGGGCAGTGTGGATCCAACACTGGGGCCATTGAAACCTGGAGTCTATGGGCCGTGCAACAAGGCAGAGGGAAGCAGAGGACACTCAGGGCTCTGGCTTGGGGACACAAGCTGGTTGCTTGGTGCAGAGCCTAGTAAAGCTACTCAGTCTGGATCAATAGCCCTTCCTCTGGCTCTTCAAAGTCATGGTCATGTCCAACTCTGCAACCCCATGGACTAGCCTGCCTTGCTCAGACTATGGAACTCTCCAGGCCAGAAGACTGGAGTGGGTAGCCCTTCCCTTCTCCAGGGAATCTTCCCAATTCAGGGATCGAACCCAGGTCTCCCACAAGGTACGTAGACTCTACAGCTCAGCCACCAGGGAAGCCCCTTACTCTTACACAAAGGGCCAAAATTCAGTTGTTCAGTCACTGAGGCCTGTCCAACTCTGCCACCCCGTCTACTGCAGCTCGCCAGGCTTCTGACCATCATGGTGTTTGCTCAAACTCAGGTCCCTTGAGCAAGGGATGGACGGACAGCTGGTGATGGACAGGGAAGCCTAGTGTGCTGCGGTCCATGGGACTGCAGTCAGACATAACTGAATGAGCTCAGAGTTCGAAAGCCAACAAAGCCTTCCTAGCACTAACTTCAAGATGGGCCAGTGAGTCAGTGTGAAAATGCACACTGCAGTAATTCAATTTTTCCGAGCCTGAACTAAACTACTTCCCATAAAAGATCAAATAGAAATATGGTTTTCCCACTGCATAAACACACTCAAATGGCACCAAATGCAGAGAATTTATTAAGACATGTAAACTACAATTACTTTTCCCATGTGCCCTGTCACTGCATAGACTGGTAAATTAAGGGAAGCTCAAAGTACCCCACTTGGTTATCTATGAGAGAATTTCATATTCCTCCTGTCTCAACTTGACTCAGGCTTCAAGCACAGTCACCATTACCTCTGAGAATTTTGGGGACTTGAGTACCTGGAAGCTCGTTTCTGTGCCTGATACTTAAAGAAACCCTGACCTACCCTAATGGGCATGTACAAAAGCCCCACAGCCTAAATCCTATCCAGTCCCCTTTGCACTTTGCTGATTTGTCCAGTTCACTTTTCTAGGTTACAGTTTGGCTTATCAGTTCAGTCATAAATATCCACTCAAGAAAACCCTGACCATCACCAAGCCTATCTTCACTTGGGCTCTTCTACTTGCCAACTGAAATTACTTACTGGTCGGGAAAAATGCTTTCACTTAGAAACCAGGACAAACAGGATGCATCCAGTTATTTTGCAATGAATCTTTTGTCCTTCATTAACACACTAATTTTACTGCCCCAAATAAAAAGCCAGAGATGAAAAACAAGAGCTCAGTTTTTTATTTCATCATTTCTTGCATTTGAAGTACTCCTCGATGACATCCTTGGCCTGAGATTCTTTGCCATAGTCCTAAAAAACAAATGTGATTTTACTAAAATTTACAAACTCCCAAGTTGTTAGCAATACTAGTTACAGTGAAGCTTTAAAAAAAAAACAGCAGAAGTATTCCCCACCATTCAAATGCCTTGTAGCCATTTTCAGGGACCTTAATGACCTCAATGTCTTTAAGGCTCGTAACATGGCTTTCCTATTGCCAGCATTTTCTAAATTTCTGCAGAAACACATTCAGGTAAGCAGATTCTTTGACTGGCTTAATTATGGCTTATTTCCTTTTCCTGTAAGAAAGACTCTACATCTGTTGAGAATTACACCGTTTGCTTTTAAGTGATTTTTGACTCATTACAGGGTTAACTCATTATTGACCAGAGGATTTTTGCTGAAACTAACGCCTGTGGCCTGACCAAAAATTGTCATTTCATTTACACTCTGAAAACTATTACATTCAATATTTATATCTGATACAATTGTATTATCCAGCACCATGATTTTCATTTTCAATATCGGAATCAATCTCTAAGATGTTTTTGCTTGTTTTTGAATCTGACCATGACACTGGAGACCCTGGGTCAGGATTACCCCCGAAAGGGAATGGCTAGCCACTCCAGTATTCTTGCCTGGAGAATGCCATGGACAGAGGAGCCTGGTAGGCTAACTGCATGACTTAACACACTGAAAAACAATCATCTCCGAGACACTAATGTCACTTGAACAGAAGGTAGCTACATAAAACTCATCCAAAAATTCACACAAAATTCCACGTGTCATTTCTGACAATTTTACCATGTTTGTGTTTGTAATATACACAAGGATGGGACAAAAAATATAACCACAAAATATAATAGTTATACTTTGTAAATGAACCCTCGATCACTTTTAAGATCTAAAAGTTTTGCATGGTAATGTAAAACCCCAATACACATTAATACATATCCAGTGGTAGGCATGGTTACCCAGTCCATTTATCCCAGACATAAATATCAACTTACCTTAACTACCACACAACTGCAACCGACCACTTTACGGGGTTTTCCCTCTCTGTCAATTTTACAGAGGCCTACCCATTCCCCTAGTTTCTTGTTGTCATCAACCTGTTAGGGGAATAATAACAAAAATAAATCACCACACTAGTAGGCACTAATACTACTGACAATACACTAGATGAAAGGCGGCTGGAGTCAGATAGGGTGACATGGCAGTTTCCTCACCGCGGTTCAGTAGAGGGAGCCAGTTGTCATCATGTACAGCCCCAAGAAACCTATCAATACCCTAATGCAGGTTATTCTGTATCAACGTAAAAGCAGCATTTAAATCTGCCGGAATAAAAATGCTTCCCTAACTAGCTTTAGCATAGCCAACAAATGCCAAGTTTGTGATGCTTTTCAGACCTGCAGAAAAGGTCTTTACAGACTTTCTCTGGTATGACAAAAATCATTATGGATAGCCTTTATGTGGACACAGGTCTGTAACTGGCCTAATTTACAATAAGCTAATTTGGCTTTCACAAAAGCTAAATCCAAGGAGTAACTTACCTTAATCAGGTTGATCTGATGCTCAGCACAAAGGGCCTCCACCAACTTGACATACATAGGCTCATCACAGTTGGATGCAAGCACACACAGATGGGCCTGGCGCCTGAAATGCAAAACCCAACAGCAGAAGCTGAAACCTGGGTCTAAATCTACCTGCAATATCTAAGAGAATTCTCTTTGCACTGGATACTGGCAAAAACCTAACCAGGCATTGGAGAACACAACTTCAGTTTGACATAGCTGCCAGAAAGCATATTATTTCCTTACTCCCATCGATAGAACCACCACCTAATCTTCAATAACTTGTAAAATTCTAAATTTCACATATAGCAACTGTTTTAACCACCCCAAAGACCTCACTGAGTAAATTTACAAGTATTTCTCATCCACACTGACCTCTACAGCTGCTGCTCTTACTAACTTCATGCTAAACCTAAATGTTTCTGCCACAGTACTTTAGTGGTTTAAGTCTCCAAAGTGCAAAATGAAGGTTCCCATCTCTTCCGTAACAGTGAAATTAGCCCCCAAAGCTACAGGTTTGTCAGACTATGAGATTTCACTCATAGAAGGAGTGAAGGGGTATCCGACAGCTTAAGTCATCATTCAAACACTGTAGTTTTACTTCAAGAATCAAACGTTCATCCCCATTCAAAACCCACACACTCAGCGGGCCATTAGAGTTCTGAATTGATACCTTTTCCTATGTTTCCTGTAGAACGGATGTCATTCAGAACTTTTGTGCTAACACCATGAAACTTCACGCTTTCTTCCCTCGGCTGCAGTTTTGTTCCGGTTCCAACACCCCACAGTATTGAGACTGATACACGTACTTGTCTAAAGCTTTCGCGGCTTCGCGAATTCCACGTGCTAAGCCATCGTGGATGAGGGCGGTCTTCAGCACCTCTTGCAGAGCAGTATTAACGTCCATTACACCTCCAGCAGCAATGCTAAAAGACAGAAATTTAAAATTTTAATTCTCGCCCACCATCTAACGCCTTGGATACGGCAGTCATTAGCAAGGTAAGCCAGATGAGCTTACGACTTGACGGCACAACTAGAAACCACGCTACCGGGTCCAGGCCCACACCTTGCCCGCCCCACCACCCAGCCCTGGGCTCACCCTTCCTCGGCCATGGCGGTGGGTTACGGGTGGAGCCGAATCTTGAATGCACTGCAAAACAAACAGCAATAAGTTAGGTAAAGAAACGACCCCGACTAGCCCCACATACTCAACGCCAACTCCAAATAAAATGCAGCCACGCTGCATAACCAACACCTCTACTTTGCCTAACTCACCCCGAGCCTCCGCCTCCGCGCGGCTCCGCGGCGGCAGGGAAAGAGAACGAACGCGCCCGCATGACGGTATTTAAGGGTTTCCCAGGACCCCTGGGCGCACGCGCACTCCCTTCTATGGAAGAGCTGGCTCTGGCAATGCCGGGCCTGGAGAATTTCTGTTTCCGGATTGAGGCGGTCCTGAGACAGGACTCTTGCTAACTTTCTGACGCTGCTCGCCGGTCATTGGCTCACGAAACAGGCACTAACGCGGGCAGCTTCTTAACGTCATTTCCCGCCGGAGGCGCGGCCTGCAGAGGCCCCGAGAGCCTCTACGGAGCGCGAGAAGGGCCAGGCGCTCCTGTCCGCGCGATCTTGTAAAGCTCCCGGAGCCCCTGCTGCCCCGGCTGAGACTGAAGACTAATTTTAACCCTTTCTACGCCCTAGGTGTAATTTCCTGTCGACCCGCTAACTGGGCCTCCCCGAGCGGCACCCTCTCTCGCTTCGTTTCTGAGTCACTCTGAATGTTCGTGAATTTGTCAGTCTGTGGGTGATCGCGCGCGTGCGTGTGTGTCTGTGTGTTTTTATGAAACGACAGCCAACACGTTTTCGCTGCTTCTGAAGCACATCGCAAATTCCACTGTCCTGACCAGTGTCAAGTGAAAACCCTGGCCAGCCTAGTGATTGGTTACGGTTTCCTAATGTAGTTGGTTCTAAAAGAAATTTTGGTTTGGGGGGGGGTTGTTTTTAGGATTTGGGTTTGTTTTTGGGTTTTTTTTTAACACTGAATTGCCCCGTGGATTCGTAATCCCGCCCAAATCGGGATTCAGCAGGTGCATTTGAAACACAGTGTACCAAACATAGGGACGGGGTCTGGGAATACAGAGAAGAAAACGTAGTCTTTGAGAAATCCGGCGTTAATTTCGCCTCCCAGGACTGGCGGAGTTAGTGGAATCTTCTCTGAGAAGTCAGTTTTAACTTTGACTTTCTCGGAAAGCAATATTCTGAATTTTGCGTTGACTGACCATTCCCCCACCGGCACTTACAACGCTAATACATGAAATACAGCCTCATGTCATCAGTACAGTCCTTTTTCTTGTGTTCTAAATTCCTCTTCTAACAAGTAGCCCAGACAGCAGTTATTAAGCGTTTGATAGGTGCTAGCATTAATGCATCTAGCGAACAACGAAGAACAGACAGATAACATTAAATTCTTGACTACTGTGAAAAAAAAAAAAAAAATGAGTAACATGTTCAGAGTGTGAGGTAGAGTTAGCCAGAATAGTGATATACTGGAATTTTAATACCTGTTGTTCAGTATTAACTTTCAAGCTTTGTTGTATAAATGTTGAACCTACTTATTTCCATCCATAGCTCATCCTAAAAAATTGTTCACTTACTCACTTAATTATTGAGCTTTTGGGGGGGGGAACAGTTTATAAAGATGAGTATATTTATTCCTGCTGCTCTCATATCTGTGGTAAGATTAAGATTTGAGCCAAAGTTGGTGACACCTGAAGGCCTCAGGGGAGTTAATAGCTAGAGTCACGCTCATACCAGCAGATTATACCTGGCTTGAATAATGTACACAAATATGTGTCTGAAATACCTATGAAAAATAAATTCTAAAGTTTGTGTGTTTTAGAAACATTAATGATAATAGGTAATTTGGTTTAGATGTCAGTTTATGTACTAATTATTATGTTTTCTCCCTTAAGTATCATTGAAACTTCAGGTGGTAGTGGTGGTGTTAGCCCTTTTAATAGGGAAAGAAACTTAGGCATAAGGAGTTCCCAAGCTACACAGCTAGTAAATGTGGCAACTGGTGTTTGAGCCCAGTTGACTTCAAAGCTGATGCTTCTAACCCGTCAGCCATTTGGATGATTGCCCAAATGTGGGAGGGAGGTCAAGATTTCAAAGATAACTCCTGACATCTCACATTTGGCAATGATACCACTGGTTCTACCTTCATCATGTAAAAAGTCACATAGAGAAAGGGAATATTGCAGTGTCAGGCAGAAAAAGAGACCGCAGTAGAAATCTGAGTTTCTGAATCATCTAAGTGTAGATGTATTAGTTTGCTAGGGCTGCCTTAACAAAGTATGGCAAACTGTTAGCTTAAACAACAAAGTTATTTTCTCATAGTTATGAAGACAGGAAGTTTGAAATCAAGGTATCAGCAGGACTGGTTACTGCTAAGGGGGGGAATCTTGTCAATGCCTTTCTCTTAACTTCTGAGGTTTGCCAGCAATCTTGATGTTCCTCTGTTTGTGACAGCATAACTCCAATCGACATGATGTTCTCCCTGTATGCATATCTGTCTCTGTGTCCAAATTAATTATATATAGAATAATTCTATTTCCAAATAAGGTCTTGATATGGGGTTCTGGGGTTGGGACTTTGACCTATGTATTTTGTGGAGACAGAATTCAACCCATGACAGATGTCAAAAAAGAACGGAATGAAGAACAGTTTAAATAATAGGAAAGATCTTTGTGTTGAACTGCAAAAAGCTTTACTTGGAAGACCAAAGCTGGGAACAGAAGCTAAACCAGTGCACTGGAAGGATTTTATATCATGGAGTGGTAGGGCCTAGCTGAGCTGAGTTCAAATTCTGGCTAACTCTGTGGCCTTTGGCGAATGGCTTTTTTTTTTTTTCTGAGTCAGTAAAGTGGTGATAATACTAGAATATTGTGAGGAGTAAAAAGAGATAATTGTTTAAAGTGTTCACCGCTGCCTGTGAAGTAGTAGCTGTTGTTCAGTATCAGTCATGTTCGACTCTTTACGACCCCATGGACTGCAGCACGCCAGGCTTCCCTGTCCATCGCCATCTCCCAGAGCTTGCTCAAACTCAAGTCCATCGAGTTGGTGATGCCCTCCAACCATCTCATCCTCTGTCGTCCCCTTCTCCTGCCCCCAATCCCTCCCAGCTTCAGGGTCCTTTCCAATGAGTCAGCTCTTCACATCAGGTGGCCGAAGTATTGGAGCTTCAGTTTCAGCGTCAGTCCTTTCAGTGAATATTCAGGGTTGATTTCCCTCAGGATTGACTGGTTTGATCATCTTGCTATCTGAGGGACTGTCAAGAGTCTTCTACAGTGAAGTAGTTACTTAACTTATAAAGAACTTCATAGGAGAATACATGGAAGGGTTCTTAATATAACCTTTATCTTGTCCTAAAGCATCTAGCATTTAGTACAGTGACTTACATATTGGAATCACTAAACCAATGTGTACTAAATGAATTCATGGAATGAAATAAGATTAAAGAAGCATCTGGGTAGTCAACACACCAAAAAGAAAGCCATGTTGACAACTTCTGTGACAAATTAATGTGAGCTAGTTGGAGGCTGTGGGAATCCCAGAAAACCACTTTTAATTTGAAAACTTTTAAATGTTTCCACTTTGGAGAGTAGAAATAAATATAATGGATGGAAACGGAAGCTAAAAACATGAAAACAACACAAAACTGTTATCCCGCTGAAGCTTCAGAACATAGGTCTAGCCTCGGCTTCTGTAGCATGTGGTTTTAAACATACTGAAGAAAAATAATTGTAGCTGAAAAACAGCTGTAGCTGAATCCTATTATATCAAAGGATGAATCAAAGGAGAAAGAAGTTGGTGAGAGGAAACAGCATAAAAAAGAATAAAATAGATGAATGAGAGTGGCGTGGAATAGATTAATGAAGTCCCTAAGTAGCAGTTTGTAAAAATAATGTGTACATTTTCTGAAGTCTTACTAAACATGTTCCCTCAGCCCTTGTTTTTCTTGCTACCAGATGCTACCCAGAGCTGTCTGGCTGCTGTGGCAGCTCACCACAGGCCTGGTTCAGGACTGGCAGGGACGAAACAATTAGAGGCAATACTTAATGCTCATGAATAAACTAATTATAAACCAGCAACATGGGCAATTTATAGGCCAAGTAAATAATGGCTAATGGAGCACACCCTACATTCACATTGAATTTATTCACTTGGCCAACAAGGAGGACCTGAGTGCAAAATTTCAGCTCCCAACACTGCTTCCTATGGACCAGCTCTGCTGTATCTGTGTAACTTTTTTTTTTTTTAATGGGTCCTGATGCTCTAACGTGTACTTGACACCTGCGGTTTTTATTGGAGAATCACTGGAATGAAGCCAGGTCCGCTGCCGTGCTTAAAACTAGAGCTATATTAAAGGGCGGGGGCGGTGGTTGGGGGGGTGGGCAGCTTCCCTGGTGACGCAGACAGTAAAGAATCTGCCTGCAATGCGAGAGACCCGAGTTCTATTTCTGTGTTGGGAAGATCCCCTGGAGGAGGGCATGGCAACGCACTCCAGTATTCTTGCCTGGAGAATCCCCGTGGGCAGAGGAGCCTGGTGGGCTACAGTCCACGGAGTCGCAAAGACTCTGACACGACTGAGTGCATAAGCACACACTTGAAAGGGGGGAGAAAAGTGCTTCTTACACAACCAGTTTAACCCCAGCAGAGAAGTTAAAAGGCAGACTGGTGGTTAAGAGTTCTTCATATAGATTCCACTATTTTCTGACTCTGTAGTCTTGGTCAAAGTACTTCTTCTAGTCTCTGGGTCTCAAAAGTGCTTCGGCTGTAAAATGAAGTGGAGAATTGATGAGATGCTCTTAAGCACATGGTTTGGACGTTCTATGTCAACATTTAAACACTAGTTTTATCTTTTAGTAAATGTTGAGCATCTATGTGGTCTGCCATAGTCATTTTGCGATATTGTAAGACTTCAGCCACAGGACACTTAGCTGTAGTTGCTGTCAGCTTCCTTCCTGTGTCTCCGGATTACAAGTGGTTTCTTTATTTGTAAATGACAGCTGTTCCTTTTTTCCATTAGAACAAGTAAGCATGTTCAGTATAGAAAATTTGGATAATATTGTATTAATTATAGTTCATTGCATGCAACAGAGTAACCTATGGTCTACATAAACCACCAGCCACCCCCCCTCCCACCACTGCAAAATGAATATACTACAGAAAGCAACTAGTTGGCTCAGAGAATAAAAGGGTTTGCTGAGCAATCAGGTTTAGGGAAGGATAGAAACAGGGTAACTCCAGAGATTTTGGTTACAGGAACTTTTACAAATTATTTTAAGTTAGTGCTTCTCAAACTATCTGGCTAACTATATGACTAAATGAAGATCTTTCACCCAACCCATCACAGTCAAATAGTTTAACAAAATACAACAAATATTAATTACTAGTGGTTTTGCAAGACTAACCCTCTTGCAGATAAGAAATGTAAGTGTAGGAATTTTAGAAACAACTACCTGAAGATACTGGAGGATGGCCAAAAGCAGACCGGAGTGGAGGATGGGGCTGGAGACGGATGCTGGGAGAAGGCATGGCCCCGGCTGCATTCCCGTGTTTATGGTTTTTAGTGTGAGGGGCCCCGGTCACAGCTCACAGTCAGAGGTCCTCGATTTGACTGCCTTGAAAACCAGAGGACAGAGTTTAGAGCAGACACAGCTGCTGAAAATGGAGGGGAGGGGCAGTTCCAGAAAGGAGCGAGCCAAAAAGGTGGGGACCAGCATTCCGTGTAGGGTTCTCTGTAGTCAGCTCAGTTGCTCAGTCGTGTCCCACTCTTTGCGACCCCATGAATTGCAGCACGCCAGGCCTCCCTGTCCATCACCAATTCCCAGAGTTTACTCAAACTCATGTCCATCGAGTCGGTGATGCCATCCAGCCATCTCATCCTCTGTCATCCCCTTCTCCTCCTGCCTCCAATCCCTCCCAGCATCAGGGTCTTTTCCAATGAGTCAACTCTTCACATGAGGTGGCCAAAGTATTGGAGCTTCAGCTTCAACATCAGTCCTTCCAATGAACACCTAGGACTGATCTCCTTTAGGATGGACTGGTTGGATCTCCTTGCTGTCCAAGGGACTCTCAAGGGTCTTCTCCAACACCACAGTTCAAAAGCATCAATTCTTCAGCACTCAGCTTTCTTTATAGTCCAACTCTCACATCCATACATGACCACTGGAAAAACCACAGCCTTGACCAGATGGACCTTTAAATACTCAGCTAAATCTCTAATCGGCCGTATTGTTCATCGTCGTTGTTGTTCAGTCACGACGTCCTGTCCAGCTCTCTGTGACGCCCTGGCCTGCAGCACACCAAGCTCCCCTGTCCTTCACTGTCTCCCAGAATTTGCTCAGACTCATGTCTATTGAGTCGGTGATGCTATCTAATCATAAAGTTTGAGTCAACGTAGCTTAACTCTGCAGAAATTAGAAAAGAAAAACCAATCAATATTCTTTGAAAGAACACAAGAGAATCCAGAGTTTCCACAATGTATTATTCATGATACATTATTTTTCTCTTATTAATTAAAAATACAACTATTAATTAAAAATACATACAACTATTTAAAGCAAAAAATGCTTATGAAATGCTTAATGAAGACTAGAACATAAATAATTGGCAGCTGACACTGGATAACTGGACCTATATGGTGGTAACGTTTTCATGCTTTGCATGAAGTGCTGCAATATTAACTCAAAATAGACCAGAAATGTTAGGAATGTGTTTTGAAAACACGAAGCAACCACTAAAAAATAATACCAAATAACATAGCTAAAAACACAATAGATAAATTCCAATGTAATTCCAAAATTTGTTTTCAATTAAACAAAAAGACCATAAGAAAGAAGAAGCTAATTTAAAAAAAAAACAGATGGGAAGATATGAAACAAATAATAAAATAGTAGACTTAGGGGACTTCCCTGGTGGTTTAGTGGTAAAGAATTCGCCTGCCAATGCAGGAGAGATATGGGTTTGATCCCTGGTCCAGGAGGATCCCACATGCCACAGAGCAGCTAAACCTACGTGCCACAACTATTGAGCCTGTACCCAATCCGCAATTACTGAACCCATGCATCACAACCACTAAAGCCCCCACGCCTAGAGCCTGTGCTCTGCAAAGAAGAGTAGTCCCACTTGCCACAACTGGAGGACAGCAGAAGCAGCAGTGAAGACCCAGCGCAACCAAAAATAAATAAGTAAATAAAATTTTAAAAAATAGTACTTAAATCCAACCATGTCAATACTCATCTTAAATGTAAATAAACTCAAATTAAAAAATATTTGCTCAAATTAAAAAATAGAGATCATTAGAAAGGAATTTTTAAAAATCAACTATATTCTAGTAGAGATACATTTTTAATGTCCAAGACATGAATAGGTTAAGAGTAAGAGGATGGAAAAAGATATATACCACGCAACCAATAAACACAGGATGTGATTTTAGGCACGTAGTCCCTGAGTGGTGTGTATAGCCCTCCTGATGTGTTACCAAATAACTTATGATAAATTCATTTGCTGCTCAAATGAACAAAAGTCAGCTATTTTAATAGAAACAGGGAACCCTGATTGATACAGATACTAGGGAGAAAAATAAAGAAGGATGAAGGGACAAAGGGTTATGGGGCTGTATTTTGGATAGAGAGATAAGACTGAACTCAGAGGAGGTGACGTTTAAACAGAGACCATACTAGTATTCCATTTTAGTTTGTAAAGAAAAAAAATGCTTCATATGTGTATGTATGTCTAGATGAACATATAAAAATATGAATAGATAGTTGTGGTAGGCTGATAATGGATCCCAAAGATACATCCACATTCTAAATCCCTGCAAGTTATAAATGTTACCTTTTGACAAAAAGGGTCCAGATGTGAATAAGTTAAAGATCTTGAGATTAAGAGGTTATTTTGGATTTTGTCTCAGTGAAATTGATCTTGAACTATTGACCTGCATGGCTGTGTTATTTTAAGCTGCCAAATTCATGGTTATTTGTTACAGTGGATGCAGAAAACTAATAATGTGATAATATTTTCCATGATAACACTAAGGATCTGGAAAGAGGATTGGAGGGAGAGGTTAGATGTGAGAGGAAGATAGGAGTATGAATATATGTACCACAAAATCTTCATGTAAATTAAAAATAGTTGCAAGATAAGAATATAAAATATATACAAACAAATTTTGTATTAAACATGCAAGAATGATTGTTGATGGGGAGAGAATGGGAATAGAGGGATACAGAGAAAGAGATGACAGCAAATGAAAAATTCAGTTGAAGGATTGGAAGATGAAGTTAAGGAAACTTCTTATAAGATGGAGCAAAAAGAGAAAGAGATGAAAAGTAGAGTAATAAGTAAGAGGACCAGTCTAGCAACCCAATAGCTGCATAAAGAACAGTCTGGAAAGAAAGAACAAAAAAAAAAAAGAGAATGCAGTCATCAAAGAAGTAATTCAAGAAAATTCTCTTCTATGGTTTGATGTTAGATTGGAGCAAGAATGTAGAGTAAAATAAGATTGGAGAAACTGGCAGGGATAGATCAGAAAGATTCTGGAGTCCACTTTAAGAAAACTTTGCTAGAGCTAATCCTGTTTAGAATGTCTCAACAGGCTCTCCTTACCTACTTGATTTCCCAGAAATATTTTCATAATCTTCAAGACACACTGTAATATAAGTAAACAGTTCTTCCAATGTGTTTCTCTTACAGACCTCATTGCATTATAATAAATTGTTAATCAGTGTCTGATTAACATACTTCATACTCTGAAGGGAGTATGTATGTTACCTAAAGGCAGAGACTGGATGGGGCTCACTTATTTTTGAATTCACAATGCTTGGCACAGGATAGTAACTCAATAGTCCTACGTTACTGTACTTTACCTTGGCCCCAAATTAAGAATTTTCCAGCCCTTAAACTTTAACCCTTCCCAAACAGTAAATCAGTTGAAGATAAGTGAAGCCTCTATTTTTTTGTGCCAGAAAATTGTGAGGGTGAGAATAACATAGCAGCCTTCACTTTCCAGAGCCAAGCCCTTCACATACTTTATCACCACTGCTCACAGCCACTCTCCATGACAGGCGTTATAATCCCAGTCACACAGATAGAGAAACTGACCTGTGATGCAGGGTCACAATCAGCTAGTACAGTCATCCCTGGATATCCAAGGGTATCAGTTTCAGGACCCCCAACACCCCAACACAGATGCTTAAGTCCCCTATATATAATGGCATAGCCTTTGCATATAACCTACAGCACATCCTTCTACGTGCTTTAAATCATTTCTAGATGATTTACAATACCCAATGCAATGTAAATGTTATAAATGAAATTTAAATAATTTACAAATAGTTGTTCCTGCTTGGCAAATTCAAGTTTCGCTTTTTGGAAATTTCTAGAAAAAAATTTAAAAAATATTTTCAATTTCCTTCCTCCTTATCTGAATTCCAGGAATGCAGAAAGAGGGTATGTCCCGCTGAGGACAAGTGCCTGAACTTGTGCCTTAGGACCAGTGCCTCAAGCCTCTTCTTCCAGAAGTGGTTCTCCCAGACACTCCACCACGTGTCTTCAACATTCATTATAATTCTTGCAATTTTTTTTAACTCAGAGTACTTCACATTAGTTAGTTCATTTCCAGGTTACTAATGTCTGGCTTCAGTGGTTACAAACACTATGCCCTTCACCCATTATAAAGAATAATTCACTCAATAAAAATGTCCTGGCTACTATCCCCTTCTGAGATGGGCTGCATTCTGCCTATGGAATGTGCATCTCTCTAAACAAATTTGATTTTACTGTAAAAAAAAAAAAAAGAGTCGTTATAAACCTAATTTTCTAATTCATATAGGCATTTTTAAGTTTCTCAGTCGTGTCCGACTCTTTGCGACCATGGACTGTAGCCCGCCGGCTCCTCTGTCCATGGGATTTCTCAGGCAAGAATACTGGAGTTGGTTGCCATTTTCTTCTCCAGGGGACCTTCCCCACCCAGGGACGGATCCCACGTCTCCTGCATTGCAGGTGCATTCTTTATCACTCAACCGCCAGGAAAGCCAATTTTCAATTTTATGTACTACCTATTTTTCTGTGTCTACACAAGCTTCCTTTCTTACTCTTGGTATTCCTAAATTTTACTCATTTTAAGATGGGGGTTCAGTTATATGAAATGCTGACTCTTTTTTTTTTTTTTTTTCTTTCCCATACAGAAAGAAAATGGACAAGACATGAGTGTTTCTGGACAGGACAGGTCCTGACTGTAGCTGGATAACCGGCTGAGCCTTAAAAAAAAAAAAAAAAAGCCATTGCTCCGCCCCCGCCCCGCCCCCGCCCCGCCCCCGCCCCGCCTCCGGGAGCTCTTCCCTCTCGTCCAGGTCTGCGTGGAATTCGGAGCCGCGCGGTCCGTAGGCAATCCGGGATGTCTAGGCCGCGCTGAGCGGTGGCCGTCTGCGCTTCTGCTCGTTCGAGGCCGAGTCCCAGGGGCTTGGACCCGGGAGCCGAGGCGAGACCGCGCACCGCCTATGGACTCACCGGGAGACCCCGAAGGCCCACGCCCCCCGGGAGGTGACGGAGAGCCCGAGGCCAGCTGCACCTCTGTGGCTTGGCTTCTGTGTCTTTACCAGCGATTGAATTGCCTTTAGCTTGGTTTGTTTTAGAGAGATTGGAGAAGGCAGGGTCCTGGCAGTGGGTTTTTTTCTCCCTGGAAAGGGTTAAAGTTTGAACACTGGCGTGACAGGATGTGGTCTCCGATGACTTTCGTGGTTCTACTTTTAAGTATCGTGTGTGTTTAAGAATGCATTCAAATAAGTATGCCCTTTAGGAAAACGCAAATGGTGACATTTCCAGCCGGTTATCCCCCAACCCCTTTAACTCTTTCAGTTCCTTTCCTCCTCCACTACCAAAATTTTTAAAACTCCTTGAGACTTCCTTCTGTTTCGCAGATTTCTTTTTCTAGACAGCAATGGCAACCTCTGAAAACACAGAGCCATTCAAATATATTTTCTTAGATTTCTTTTCTCTCAAAACCATTTATAATTTAAAAATTGCAAATAGATTTACTGGGTGTTTGGAACTGAGTAAGTGACCTGATATCTTTAAATTAAATGGTAATTTAGCCCTGGGAATAAATATTAAATTAATTGATGCAGAAGACCAGTAATTACTGTAAAACACTACTGATTTATAGATTTATGACACTTGTTTTTCCAGGAGCTGCCATTGTAAGTACCACTTCTCCAGTTGAATGATTTAGTTTGTTTTTTCCTACTTACACTTCACTTGACTTCAGTAGTTTTTCTGCTGTTCAGTCAATAAGTCATGTCTGACTGTTTCAGATTCCATGGACTGTAGCCGGCCAGGCTCCTCCGTCCATGGGATTCTCCAGGCAGGAATACTGGAGTGGTTGCCATTTCCTTCTCCAGGTGATCGTCCTGAGCCAGGGATCGAACCACATCCCCTGCTTGGCAGGCAGCTTCTTTGCCACTGAGCCACCTTAATAAACCACTAACATGAAGTGGTTAAAACATGACTGAGTCCACGTAGCATACAAAGCTAGTAACCTGAGAAAGTGGGGTTCCCCGGCAGCTCTGATATTAAAGGGTCACCTGCAATGAAGTAGACCCAGGTTTGATCCCTGGGTCGGGAAGATCCCCTTGGAGAAGAGAGTGGCTATCCACTCCAGTATTCTTGCCTGGAGAATTCCGTGGACAGAGGAACCTGGCGGGCTACAGTCCAAGGGGTCCCAAAGAATTGGACACAACTGAGTGACTAACACTTTCACTTTTCAACCTGAGAAAGTACATTACTTCAGAGGACAGAACCATTTGGAGAGCACCCTGTGGCCTCATCATTCTTGAAAGAATCTGTTAAAGGTGAAACAGATAAGCCTTAAGGTGAAGGCAAAACGAAGCAGATGGTTTGATAAATTCTGCACTGAAATTCTCATAGGGCACAGTAATGTAAGTGAAAGTGACATGCTTTGAAAATTGCAGTGATATACAAGGATTGTGTTACACTGGACCAAATATGCTATATTCAAAATAGCCTTTAGCTCAGCAGATATTACCTTCAGAGTGCATTGTCTGCACACAGAAATGACATTTCTGTACTTTGATCAGTAGCCCCAATTACATTTCTTTAATTGCAGCCTATTTGCTTTCAAGGTGATGGCACTCCAGGAGTTGCAATGGAGACATCCAGGCGGCTTTCAAGAGAACAGATTTTTGTACTGATATCAGCAGCTTCCATTAACTTAGGTTCCATGATGTGCTATTCTATCCTTGGACCCTTTTTCCCCAAGGAGGTAGGACATTTTGATATTCATATGAACTCTTAATGTTTTTAAAAAGCCTTTGACAAACTTCACTTGACAGTATGGAAAATGTAAAAACCTGCATATAGCAAAGATGCTGTATAGAACTTAAGCAAACAGAAGAATTCTTATAGAATATTTGATCCCAGAAGGAAAAAAAAAATCAATCATAATAACATCATCTTGAGAAGTAATTCACCTAAATATAATTGACCTTCTGAAGATTGCTTTGCTTACCATGAAGTTTGATTCATCTGTTTGGTTTCTGCAGCTGATAACAAAAAAAGGAAGTGCACTGAATAACTAAGATTTCAGTGTTATTGCAAAAGATCTGTATTAAGACAGTAACAGTTTCCTGAAGTTGGGTTTATGAATATTTTGGAATTAGGAAGGCATGGTCCACTCCCTTTTCTGAGTTGAATTTCGTATGAAATTGTGTAGGGAATCTAGTTGCAATATTTGTGCCAAGGAGGTATTCTGATTATTATTGATTAGGTCCTTCTAATCATAGCATTTTATGTGATGTTCGGGTCTATGGATAATGGCACAGACATGAAGGAATAACCCCTAGGGAATCCACCTGGAATCTGGACGTTGGTGAGGTGTAGTATGGAGGAAATGACACTGTCTTGGCTGGGTGTAGACAGTATGCCTGTGTGTTCTGCTTCATGCCCTCTTCGAAAGCCTCAGCTCATGATGCAGGGGTCCTTCCCAGTCCTCTGACTTCTTTGATAGCATGTGGTCCTTCCTTCTGTGTGCTACAAAAGACAATAAACATGGCTTCTCTGCTCAAAGAACAGTGGTACAACCCTGTACCCATTAAGTTCCTTTTAGTTTTCAGTGTACTCCCAACATGTTTATCCCATGTGGTTTCTGGAGCAACTCTGTAAGATAGGCAGAGTAGACAGAATCCCATCCTGTTGCAAATGAAGAAACAGATCCCAAAGTTAAGTGACTGGCCCAGTTCAGTTCTGTTTACTGAATGGGAGTGGGATGTTTAACCATTTCCCACCCTAGAGCGTGCTAGGTATTGGATGTATTAGGGCTGGAAAAAAATTAGGAAAATGTCCCTGTCTCATCTGTCCATTGGCAGGGAAAAAATATGAAAAGAAAGTTGCAGAGTATTTGAATCTTCTTGAAGAGGATGTCCAAAGTGTAAGGAGACTCTCGGGAAGGGAATGGTTAATTTTGCGATGAGTGAGGCTGGCATGTGTGGGAGGGAAGGAGAGAAGGAGTAATACTAAAAGGGACTTGGCAGGGTAACCCCAAGGTGAGTCTTGAGAAATGGTAGTTCCCAAGGTGAACAAGAGAGGCAAGGGTCCTCTAGGTTAGAAACTCACAGGAGACAGTCACGAGATGAGCAAAGGAAATAGCATGTTCTTAGGGAACCAGGGACAGTGGTGGGACTTGGGTCTGGGTGCAGTAAGGTCCGTGGGAGCCGAGGATCTGAAAAGGCATGTTGGTGCTCAAATGCGAGGGTCCTTCCATGCAGATCAAAGATATCATCAGTGAGAGGTCATCAGAGATGTTTGGGGAAGACAGGTTAGACTGGGCAGATATGGATTTGGGAAAAGAAAATGAGGAATGGAAGCTGTGGAATTAAGACAGAGGAGAACAGTAGTAGTGGCCAGCTAGATAGAAGGGCATGTCCGATTCAGCTGGAACTCAGCGTGAGTAACTAGTGTTAGATTCTTCTTAGTGAAATACAGCGGAGAAGGCAATGGCAGCCCACTCCAGTCCTCTTGCCTGGAAAACCCCATGGACGGAGGAGCCTGGTGGGCTGCGGTCCATGGGGTCACTAGGAGTCGGACACGACTGAGTGACTTTACTTTTGCTTTTCACTTTCATGTATTGGAGAAGGAAATGGCAGCCCATTCCAGTGTTCTTGCCTGGAGAATCCCAGGGATGGGGGAGCCTGGTGGGCTGCCGTCTATGGGGTCGCACAGAGTCGGACACGACTGAAGCGACTTAGCAGCAGCAGCAGTGAAATACAGACAGAAGAAAAGCAGGCTGTGGGTATGTGCTTGCTTGCTTTCTTCTTAAGTATTTGATTTAGTTTTTTGCTTGCAAGAGGCAGGAGAGAGAGCATTCTAACTTTAAAAGGTATAGACATGAAGAGTGGGCTCTTCTTTTTCATTTTTAATAAAAACATTAGGGTTGAGAAACACTGGCAAAACTTTCTCTTCCCTCTCTGTATTCTGTTATTCTTTCCTGTTTTGTTGGTGTTTAGTTGCTAAGTTGTGCCCAACTCAGGGCAATCCCATGTATTGTAGCCCACCAGGCTCCTCTGTCCATGGGATTTCCCAAGCAAGAATACTGGAGTGGGTTGCCATTTCCTCCTCCAGGGAATCTTCCTGACCCAGGGATTGAACCCTCATCTCCTGCACTGGCAGACCGTTTCTTTACCACTGAGCCACTGGGGAAGCCCCATCATGCTTCTTATTAATGAACTAATTAGGTCAAGGAAAAACAAGGTCCTTCTTCTTAACTTGTGGTGTAGAATTAATGTTTCTACTCATCCTTTTTCTGGCCCCCTCCTTCTTTGGCAGAGGATAATGAATAAACTATTGCTTTTGATAACCGTTCTTGCCATCCTAACATGCAGCAGGATCTGCATGTCAAAAGCAATATCCAGTTGCTCCTGTGGTGTGTGATTCTAGAACATGCTAAGTCTCCATCCCATTTTCACAGAGAATGTGGGAACCTGTGCAAGATGGAAACTGATAGGACTTCTATGACCCTGACACAAGTAACTTGCAAGTCTGTGTCATCTATGGAAAGGGGCCAGCTAAAAGTACATCCCTTACGTGTTGTTTGAAACCATATAGATCAGCATGGCTCATAATGAGGGGCCAATAAATGTTAGTTGCTGTAACTACTATATATTTTCAGCCAGACTTGAGAACTAAATAACTTTCAGATCTATTAAGCAAACAACATGGATATAACTTGACCAATGAATGTTCTTTCTACATCTTGTTGTTTTTTTTTTGGCCACGTCTCAGCCATTGGGATCTTAGTTCCCCGACCAGGGATCATACCTGTGCCTCCTGCATTGGGAACATGGAGTCTTAACCACTGGACCACCAGCAAAGTTCTTGTTTCCACATCTTAATTGATCCCTTTGATAACACCTTCTCTTTGAGTTACCTGTTCTATGTGACTAGGGCTGCTATAACAAAGTACCATAGACTGCGGACAACAGAAGTGTATTGTCTCACAGCTCAGAAGTCCAAAACCAAGGTGTCGTTGGTAGGGTCGGTTCCTTCTGAGGGCTGCAAGGGGAGGATCTGTCCCAGGCCTCTCTCTTTGGCTTGTGGGTGGGCAACTTCTCCGTGTGTCTTCTCATGTTATCTTCCCTCTGCACCTGTCTCTCTGAGGACACTTCCCGTTTTTACAAAGATATGAGTAATACTGGGTTAGACTCCACCCTCCGTGACCTCTTTCAACTGGTTACTCCCGCAAAGACTTTCTCTCCAAATAAAGTCACCTTCTAAGTTGCTATGAGAAACCTAGACAGTGTATTCAAAAGCAGAGATACCACTTTGCCAACAAAGGTCCATATAGTCAAAGCTATGGCTTTTCCAGTAGTCACATGCAGATGTGAAATTTAGACCATAAAGAATGCTGAGTGCCAAAGAATTGATGCTTTTGAACTGTGGTGTTGGAGAAGACTCTTGAGAGTCCCTTGAACTGCAAGAAGATCAAACCAGTCAATCCTAAAGGAAATCAATCCTGAATATTCATTGGAAGAACTGATGCTGAAGCTGAAGCTCCAATACTTTGGCCACCTGATGCAAAGAACTGACTCATTGGAAAAGACCTTGATGCTGGGAAAGATTGAAGGCAGGAAGAGAAGAGGGTGACAGAGGATGAGATGGTTGGATGGCATCACTGTCTCAATGGACATGAGTTTGAGCAAACTCCAGGAAATAGTGAAGGACAGGGAAGCCTGGCATGCTGCAGTCCATGGGGGTCACAAAGAGGCGGACATGACTTAGTGACTCAACAACAGCTGAAGTGCTGAGAGTCAGGACATCAGCATAAGGAATTTGAGGGACACAGCCCCGTGGCACCCCCTGACACTTGGTGTGGTAGAAACATGGACTCCACATTCCTGTCTACATATAGCATAACCTTTGGCTAGGATGCCAGTGAAGGCATTTTTCATAGTGAGGGCTCTCTTTTCTCTATACCATTATCTCGTATGATGATTAGTGATGGAAAAGGAGTGGTTAATCCTGAGTCTCATCAAATTATGGGCTGAAATCCCACCATCCCACCCAAGCAGTTTCTAGAATGCTCTAGGTTCAACTTCTCCACTCTCTCCCACCACCAGGCACTTAGGGACCGCACTTCAGGGCTAGCAAGTGCTTCCCAGAGCGAGAGGGCCTTTGCTTCCTGTATTTAGCAATGAAAAGTAGAGCTCACCTGGGCTTCCCTGGGGGTCTAAGAGTTAAGACTGTGCTTCCACTGCAGGGGGTACAGGTTCAATCCCTGGTCTGGAAGTTTCACAAGCCATGTGATGGGGCCAAAATTAGAAAAAATGGAGTTCACCCATCTGGTTTCCTGTGGTATGATGCTTTGAGAAAGGTAGGATTTATTTAGAAACACAATGTAAGAATATATATTTTTAAAGACAAGGATTGAATGATTCTCGTAACTTCCTGTAGGAAGTGATAAACTAATTTTTTATCTTGGAATTATAATTAAGGTGAAAAGATAAATAGAATTAAGGCTGTTGTGGATGACAGATTTTAAAGGGAGTATGTGTGCGCACACACATTCCTTAATTTAGAGTAGAGTGATTAGTGGAAGATCTGAAGCTCTGGCAAAGGATGAATCTAAGGCACATCTTCTAACTATAAATATTCACTGCTGGCTCCTGTGTGATGCATAGAAGGTGCTGGATAAATGACCACTGACTGCCCGAGAGGACAGATGTATGTTTCAGACTTAGTGCTTCATGGTGTGCCAAGTTGCCAATCTTATCTTAAAAAATTACTCCTATTTTAACCCCTTAAATGGTTATAGCTAGAACCTGATCTAAGGATCCACCATAATTCCAGGGTCTTAGAAAGGTTTTCAAACCTCTGTCTATTCAGTTGTACAACACAACTAATAGTAGCATTTGAAGTTTGAAAGAAGTAGTTTTAGAATGAACACTATATCATCTATAGCAATTGGAGAATGTAATGGCAACCCACTCCAGTACTCTTGCCTGGAGAATCCCATAGAGAGAGGAGCCTGGCAGGCTACAGTCCATGGGGTCATAAGAGGCGGACACGACTTAGTAACTAAACCACCACCACCATCTGTAGCAAATTTAGGAGCCACTGGTAGAGTAGTCTATAAACAATCATAGGAATCATTGATGGGTGATAAATTACGCCAAATGTTTCAGCAGCATGTTGGGAAGAGAGGGAGCTTCTTTCATCTGTGTCATTGATGTCAGGAAAGGAAACTTGATCTTCTGTGAACTGTTAGGTAGTTGGTATCAGAAATAGAGAACTGAATGGTCTGATCGGTCCTTGGGATGACTCCTGTACCAGTTTAAGGAACTTTCTGTCCTTAGATTTTTTGACCAGCAAAGTAAAGTGGTTGTTTGGGGGGGGGGGGGGGAATTGTGTATTTTTATTGACATTTGATCCTATGACTAAATGTGATATTGAGTTGGAAAACCTTCTTCCAGTGTGTTTCACCTTTATGCTCATGCTGCTTGCACACTCACAACACATTTGATACCAGATGTGTAGGTTTTTCCCCCACACCAAGCAATTCTCTGTGACACCAGTTGGATGTCCTACCATTCAGTTCAGTTCTGACACTGAAATGTGTTAGCCCAGACCCCACAAGTTAAGAACTCAGTCCCACAAGACTGCCCTCCGCTTCAGATGCTAGTTGCAAGTAGTAGGTCTCCAAGTTACCCCCAACTTCTGTCCAACTTGGCTACAAGTCACAGGTTCCCATGTAGTGTGTGTGTGTGTGTGTGTGTGTGTGTGTGAAGCTTCTTCAGTCATGTCCGACTCTTTGGGACCCTATGAGCTGTAGCCCGCCAGGCTCCTCTGTCCATGAGATTCTCCAGGCAAGAATACTGGAGTGGGTTGCCATGCCCTTCTCCAGGGATCTTCCTGGCCCAGGGATGGAACCTGTGCCTCTTATGTCTCCTGCATTAGCAGGTGAATTCTTTACCAGTAGCACCACTTGGGAAGCCCTCCGATGTGTTAGGGAAATTAAAATGGAGGAAACCCTGTTCAGACTTTGGAAGCAGGAGAGTGGGCCTCTGACCTACTTCTGACCTGCCTGGACACCGAGGATCCTGCCTGCAAGCACCACAAGTGCTTAGATAAGAAAGGGAGTGGCTCTTGGAATTCTCGAGCCTCTGAAGGTCTGGCCAATCCCTGGGGTCTAACAAAATCCTATGACTCACAAAGTGAAACAAAATGCAGTGTAAAAGTTAAAAAAGAACCCCAAAACCAGAGCTGCATTTTTGCATGCAAACTGCTGATGATATCAGTCTGAGGCCTGGGATTATAAGTGGGAGCCCCCTAACCACAATTTGAAGTCTCACCCATGGGGTGGACACACCACTCGGGACCCTGTCCCATTGTGACTCCAGATTGCTATTAACGAGGGACTTCCCAGCCCTGTTCAAGTCTGGATGTAGGTTGTTGGCTCAGTTTGGTGGTTTATTGTCTGTTAGTTCTCTCTCTTGTTTCTATTTCTTTTTTTTCTTTAATGACTGCATATTGAAATTAAGTCAAACCTATAAAAATTGAAATTGTTTATTTGTGTGTAATGAATGGTTTCTTTTGTTAACAAATCCTTTGAACTTATAGGTAAAACCTTAGGCAAGACACAATGACCCCCTACTTCTCCACCTAGGATTCAGTTACTTGCTGGAATGGCTTCCAGAACTCAAGGGAAACTCTTGCTTAACACTATTATAAAAGGATGTGATAAAGTATACAGCTGAGCATGTAGATGGAAGCGATACAGAGGGCGAGGTATGTGGCAGGGGTATGTAGCTCCCATGTCCCTGCAGGTGAGCGACATTCCCAGATCCTCCATGCGTTCACCAACCCCAGTCCCACACCTTAGGGATTTTTATGGGGACTTAATCACATAGGCATGATCAATCATTAACTCAGTTTCCAGCCCTTCTCTGGAGAATGGGGTGTGGGACCAAAAGTTCTAAGCTTCTAATCATGGCTTGGTCTTTCTGGTGACTAATCCCCAAACAGGAATCACCAAGAGTCACCCAGGAGATACCAAGGGACTAGGAGCTTGGTGTTGGGAACCAGGGTCAAAGACCGAATATTAGAACATTATTACTCCTGGGGCTCTTATCACTAAGGAGGTTACAAGGATGGTCAGGGTTCTGTGCCAAGAACTGGGGGCAGAGACCAATAAGTATATTTTCTATGAACTCAAAGATACCAAAAAGAAAGCATTTCAAGATCAACTGTTGGCTTAGTTCTACAAGAGAAGCTGAGCTTACATTTCCTCAACCAAGGCTTTTTGTTTTGTTTATACTCTAGTTCTGATTTTGGCCTGCTAAAGCTAACAATTCTTATTTTGGTTGGGGGCAGACTTTATTGAGGTATAATTGTTATACAAAATTTTACACTCATTTAATATATCCATCTTGATGAGTTTGGACATATGCACACCATCTATGACGTCATCACTGCAACCAAAATACTAAACTTATTCAGCACCTCCAAAATATCCCTTGAGTTTTCTTGTGGACTTTTTCTTTCTTCTTCTTCTTCTTTTTGTGGTGAGAACATAACATGAGCTTATCTCACTTAACAGAAAATTTATATCCAAAGAGCTATACTTCCCCACTGCCCCCTTCCCAAAGTCCCTGACAACCACCATTCTAAACTCTGCTTCTATGAATTTGGCTATTGTAGATACTTGATACAAGCGGAATCATGCAGTGTTTGTTCATCTATGAGGGCTTACTTCGTTTAGCATCATTTCCTCAAGATTCATCCATATTCTTGCAGATGCCAAGATTTCCTTATTTTTGAGGTGAATGATATTCTGTGTTATGTATATACCACATTTTCTTTGTCCATCCATCTGTCGATGGACATTTGGGTTATTTCTATATTATCTTAGTTATTTCTTAGTTGCTTCTGTATTATCTTAGCTAGTGCCACAGTGAGCATGGGATTGCAAATATCTCTGAGATGCTGCTCTCAATTCCTTTGGGTATATACACAGAAGAGGGATTGTTGGGTGATATGGTAATTCTGTTTGTAATGTTTTGGGGATCCTCCATATTGTTTCCATAGTGGCTGCACCATTCTGCATTCCTGCCAACAGTGTATAAGCGTTCTGATTTCTTCACCTCCTCACCAACAGTTGTTATCTTCTGTGTTTTCAGTTATTGCTATCTATCCTAACTGGTGTGAGATGATATCCCATTATGATTTTAATTTGCATTTCCCTGATGATTAGTAATCTTGAGCAGCTTTTCTTTTTATTTATTTATTTATTTATTTTTAATTTTTTCATTTATTTTTATTAGTTGGAGGCTAATTACTTCACAACATTGCAGTGGGTTTTGTCATACATTGACATGAATCAGCCATGGAGTTACATGTATTCCCCATCCCGATCCCTCCTCCCACCTCCCTCTCCACCCGATTCCTCTGGGTCTTCCCAGTGCACCAGGCCCGAGCACTTGTCTCATGCATCCAGCCTGGGCTGGTGATCTGTTTCACCCTAGATAATATACATGTTTCGATACTGTTCTCTCAAAACATCCCACCCTTGCCTTCTCCCACAGAGTCCAAAAGTCTGTTCTGTACATCTGTGTCTCTTTTTCTGTTTTGCATATAGGGTTATCATTACCATCTTTCTAAATTCCATATATATGTGTTAGTATACTGTATTGGTCTTTATCTTTCTGACTTACTTCACTCTGTATAATGGGCTCCAGTTTCATCCATCTCATTAGAACTGATTCAAATGAATTCTTTTTAATGGCTGAGTAATATTCCATGGTGTATATGTACCACAGCTTCTTTATCCATTTGTCTGCTGATGGGCATCTAGGTTGCTTCCATGTCCTGGCTGTTATAAACAGTGTTGAGCAGCTTTTCTAACACCTGGTGGCCATTTGTATATATCTTTTTTAGAGAAATGTCTGTTGAAATCCTTTTCTCATTTTTAAGTCATGTTCTTTGTGGTGGTTTTTTATTAATAGATTATTGAATTGTAGGAGAGTCTTACATATTTTGGATATTAGCTACTTATATAGAGATGGTTTACAAATTGCTTTCTCCCATTCTGTAGATTGCCTTTTCACTCTGTTGATTGTTTCCTTTGCTGTGAAGATTTTTAGTTCAGTGTAATTCCACTTGTTTGATTTGTCTTGTTGCTTAGGTTTTTGGTGTCAAATACAAGAAATCATTGCCAAGATCAATGTCATGACCTATATGGGAAAAGAATCTAAATAAGAGTAGACATGTGTATATGTATAACTGATTTACTTTGCTGTACAGTGAACTAACACAGCACTGTAAATCAACTATACTCCAATAAAAATAATTTTTAAAAAGTCCCCCATCCTCCATTTTCTTCAAGAAGTTTAACAGTTTCAGATTTTATGTTTAAGTCTAGTTTGCTTTGAGTTTAGTTGGTGAGTGGTATAAGATAGGGATCCACTTTCATTCTTTAGCATGTGGATATCCAGTTTTTCCGACATCATTTGTTGAAGAGAATATCTCTTCCCCATTGTTTCTCCTTGGCACCCTTGTGGAAGATGAATTGATCGGGTTTGTTTAGCTTTATTTCTGAGCTCTCTCCTCTATTCCATTGATCCATATGTCTGTCTTTAGGCCAGTATTGTACTGTTTTAGTTACTACACTTTTGTAATCTATTCTGAAATTAAGAGGTGTGATACCTCCAGTTTTGCTCTTTTTTCCTCAAGATCATAAAGTTAACAGTTTGTTTTAGGCTTGGTGAGTGAATTATTTTCATGTCAGAGAACTGGGTTTTACTATAGCTCTCTTTCCTTTCTTAGCCTTTATTCTGAAATAATAATCTCTGAAATTGCTTTACGGACAAAGGTTACAGGAGGATGGTCCTCTGATCTAATAGCTCCATTTTTTCCCCATACTGTTGCTAATTTATCTTTCAAACTTTTTCTTTTCTGTTTCTTTAAAGGCTGAAAAGAAAGGAGCCAGCAATACAGTTATTGGTATGATCTTTGGATGTTATGCTTTATTTGACTTTCTGGCATCTTTGGTATTTGGAAAATATGTAAGTATTAATTTTTTAAAATGGTGTAATGAGTTATTCTAACTTACAAGTCTAAAATTTCCACTGATGCAGAAATAACCAACATCGTATGTTATGAACTGTGCTTCAGCTGACAGTTCCATTCTTACGGTTGATTGATGTTTAACTTCTTCCATGTTTGCAAGAATGCATGTTATCATTCCACTGAAGAATTATGTTTTGTTAACTGTATATATCTTCCCCAAATCTTCTGTTTCCTGATACAGTGGATTTGTTTATGTCACTATAGACTTGTAGCAGTCATCAATTTACCACTTTTCTTTGACGTTTATTATAGCTTGTACATATTGGAGCAAAATTTATGTTTGTAGCAGGAATGTTTGTCTCAGGAGCAGTTACAGTTCTCTTTGGGTAAGTCATGTTCTGATATGTTTGGGAGCCTGAACAGATTTTCTAATTTATCTTCAGTTTAAACTGTTAATGGTTTCTTTAAATCAATCATTACCATTGATTATCAAATGCCTGGCATATGACTAATGGTGAAGGGAGTTGGATGGTGTGGAGAATGAAATGAATGACATTGATCTTAAGAAAAAACTCCTCTAGGGGATCACCATTAAGTTGGCTGCTGAATCTGTTCTTTAGGACTTCTGTGACTTGAGTGACAGAAACTTAACTCAGTTTTCTGAGTCATAGATTTTTCTCGCTTAAGCAAAAATGTGAGTTTCTTGTCTAAACAATCAGCTAAAAATCAGAATACAGATGTTAAGATAATGTTATCAGAAGTCTTTCTCAGGTTCCTGATTTTGCTTTTTTTTTTTTTTTTTTGCTTGGGGAAGACCTAAATCGAAGTCTTTCTACATAGGTTCTTGTTAGATTGACTCTATATTTTTCAAAAGGTCTATTTAGTATTATTATTTAAGACATCAAATATGTCAGTAGAAAAGGACAATGAGGCTGTTAGTATGACTCAAATTCCTCCTACTAAAAATGTAACAAAGAAACTCTTAAAAATTCATATTCTAAACTGACTTATTTTAATAACTGTGATTGAGGTATTACTGTTTTCAGTGAGTACAGTTAAAAAAAGTAAAATCAATTTGGTATTTGAGGATTGTCTTATTCTTTTTTAGTCTCTTGGACCAAGTTCCAGAAGGACCAGTGTTTATTGCTATGTGTTTTCTACTGAGAATAACTGATGCAGTAAGTTTCGAGGCAGCAATAACTGCGTCTTCTTCTATCCTTGCAAAGGCTTTTCCAAACAATGTGGCTACAGTATTGGTGAGTTTATATACTTTTCCTGTTTTCCTTTTAGTGTAAGCTAAAATATTTGCTTGACCTTTCAAGCCAAAGCTGGGGCCCATTCTTCTAGACCTGCTTTTTTCCTACTCTCTGTGTATTTGTTAGCTCTTACCCCAGTTTCTACTTTCAGCAGCAGGCTGTCCATAAACATACCCTTAGTCTTACTTAGGTGCTTTTCCTGGGCTCAGAAGCCCCTAAATGGGCAAAACCAAATACTTTTTTTTACCTCTTAAAAAAAAAAGCCTCGGTAGTAGTATTTGCTATCTCTCTGTAGCCTAGATTGTGGCTGGGCTGCCTGAAGCAGATTTATACTAGAGTCCTGCTTCCATTTTTCCCAGAGTCATGGAAAGGATCTTGGAGATTGTCTTGAAGTCCATATGTGCTTCTGTGCAGTGGGTCTGAGGACAGACTTACTTTACCATAAAAATCCAGAGTCTGGTAGCATTGTATTGACATACATTCTCATATATTGCCCAAATGCCTTGACACAGAGCATTAGTGACATAGCGGATTCTTGTCCCAGCTCTTGGCTGCTGCCTCCCTGATCCCAGTGAGACTTTCCCATATCTCTCTCCTCCAGACCCAGGCATTCCTGAAGGACTCCTGGTTTGTATATGAGAATAGGCACTACCCTCAGAGACCTCAGGTCTAATCAGCTCAGTACCACATTTCCTCATTTACCCATATTAATACTACAGTTTGAAAGTTTTGACCATCAGGTAAACTGCTTGCTGTATAAATATAAATATTCACACTTTTATTAAGTATATACCCATATGTATTTACACCCTTAATGTAAGTACACATATCTGTATATGTGTTGTATATCTGGATAAATTCACTTTAGGTTCTACAGCAATTTGTCAGGCCATGGTGGCCACTGTAACAGATACACTATTTCCATTTCCAAAAAGTATATTTTTCAGAAGGGGTTCAGGAAGATGCTAGTCAGTTGACATGCTCTGTAAAACAAGGTTTTGTGGCTGAAGATGTTTGGAGTAGGGCTTTGCTGTCCTGCAAATTAGAGGTGGTCAGTTCACATTAGTGTGAGTTGTTTTCATTTTATGTGTGAACAGGCTATAACATTTGCCCGTTTTACCACAGTACTGCTGATTTGTCTCATTCATTAATAGCAGCTGTCATGGTGCTTTTGGGAAATTAGTCTTTTGTCAGTACTTTTTCCCCATTCTTCATTTGTCTTTTTTTTTTTTCTTTTTTGCTGTCCATAGTTTTTCATTCTTTTGTGTAATCAGAGTTATCAGTCTTCTTTTGTGTCTTCTGAGTTTTTATGTCATAATTAGAAAATTTACTTCACTGTAAGGATTAGGAAAAAACTCTCATATTTTATTTTTCTAGTACTTTTATAATTTCAGGGTGCATGTTTAAATTTTTAGTCTATCTTGGATGTGTGTAGGTGGTGTGTGTATAAATTGTAAAGTAGATAGAATTTTTCCTGAACTTTCCATTAAATCTTTGTTCATTTTTCAAACGAAACATATTAACTCAATCTTCTTTTGTTTTCCCATCCTTAGGGAAGTCTTGAGACTTTCTCTGGCCTGGGGCTCGTGCTGGGGCCTCCTCTGGGTGGCTTTTTGTACCAATCCTTTGGATATGAGGTGCCTTTCATTTTTCTGGGATGCATAGTTCTGCTGATGGTTCCCCTCAACATGTGTATTTTACCCAATTATGGTAAGACCTCATTTATTGCTCATTTTAAGAATCTTAAATTTAAATATTTTTATGCCTTTGTAGGAGACCAATTTAACATATGCACACTTTCATTTTATATAATCACTAATAGATTTGTAGTGCATGCTGAAAGAATCAATTCTCTTTTCAGAAATGTTGCGGTAGGCAATTAGCTTACATAAATTGTCATAAATTCTTTCTGACCTATAGAACTAGCAAATATTAAATTCCTTATCATAAAACATATTCAATGCCCACCAGATGTCTTCTTGGGTTCTAAATTAAAGATTCTTTACATCTTTTAATATAAAGAATCTTTCCATTACAAGGCACTGTGACAGGAGGACAGTTAGACCTTCCTCCCCCAGGCTTCTTGTAGCTGTGCTCACAGCACGACTCAAGTGTGAGACCCAGGGCCACATCAGGCAGTAATGGGAATCATCTTGGCTCCGAAGCTTCATGCCCCGTAGGAGTCAACCTATCCCTTAACAACTCCATAGTCACAGCTGCCGGGGTCTCCATGAGACACGTTCTGGGCGCAAGAGTCCCCAGGCTCAGGGAGGCACGAAGCCTCGGGTATTGATGGCTTGTTTATAGTTCCTTCTGTGCAGATGAAATTCACCAGTCAGGGGTCGTTCTCATTATAAGCCAGATTGCCTAGTAACGGAGTTGGCATTTTACCAGTATCAGATGACCACTGCGACAGAGCCGCCGAGTTAGCTCGAGAGCTGGAGGAGAGCCTGTCGTCTCTCTGTGTATAGTGATAGTTATTTCTGTAGGCAGGCATCCCGGACTGGCCTCCGATGGGGCTCACAGGTGAACACTTGGCTATTAACTAAGAAACTGACACCAGGTCAGATTCTCTGGCAACAGGAGAAAGAGTTCTGTTTACTCTTTATCAATAACACCATATAGGGAAAAACGATGGCTTACTAGTTAATTGTGGGATGTGGTATTTAGAGCTTCTGTGATTAGGTGCTGGACTGACCCCAGCATCAGTAATTCTTTGAGTCCTGGCATGTTCTCCTCATCTCTGCCCCTCACTCCTACCACATGGTATCTTTTGAAGCCCCTCTAATCACTGTCAGCCTAGTTATTTGGTACTTATTTCTCTTCATTCCTGTTATTCCTCAATTAAAATTTTCCTACATCTTCAATTAACTTAAAGCTCCAGTTGTTGTTCAGTTGCTCAGTCGTATCAGACTCTTTGCAACCCCATGGACTGCAATATGTCAGGCTTCCCTGTCCTTCACTATCTCCCGGAGCTTGCTCAAACTCATGTCTATTGAGTCAGCAATGCCTTCCAATCATTTCATCCTCTGTCGTTCCCTTCTCCTCCTGACTTCAATCTTTCCCAGCATAAGAGTCTTTTCTAATGAGTCAGCTCTTCGAATCAGGTGGCCAAAGTATTGGAGCTTCAGCTTCAACAACAGTCCTTTGAATGAATATTCAGGATTGATTTCCTTTAAGATTGACTGGTTTGATCTCCTTGCAGTCCAGGGGACTCTCAAGAATCTTCTCCAACACCACAGCTCAAAAGCATCAATTTTTCATCGTTCAGCCTTCTTTATGGTCCAACTCTCACATCCATACATGACTACTGGAAAAACCACAGCTTTGACTAGGTGGACCTTTGTCGGTAAAATAATGCCTCTGCTTTTTAATATGTTGTCTAGGTTGGTCATAGCTTTTCTTCCAAGGAGCAAGCATCTTTTAATTTCATGGCCACAGTCACCATCTGCAGTGATTTTGGAGCCCCAAAAAATAAAGTCTGTCACTGTTTCCATTGTTTCTCTATCTATTTGCCATGCAGTGATGGGACCAGATGCCAAGATCTTCGTTTTTTGAATGTTGAATTTTAAGCCAGTTTTCTCAACTCTCCTCTTTCACTTTCATCAAGAGATTCTTTAGATCCTCTTTACTTTCTGCCATTAGGGTTGTATCATCTGTGTTTCTGAGGTTATTGATATTTCTCATGCAACCTTGATTCTAGCTTGTGCTTCCTCCAGCCCAGCGTTTCCCATGATGTACTCTGCATATAAGTTAAATAGGCAGGGTGACAATATACAGCCTTGACGTTCTTCTTTCCCAATTTGGAACCAGTCAGTTTTTCCATGTCCTGTTCTAACTGTTGCTTCCTGACCTGCGTACAGATTTCTCAGGAGGCAGGTAAGGCAGTCTGATATTCCCATCTCTTGAAGAATTTTCCACAGTTTTTTGTCATCCACACAGTTAAAGGCTTTAGTGTAGTCAGTGAAGCAGAAGTAGATGTTTTTTTCTGGAATTCTCTTGCTCTTTCTATGTTCCAACAGATGTTGACTATTTGATCTCTGGTTCCTCTGCCTTTTCTAAGTCCAGCTTGAACATCTGGAATTTCTCGATTCACGTACTATCGAAGCCTGGCTTGGAGAATTTTGAGCAATACTTTGCTAGCATGTGAGACGAGTACAAATGTGCAGTAGTTTGAACATTCTTTGGCATTGCCTTTGGGAGTGGAATGAAAACTGACATTTTCCAGTCCTGTGGCCACTGCTGAGTTTTCCATATTTGCTGGCATATTGAGTGCAGCATTTTCACAGCATCATCTTTTAGGGTTTAAAATAGCTCAGCTGGAATTGCATCACCTCCACTATGCTTTGTTTTGCTTCCTAAGGCCCACTATGTTTTTATGAACAAAATGGTTTGGCAAACTTTCTGTTTATCTAAGTAAGGATTTTGTATTTAGATTGAATGGGAAAAACCGATATATATTTTTTTAAATCTCACAATTTATAATGTTAAAACTATAAATATAGATTTAGATGTTCCCATTAAGGAGTGCCTTTAAAAATTATTGTTTTAGGAAAGCTTATAGGTAAAGCTGGAAAGTTAAATTTCCTTTTATTTTGATGATATTGGCAGAATTTTGTGTCTATAAGTTCTACTCCACTAGTTTACTTCCTTTTAAACCCATGAACACTGTGGATTTGGATTACTAAGAGTCAATTTCAGTCCCTCACTGTTCCTCATCCTTTATATTTGCTTGCCAAGTCTCCTCTTCTTTATTGTGCTAAAGAAAAATTTTTCCCCCCTGGCCATGCTATTTGGCATGTGGGATCTTAGTTCCCTGACCTGGGGACCAGGGATGAACCCATGCCCCCTGCAGTGGCAATGGGGAATCTTAATCATTGGACTGCCAGGGAAGTCCCTAAAGAAATATTTTTAAAACACAGGCATGTACGTGACAGTCTTCTTTTTTTAAATTTAATTTTTTTTAATTTATGTTTTTAATCGGAGGATAATTGCTTTAGAATGTTGTGCTGATTTCTGCTGTACAAAAATGTGAATTAGTCATGAGTATACACGTGTCCTCCCTCCTGAGTCTCCCTCCTCCCACCACTCCCTCCTCCCACCCCTCTAGGGATGCCTGAGTGTGGTGCTCAGTCACTTCAGTCCTGTCTCACGCTTTGAGACCCTGTGGATAGTAGCCCGCCAGGCTCCCCGTCCATGGGATACTCCAGGCAGGAATACTGGAGTGGGTTGTCAAGCTCTCCTCCAGGGGATCTGCCCCATCCAGGGATCGAACCCACATCTCCTGCGTCTCCTGCATTGCCGGTGGATTTTTTTTTTTTTAATACCACTGAGCCACTGGGAAGCCCCCTGTAGGGATGACAATTCTCTCAATAAAAATGCCTGAATCCCTGAATTGTGAGCTTTACCTTGAAAGCCACTAGAAGCTGTTGTTAGAGGTTTCGGGCAAGTCATATGAGCTGGACTGTCTCCCACTTCCGCTCTACCTCAGACTCATCCTTCAAAACTTAATTGTATGACCTCCTCTGGAAAGTTTCCCTGAACCCTCTGAATCACTGATCTAAATGCTGTTCAATAGTGCCACAGTGTTCCACGTTTTTCCTATCCCTTCACACCTGAAGGCCTTTCTGCTTCCCCACCGCTCAGAGCAGCTTCCTGTGGCAGGCATTGTCCACCATGGAGTCATGTCCTCCAAGAAGGATGTATCAGAATTGGAGGAAGCAGAGAGATTACTTAAGGAGGTTGGAAAAGCTCCCTGGGTGATTCTGCTATGTGTCTCTGGAAACAGGTATCACCCTAAGTTTTCATTACTTGGGCTTCTTGAATGAACAGCTTAGCTAAACTCATGTGTTATTTTCACGGATGTTCCTGTATGTTCTTATGGTGATAATCCCCTTTCCCACTCTGCATTCAGAGAAAGGGACCATTTATTTCATAATAGTTTGTCTTATGCCACAGACCCATAATACCTCTATATACACAATAAATGTAATTGATTAAAGTTGATCCTTTATCATTGTTAGTTTAAACATTGGTAATATACAATCCAAAATCCATAACCAGTGAAGTCTCCCTGCTGGCCTGCCTCACTGAGACACATGGTGGGCTTAGCCCTTTTCTAAGTCAAATCTGCAGTGAAATGGGCTGGGCTCACATTTGGTTCATCATTGACTATTTGGCTAATTAAGAAAGCAACAACACAGTTTAACTGTATCCCTCTTATCCTGACAAATATAGCTGAACCACACTTGATGCTTCTTTTGTACTTTGCTTCCTACTGGATCATTATTCACCAAGAATTTATTACATAATGAGTTCTGTTGGGTGCTCTTGGAGAAATGAGGCTATGTCAGTGCGGATCTGGCTCTCAGGGCGTCCTGGCCTAGCGCCCTGCAGTTTCCTAACTCGCCTCCTGTCTCTGTTTCCCAGGAGACCACAGAGGTAGCTCTTTGAACTGAAAATCTGATTCTCACTTCTTGTTTGAACCCTCTAGTGATTTCCTGGGCTCCTTAGCCTACTTTAGAAAGTCCTGCATCATCTTATCACCACATCCTTCTGCAGTGTGATCTCTCCTCCCGACACTCCAATCCCCACCCTCCTTCTTTACTTCTGCTCTTCCATTTCCTCAAACAGAATATTTTCCCCTCAGTTTTGAGTTTCACAGTGAGCCATTCCTGGATAGTATGCCTGGGTTCTTCCTTCCTCCATCTTTGCTTGCTCATCTCAAGCTCATCCTTGAGGCAGTAATTTGGACATTACTACTTTCATAAATTCTCTCCTAAACAGCTTTCGCTCTTCTTTTAGGCAACCGTCTCATATGCTCCAATTGGTACCCTCCTGGCTCCATCCTGCCTCTCACCACACCTTTTTGTAACTTCTCCATGAGGTCAGGATCTGAGTTCGTCTTCTTTGGCTTTGTGTACCCAGGGATGTGGCATGGTATTGATTCAGCAGAGATTTTGTTGAGCACATTACTTGGAAGATAGGAAAGTCATCAAACAATAAACCATGTAAGATGAAACGCAGTTTGGGTTGCTCCATTACATGGTAATGGAGGTAAAATTTGCAGGATGCTTAGGACCAGAACGAGGCTTTACAGAGTGGCTAGAGATTGAAAAATTAGCAGGAGAAAAAGAAGGGAGTTATTGGATATGACTGGAGGCTTGGGAACAACCAAACCTGGTACTTGGGACAGTGCAGAAGTTGTGTTGCTATTGAGCAAATAGCAGTACCTGAGGTTGGTGCTTTCCTATAGCTCAAAGGACTTTCCTATAGCTCAAACGGTAAGGAATCTGCTTGCAATGCAGAAGACCGGGGTTCGATCCTCAAGTTGAGAAGATCCTCTGGAGAAGGGAATGGCAAGCCACTCCAGTATTCTTGCCTGGAGAATCCCATGGACACAGGAGCCTGGCGGACCGCAGTCTGTGGGGCTGCAAAGAGTCAGACACGACTAAGCGACTAACATGAGGTTGGCTCTCAGCTGACCTTGATGCCAAATCGAATGTACTCATGATTCACTAGCATCCCTTTCAATCCAGTGTTTTTCCGTAGCAGAAAAAAATTGTCTTGTGTTCTTTGACTGACTCAGATTCTTCCTCAGCACACACACATCGTTGCTTGATAAAGCGTCTGGTTTTCCCTACCACCAAGTGCAACTTTATGTGTTCTCTATTCCATCTGGGGAAAGCCTTCTCGATGATGACCTATAACCAAGACCACTTCTTCTCCTCATACGCTGATTCCAGTTGATTTTTTTTTTGAATCTGAGAAATTATTTTTTAAGTACCTGGAAATGGCCTCTAGGTTTGAATAACTTATATGCAACTGTTGATAATGTGCAATTTTAGGCTAACTCAGAGGCGTGGTTTTTTTGATTACTGGATAAAGATGGCATTACCGATTTTACTTTTGAAAATAGACTGAAAGATTAAGTTCAGCAGTTTTAATTACTCTAATTTCTTTTTAAATTTTTACCCCAAAGAGTCTGATAAAGGGAAACACTCATTCTGGAAACTCATCGCTTTACCCAAGGTTGCCTTTTTATCCTTTGTCATCACCTCCTTCAGCTCCTGTTTTGGCTTCCTTGATCCTACACTCTCCCTCTTTGTTTTGGAGAAGGTGAGTAGCCTGGTGATGAAGACTCCCCATTGTGGTAGGAGCACATAATTGTTTGTTCTCAGGCCCTGCTTGCTAGAAAGTCCTGGGTGTGGCTGCAAGGAGGAGGCAGAATGAAATCCATACATCAAGATAGCCCGTACCTTCCCTCTGTGATATCCCTATAACTAGCGGTCTGATTTGTGTAAATGAAAAAAGACTTTCATCTGGTCTCTTTCTCCTAGGCCTCGCTCTAGTCTTCACAGATCTGGCTTGGGCAGCATCCTGACTGCTTAACAAGGATACTTTCCTCTGTTTTAATTCCACTGAGGCATTTGAGGTTCTGAGTGGCTCATTTAATGTGAGGTGTCCTTCTTTTCTGGACTTCCGTGATCCCCTCTGGGTCCATTTACTTTTAGTCTATTGCGTGTATTTGAAAGACTATGAACTATATTGATCTGAAATGGGAGAAAGGAACCAGGAGTCGCTATCTTTTTACTGCTGAAAATGACTGAATTTTAAAGTTTGATGTCATAGCAATTTGTTCTTTGATATTTTTGAAAAAAGATTATTAAGAAATAATGCAATAGAGTATATTACTGAGTCTGACAGTTAATTATACTAGAGAGTTAATCTGAGTTTATAAAGACAGAAATCTACTAGCTACAGCCCAAGTTCACCTTGAGGCCCTAGAATGAAGAAAGCACCATTATCAGAAACACAGCCCCTTGAAGTCACTCGACAGTTTGGGGTATTCCACAGGTAAACTTGGGGACTGTAATTTTAGTGCCAGGCCCAAGTTTTGGAAAATAATATAATATCACAATTAAGCAGTGAGCATCTATGAGGTAATGCATAAGAAAAATATCTTGTGTTTTTGATGACACATTCCATTCACATTATCAACAACGAGTCTGCTTAAGAGTCATTTTTCTTCCTTTTAAGAACTCTGTCCAAATCTAGAAAAAAGTGTAACAATCTTTCATAAACCCGGGTTGCTCATGTCTAACTTATAAAAATCTTTAGAAATGTACTTCTCTGTTTTTCTATCACATTTTTTTTTTCCTGTTGCCCTTCTTCTGCCTTATCTGTTGTTTCAATTGGCTTTTTACTGTCCCATCATTGATCAACCAGTCTTTTAGGGAAGGAAGGGGTCCACCCTGTCTCCGCCAGCTATAAAATCAGAAGAGGATATTTCTGACGTTTATATCTTGCTACTGTCTTTAAAGGGCTAATTTTTAGCTTGAATTATGTCATAAAAATTGTTAAAACATATACCGACCTAAGTAGATCCCATGTGCTTAATTAAAGAGTAGTTAAGGAAATTAAGGAAAATAAGAATGACTCAGATAACCAAGAAAGGCATTTATATCATGTTGGTAATAGTAACAGAGTTATGAGGTAGCTTACTATTATAAAAGCCTTATAAGAAGTGTCATACCATCTAATTCTTTAATTAGAGATTAATATCCCTTTGAGATGGACAGAATAGGTGTTATTGTCAGTGCTTTTTACAGAAATGCACTTTAGTCTGTGGACAGACAGCATACCTGGGATTGTTGTTTGACATGCAGATTCTCAGGCCTCCTCCCAGACTTTTTGAATTAGAAATTCTTGGGCTGGGGTTCCTGAACCTCTTATAACAAGTTCTCCAGGTAATTTTTTTGTGTATACTAACACTTGCAAAGCACAGGTTGACATGTAAATATGCTGTGGTTCATAGAAGGATAATTATACAATATTTACTATCAAATGCTAACAAAGCAAAAGCATCCTGGATTTGTGAGCTCTGGTTAGGTTTCTTCTCCCACAGTGAAAAATAATCCATTTACAAGCATAAGACAAAAATCACAAAGGATGCTAAGTGTTAGTGGTAGCCTCATGGCAGGTGATAAGAGCTGAAGAGATGGTAGAAGGAAAAGATAGATATTTATTTTTAAAAAATGACTTAACCATGTCACTTTAACACGGGATTTCTTTTACAGTTTAACTTACCAGCTGGATATGTGGGACTGGTATTCCTGGGTTTGGCACTGTCCTATGCCATTTCTTCACCACTGGTGGGCCTGCTCAGTGATAAAATGCCAGTAAGTACACTTCATTGATATTTAAGAATGACTTTTGTATGTCTAGACTGGTGGTTGTCCAACTAACTGTACTTCTGGAGTTCTGCAGGGCTACTGATTAGAATGAACATATTCAAATTTTTTAAAAAGTTATCTTTATTGAAGTATAGTTGACAAAGAAAACTTTAAGATATTTGAAGTATACATCATGGTGATTTGGTATATCTACACATTGTGAAAGGATCCACTCCATCTAGTTAATTAATATATCCATCACCACAGTTATCTTTGGGGGGAGAGGGAACAGTGAGAACATTTAAATTTGAATATACTCATTTTTTTGGGCTGATGGAGAGGTTTCAGGATCTTCCAACTTGTCATCACCCTGAGCAGACTCACTTTTTAATTGCTTCAGCTGGGAAAAGGGGAAGCTTATGCCAAAACTGTTGATAAACTCCTGGATTAGACTTTCTAAAGGAAAAGGTTCCCTTGATGCAAAAAAAGTGGATTGACCTTAATAATGAGGACAGAGCTCCAAGGTACTTAGGACTTGACCAACTTGAAAGGATAAAATGTAGTTTTTCTACGAGAGTGAAAGGACTGGTCATGTCAATGTGCATGGTTATCCCAGAGCCATCCTGAAAGAAAATTTCTCTGTTCTCCTTTAACTAGGTTTAAATGATTCAGTCTAAATGACTAGTATAGAGAGCTTAGTACTATTAACCAAGTCTCAAGCTTCTGTGATCCTAGTGCTTATTTTCATGTTTCCCCTCTTTCTTGCACATGTGTATGTATTTATGAAGACTGGTTATGTGGCGGTTGGTAATCCAGGTGAGAAAAAGCAAGTGTCTTAAAGGGTTTGGAGCTTAGTTTTAAGATGTAGTCATATATATAACTGAATGGATATCATCCCCTTGTAATGTTTAGCCTGCATTTCAGTAGTTTATAAGAAAACATTTATTTGATACTTCTTAAAATGTGAATTTTTCTAGATAATGCATCTACTTGGTTGTTTCTTGTGGTGACTGCTTCTTTAAAGTTGTTATATCTGAAACAGTTCATCATTTGCAAAATCTACAAATACTCCCTTTCCAAGGGATCCTGTCCTTTGCCCACACCCTGTCTTGGGGTAGACTGATTGCACTTGTTTTGTGTTTACCATCTACCCTGTTTTCTCTTATATGTAAAGTTTTGTTTTCAATGTATTAATTTTTTTTTTAAATATCATGACTTGTGTTCCTTGATGATTTCTTTATATTCTTGGATTATGGGAGGTTTTTACCTCTAAGTTTCTTTGGACTTTCTTTCTCAGCACCTGAGGAAATGGCTTCTGGTTTTCGGAAACTTAACCTTAGCAGGTTGCTACATGGTCTTAGGACCTGCCCCATTCTTGCACATTAAGAGGTAATTTTTTTTCTTCTTTCAAATTTTTGGCCAAGTATTATTAAGAATTATTTTTTAAAAATTTTGGTGTAACTCTGATATGCTTAGTATCTGAATCTTATTATTTAAATAATGATCGGATTTAGGACTATATTGAAATATGTTTTACTGACAGTATTACTGGATGCTAGCAATGGTCTAGCTTCTGTGTCATCCTTAGTATGTGATAGCTGCTTACTAAAGCTTGTTTGTTGTAATTTCTTTGCTAAAATAAAGTGAGCTACTTAGAGCTTTTTAGGTACCTCTGGGACAAAGCATGACATGGAAAAAAGCAAGGATCTCAGAGTCCTTCATGTTTGGGTTTGTATTTGGGCCTTGTACCTTCTTTGGTATGTGAACTTGGGTAACTCATTTAACTTCCAAGAGCCTAGGTTTTCTTATCCACACACACACACGAAACAGGTGATAATAGTACCACTGGGATAACTTTCTAGGCTCAGGGTGGAGTGACTCCAGCCCAGGGTTCCATATCAGCAAACTGAAGCTTAGAAAACTTTCATGTCCCTGTAAATGCTCCTCCTGGCCAGAAAGCAGTGTATCCAGTCAGCCCGTCCCCCCCCAGATGGCCAACCCTGCCCTGGCTTTCTCACCCCAGACAAGACAGACGGTGTGGCCCTGGCCAATCAGATATTTTCTGATTTTCCCTTCCTTGTTCTTTACTCTTTACCCCGTAAAAGCTTCCTGCCTCCCATCCCATCTTGCGGTCCTCTGAGAGGAGACCATCCGCCTCATGAAGTGTTAAGTCAGGTTTGCTTCTGTCACCTAGATTGTCTTCTTTAATTGTTTTCACAGACCCCCATGGCAGGGTCGCTGCAAGGATTCTAAAGAGCAGAGGATATGAAGTAACTGACCTGGGCCTGGCATGAAATAGCAGGTTCCTGCCACCGCCTTCACCACGCCTCTTCTGCGCTCTTTTCCAGTCAATGGAATTTTAAAACTAAGTGCTTGAAGGAGTGACATTAACATTGACATTTTAATCAACTTTGGAAGGGTTTTATATGGTGATTAGGCAGGATGACTCCAGGCATTTAACATGTGTGGCCAAAGACCTGGGGATAGCAGAATGAATTGATTTTTTTCCATCAAAATATAAAGATCAGATGGGAATAAGAATCAGACTAGTCTTGTAATCTGTGAAAGGAACTTCTCCCAAGTTCCTTGCCCTTTTGGGCATGAAGCTTTGTTGTCTCTTGCAATGTTAATTTTTTTTTTCTCCAAAACTTTTTTGCAGTCAGCTCTGGTTGCTGGTGCTGATATTGGTCATAAATGGTATCTCTGCCGGAATGAGCTTAATTCCAATTTTCCCAGAGATTCTCACTTGTGCACAGTAAGTGACTTCCGTTGCTTGAACTGTTGTTATAATTAACGGTAAACATCACAAGCTTTCTTGAATTTCTCAATTTTGTAGGATGTTGGATATTTTTTTTACATTACTAAATCTTCATGATTTCATGTCACACAATATTGTTATAAATACTATAAGCAACAATACAATAATATAAATGATGATATAGAGTAGTATTAATACAGTGATAGGTAAAATGGGTTGTGGGTAGAAGCTTGGCTTGGTTTACACCTTGGTACAGGTATACTTTTAAAAAGTCAAAGCATATATATATGTGTATATGTATATGCATAACTGAAGCCCTTTGCTTACAATAGGAATTAATACAACATTGTAAATCAATTATCCTTCAATAAATTTTAAAATAAAGCCCAAGCACAGTGGAAAGCCCTCAGCATCATTTCCCTCTCACAGCAGAGGTCCATACAAGGACACAGAGTGACCAGGTGAAATGATTTTAGCTCCAATTCCAACGTGTGCGTTTTCCCCCCTCACACCACCAAGCACTTCTCTGAAACCAGGTGAGTGTCCTGCAGTTCAGTTAATTCTGAAACCATTTAGCTGGAGATGGCAGCAGGTCCCACAGCTTAAGGGCTCAGTCCCACAAGACCGCTCTCTGCTACAGAAGCCAATTTCAAGTGTGGGTTGTTACCTGTGCTTCTGACCCACTGGCTGTAAATCGGCAGTTCCCATGACTTGGATTTGGTTAATTTACTGGAGTAGCTCATAGATCTCAGGAAACCAGTTCACTCGTCAACAGTCAGATGACAAGATACCAAGGGCAGTGAGGTCCCAGCAACGGGGCCTCTCTCCGGGCCCAGCACTGGGGCACAAGGAAGCATTCTGGCTTCCCAAGCTGGGAGCATTCTGAGCTCAGTCCCTTTGGATGTTTATGAAAGCTGCATTACGTAGGCACGGCTGATTAAATCATCGGCCAATTGGCAATTGATTTAATCTCTAGCCCCATTCCCATCCCTATGGGGAAGGGGTTTGCGGGGCTGAAATTTCCAACCCTCTAATCCATATTGATTCTCCGTGCAACGTGGGTGCTGGTCCCAAAATCATCTCATCAATACAACAAAAGACACTTTTTTTTAAATGGCTTTCATCTTTTAAGAAATTCCACAAATTTTAGGAGCTCTGTGCCAAGAATGGGGAAGAAGACCAAATGTATCTTTTTATTGTGAAGTACTATACCACACCAGGCATTTGTCACTTGGCCGTCAGTCTTTAGTAGATGTGATGATGAAGAACACAAAGTGAACTTGAGCAGGAAGATAACTGTTGGTTCTGATGTGCCAATTCAACAGTCCTCATAGGAATTAGGAGCTGCTTCTGTACTTTCTGAAAGTTGCCCATTGTTCTCTTTACATGTTCATTTTAAGATTTCTTAATTGTATACTTTAACATGTAATGCAAGTGGGTCAGGATTCTTAATATTGTATCCTGTACATATACAGTAGAAGCATTTCTAGAAAACCCTGGAGTAGTCATAACTAGGAGAATAGCTTCAAATTAGGTTAACTTTTTATTTTAGAAATGGAGTGTTCTTGCTGTTGGGTTTGTCCAGATAATCCCTGGTTTGGTTTAGTTTATCTACCATACGCTGTTCCTTTGTTTCATGAAAGTCTCCCTTTTAATCATGAATATACTCTTGTTCCTTTTTGCAGCGAAAACGGATTTGAAGAAGGATTAAGTACCCTGGGGCTTGTGTCAGGCCTCTTTGGTGCAATGTGGTCAGTTGGGTGAGTAGCTTTGGAATTTAATTCACACTTGTAAATTGGAGACTCCTATTCCCATTTTACAGATGGAGAAATTCAGACACTGAGAGATCAGAGGAGCTGCCAGAATGCACATAATTCTCTTCGGGCAATGCTGCAGTTTTGACCCATGCTATCTGACTTCAAGATCAGTGGTTAAAAAAAAAAAAGATCAGTGGTTATACCAACAGTTTTCATAAGATAACCACAATGGCCTCATATACTTTGTCTTATTTAAGTGATATTTTAAAGTTCTTTTAACAGGACCATGTCTCAGGTTTAAAGATGTATTCATTTATTCATTCATTTTCGTATTTATTTTTTACTCTGTACTAATGGCAACCCACTCCAGCATTCTTGCCTCGAAAATCCCGCGGATGGAGGAGCCTAGTAGGCTACAGTCCACCGGGTCTCAAAGAGTCGGACATGACTGAGTGACTTCACTTCACTTCATGTTGTTGTTCAGTTGCTAAGTCGTGTCTGACTCTTTGTGACCCCATGGACTGTAGCATGCCAGGCTCCTCTGTCCATGGGATTTCCCAGCAAGAATACTGGAGAGGGTTGCTATGCCCTCCTCCAGGGATCTTCCCGACCCAGGGATCAGACCCACATCTACTGCCTCTTCTGCATGGGCAGGCAGATTCTTTTCCTTTGAGTCAGCAGGGAAGCCCACTCTGTACTATGCCAGAGAGAGAATTATATGCTAGCTGTGTAGCTAGCATCAATCAGTATGTACTGAGTTATTTTAAACACAAATACCTGGAGAGAATATAATAAAGACTCTTTTGAATGCATGCCATCTTTTAAAAATTCTCATATAAGGCACCAACTTTTCAGAAGCAATCATAATCTTAGGATTGTTTAAACATTTCAAACATCATCCTTTTCAGGTAGAATTATTTTCTTACTTCCCTTGTGGCTCAGCTGGTAAAGAATCCGCCTGCAATGCGGGAGACCTGGGTTCAATCCCTGGCTTGGGAAGATACCCTGGAGAAGAGAAAGGCTACCCACTCCAGTATTCTGGCCTAGAGAATTCCATGAACTGTACAGTCCATGGGGTCGAAAAGAGTCAGACATGTCTGAGCGACTTTCACTTTCTATGTTCTTACACCTGATGCCCTGTTCAGGGCTTCCCAGGTGGCGCTAGTGGTAACGGATCCGCCAACAAAGCAGGAGATAAGATGAGGGTTTGGTCCCTGGACTGGGAAGATCCCCTGGAGAAGGGCATGGCAACCCACTCCAGTATTCTTGCCTGGAGAATCCCATGGACAGAGGAGCCTGGAGGGCTACAGTGCATGGGGTCACAAAGAGTTGGACAGGACTGAAGTGGCTTAGCATGCACGCACACGTAGTTTCAGTATAATGAATTGAAGAGGTCATGTAGCCCATAAGCGGTAGCTTTCTTTTGGCTCTTTTTAATCTTCTTTCTTCTTTCCACTGTTAGTGCTTTTGTAGGACCAACGCTGGGGGGATTTCTCTATGAGAAAATCGGTTTCGAATGGGCAGCTGCTCTACAGGGTCTCTGGGCTCTGACCAGCGTGAGTAATTAGTCTTTTACTTTCATTTTTCTTATGTTTATGGAGAAACATGACTTGGATAATTGACGCTAACCATATCTTTCATTATGTTAAAGGGACTAGTGATGGGCTTGTTTTATCTGTTGGAGCACTTGAGGAGAAGGAGGAGGTATGGTCAACTCTGGAGCTTTTCCCCTGCCTTTAAAATTTGGCTTGTGGGAGTGGAAAACAAACACCATTTTACACCCATTCTTCCAGTCTGAAGCTCTCTGGGCTCTCTGTGCCTCATCACTTGATAGACACACATATGGAAATAGTTGGGTAGCGATGTAGGTACTGAGGTTTTTTTTAAGGTGAGAAATATTGAGGTTGGCCTCTTTTTTCCTTCAATATAGATCTGAACTTCAAAGTATCCTTGGCACAGAGGAGGAACGGACTGCTCTCTTGTCTGATGAAAGGTAGCCTTAGAAATTTCAACCAATACAGGGCTGGAAGATGGATGCTCCTGGCCTTGAACATCAGTGTTGGACTTTCTTAATTTTTACGCACAAACCTCCGTGGACTCCACACGAGCATCCTGGAAATGTTAACATAGTTTTGGGGGATCCTGTGTTGGGCTGTACATCCTGCTGTCCTGAAGAACTGGCCGACTGAACCAGTCATATCTGAAATCTTAAATATGAGAGGAGTCATTGAAAATGAACAGAAGTTTGTGGTCTTGAGTGACTAGACTTGGCCTTGAAGATGTGGTTGACTCTAGGTGTCCTGTTGCATCTGTTTACTTTTTATTGAGTGCACTGATTCTGTGAATGTACCTTTTTTATTAACAGGAAAAGAATTGATTTGACATGCCTATAAATAATGTAAAGATAACTCAAAATATACAGAATAATTACTGTGAAATCAGTTTTTAAAATAGTTGCTTTCTCTGTGCCCTGAGTTTTTGTTTGTTTGTTTTCGTTCAAAAAAATATTTCCAGCCTATGGTATAAAAACTCTATTGTATATCCTGGCCATCAGCTCTTCCAAAAATTTTGTTTGTGTGAAAAATACAAGAATAATATTACTTATCACTTCCAATATTGTAACATACTGTGAATTAGGATCTTGATTTATAAATAATGCTTGGTTTAATATTATTCATTTCTCTTAATGTCTCTGTTTTAGTTCTATCATTAAAAAAATTAAATATTTCCAATAGATGTATCCCATTTCCAGAGCAAGTGAGTCCACAGGAATACTTGTTCTGTGTTAGGGAAGGGGTTCCTCTGACTTCATGTAAAATCCATGTCATTGTTTTGAGTGAATCTCTAATGAGCAACTCTCATACCCCCTGATCCATTTTCATAATTTAGTAGCCACATTTACCACCACCCCCAATTTTTTAGTAGACTAAACGGTTTTTCATCTATTTAGTAATTCAAACATATTAAATGCCTTCTCGAAGCAGACGTTGTGCTTGGTATTACAGAGTTAGCTGTGATCAAGATAAACAGTCTAACCTTTATGGAACTAATATTTCAGTGGAAGGGATAAAGAATAAATAATGGCAGAATCTCTAATTATCTATGATAGAAAAAACCTGGTGATACGAAAGAGTAATTGGCTGGAGTTGATTAGGTGTGAGGGTCCTCCTTTAGATAAGGCCTGTCTGTGGAGGGGCTTTTGAACCGAGATCTGAAGGATGACAATGAGGCAGCCGTTGAGAGGGGAGAGCCCTCCTCAGTTTGCGCAAAAAGGCTTGGCATGGTCAAAGAGAAGGCGGCCATGGTCCTCAAGGCTGCAGACCAGTAAACAGAGGAATTTGGAGAGGTGGGGAGGGACTGGCTTTTGAATGGAGGATGCCAGAATTTGATTCATATTTCAGGAAGCTTGCTGTGTTTGCATACTCGGGGTAGAGGGGGATCTTCGGAAGCCTTGAGACAGTCATTAATAGTTCCAAGCAAGAAGGTGATGAAGTAGAGAGAAAAGGATGTTTTGGAAGTGGAAGCAACAGGGCTTGTTGATATGGAGAGAGGAGAGGGAAATTCAGGACGACTCCTGGGATCTGGCTTGAGGGTATGGGTGGGCAGCGATGCCTCTTAGTAAAATGGGGAAGAATGGGAGCAAAGCAGGTCCCGAAGAAGCAAATTAAACCTTGCCCTTTCACACCACTAGAAGGGGGGAAAAAAAAAATCACAATACCCAGATTGGATAATACGGACAGAAACTGGACCTAAGGACCATTTCAGAAGGCTGCTTGGCATTAATTCCCCAAACTGAAGATTCACAAACCTCATGAACTCTTCATTCCCCCCCTCCCTCCAAGCCCCATAACCCTGAGAACGCCACAGGGTGGTCCAGGGCGTGCCAAGCCAAGCGCAAATGGCCTATCACTCCTCCCCCGCTTGCTGGAGCGGCACTAGGACGAGGGTGAGCCCGGCCCGCTGCACTCGTGTGCATCCTGGCTACGTTCCAGTGCTTTTCTTCTCTGGGCGAAGGTTAGAGGAAAATACCCCTCCTCCGCGCAGGGGTCAAGGATGCCGCCGAGGGCCTGCAGTTCCCAATTCTGCCACGTGGGGCCGCTATTAAAGCACAGCGGGGATCCTTCGGCTCAGAGCAGGGACTCGCGCCGCCCCGACCTGGCGTCCAGACGTCACTCGGGACTGTCGGCCTGTTACCCTCCGCGCGCTGCTGACTGTTGGAGAGAAGTTCAAAGAAAGCGCAAAGATGCCACGCTGTCTGGCGAGAGAAGTTTTTGTTCCCACTCCCCAAACACCGCTGTCCATACGTGCTGTGGGTACTGGTGTATTTAAAGCCACTTTGTACCAAACCAACTTTGCACATGTGATGATTTTGAAATATTCAATGAAAGAAAGGTTAAAAGGAGAAATGATAGCAGAACTTTGAACAATGAAACCAAGAAGTAGGTCAAAACTATCAAGGGAAATCTTTGTTTGTGTTTATGGTTGGTTGGTTTAGTGGCTGAATCGTGTCCAACTCTTGCGACCCCACGGACTGTAGCCTGCGCGGCTCCTCTGTCCCTGGGATTTTCCAGGCAAGAATATTGGAGTGAGTTGCCATTTCCTTCTCCAGGGGATCTTCCCGACCCAGGAATCGAACCCAGGTCTCCTTCATTGAGGCAGATGATTTACCGACTGAGTTGTGGTCTTCTAAATGTAACAAAATGTAGGTAAGTGCCCAGTTTAAAAAAGCTCTTTTTTTTTAAATGAGGCTGAATGTAGAATAACTAAGAACTATCTTTTATGTTAAGATCACATTGCATCCTATGCATATATGACGGACAAACTAAGCCAAAGAAAAAATAAACAGGACAAATAAAATCACAGATTATAAAAAATTAAACTTAAAAAAATTTGTGATAATTGTTGATTCATTTGTAGTCATAAGAAATAATACCCAGAGATCATCTTATTCTTTACCCAGGTACCCCAATGGTAACAGCTTGTAACACCTGTAGAACAATATTATAACCAGGTTATACTGGTAGGAGAGAAGGCAATGGCAACCCACTCCAGTACTCTCGCCTGGAAAATCCCATGGATGAGGAGGCTGGTGGACTGCAGTCCATGGGGTCGCTAAGAGTCGGACACGACTGAGGGACTTCACTTTCACTTTCCACTTTCATGCATTGGAGAAGGAAATGGCAACCCACTCCAGTGTTCTTGCCTGGAGAATCCCGGGGACGGGGGAGTCTGGTGGGCTGCCGTCTATGGGGTCGCACAGAGTCGGACACGACTGAAGCGACTTAGCAGCAGCAGCAGCATCATATTGGTAGAGTCAAGATAAAGAAAGATTCATAATCTTCACGTTGACCCAAGCTGCCACTTTTCTTTCACACTTCAGTTCACTCACTCAGAGTGAGAGTCCGACTCTTTGCGACCCCGTGAACCGCAGCACACCAGGCCTCCCTGTCCATCACCAACTCCCGGAGTCCCCCCAAGCCCATGTCCATCAGGTCGGTGATGCCATCCAGCCATCTCATCCTCTGTCGTCCCCTTCTCCTCCTGCCCCCAATCCCTCCCAGCATCAGGGCTTTTCCAATGAGTTAACTCTTCGCATCAGGTGGCCAAAGTATTGGAGTTTCAGTTTCAACATCAGCCCTTCCAATGAACACCCAGGACTGATCTCCTTTAGGATGGACTGGTTGGATCTCCTTGCAGTCCAAGGGACTCTCAAGAGTCTTCTCCAACACCATAGTTCAAAAGCATCAATTTTTCGGCACTCAGCTTTCTTCACCATCCAACTCTCACATCCATACGTGACTACTGGAAAAACCATAGCCTTGACTAGATGGACCTTTGTCGGCAAAGTAATGTCTCTGCTTTTAAATATGTTGTCTAGGTTGGTCATAACTTTCAAGGAGTAAGCGTCTTTTAATTTCATGGCTGCAATCACCATCTGCAGTGATTTTAGAGCCCCCAAAAAAGTAAAGTCAGCCACTGTTTCCACTGTTTCTCCATCTATTTCCCATGAAGTGATGGGACCAGATGCCATGATCTTAGTTTTCTGAATGTTGAGCTTTAAGCCAACTTTTTCACTCTCCTCTTTCACTTTCTTCGAGAGGCTTTTTAGTTCCTCTTCACTTTCTGCCATAAGGGTGGTGTCGTCTGCATTATCTGAGGTTGCTGATATTTCTCCCGGCAATCTTGATTCCAGCTTGTGCTTCTTCCAGCCCAGTGTTTCTCATGATGTACTCTGCATATAAGTTAAACAAGCAGGGTGACAATATACAGCCTTGACGTACTCCTTTTCCTATTTGGAACCAGTCTGTTGTTCCATGTCCAGTTCTAACTGTTGCTTCCTGACCTGCATACAGGTTTCTCAAGAGACAGGTCAGATGGTCTGGTATTCCCACCTCTTTAAGAATTTTCCACAGTTTACTGTGATCCACACAGTTGAAGGCTTTGGCGTATTCAATAAAGCAGAAATAGATGTTTTTCGGAACTCTCTTGCTTTTTTTATGATCCAGCAGATGTTTGCAATTTGATCTCTGGTTCCTCTGCCTTTTCTAAAACCAGCTTGAATATCTGGAAGTTCACGGTTCACATATTGCTGAAGACTGGCTTGGAGAATTTTGAGCATTACTTTACTAGCGTGTGAGATGAGTGCAATTGTGTGGTAGTTTGAGCATTCTTTGGGATTTCCTTCCTTTGGGATTGGAATGAAAACTGACCTTTTCCAGTCCTGTGGCCACTGCTGAGTTTTCCAAATTTGCTGGCATATTGAGTGCAGTACTTTCACAGCATCATCTTTCAGGATTTGAAATAGTTCAACTGGAATTCCATCACCTCCACTAGCTTTGTTCATAGTGATACTTTCTAAGGCCCACTTGACTTCGCATTCCAGGATGTCTGGCTCTAGGTGAGTGATCACACCATCATGATTATCTGGGTCATGAAGATCTTTTTTGTATAGTTCTTCTGTGTATTCTTGCCACCTCTTCTTAATATCTTCTGCTTCTGTTAGGGCCATACCATTTCTGTCCTTTATTGAGCCCATCTTTGCATGAAATGTTCCCTTGGTATCTCTGATTGTCTTGAAGAGATCTCTAGTCTTTCCCATTCTGTTGTTTCCCTCTATTTCTTTGCACTGATTACTGAGGAAGGCTTTTTTCCTTATCTCTCTCCGCTACACTTACTCCTTCCTTAATCTCTGGCAATCACTAATCTGTTCTCCATTTCTGTAATTTTGTCATGCCAAGAATGCTGCATAAATAAAATCATATAGTATGTTATCTTCTGAAACTGCCTTATTTCATTCAACATAAGATTCTTGAAACCCATCCACGTTGTTGCATGTGTCAGTAGTTCATTTCTCACTGAAGAGTGTTATGCGATGGGTATGCTGTTGCTGCTAAGTCGCTTCAGTCGTGTCCGACTCTGTGCAACCCCATAGACGGCAGCCCACCAGGCTCCTCCGTCCCTGGGATTCTCCAGGCAAGAACACTGGAGTGGGTTGCCATTTCCTTCTCCAATGCATGAAAGTGAAAAGTGAAAGGGAAATCGCTCAGCTGTGTCTGACTCTTAGCGACCCCACGGACTGCAGCCTACCAGGCTCCTCCGTCCATGGAATTTTCCAGGCAAGAGTACTGGAGTGGGGTGCCATTGCCTTCTCCGTCATGATAGGCATACAGCTTGGTTATTCATCCACTGAAGAACATTTGGATTGTTTTCAGTTTATAGCTAAAACAAAGCTGCTACTAACATTCATGTACAGGTATTTATGTGAAAATGTCTTCTCTGGGATAAATGCCCAGGAGTACAACTGTTGAGTTGTAAGGTAATTGCATGATTATTTTTTTCCCCAAATAACCCATATATTTTACATAGGAAATTAGTTTTGGACAATAAATATTAAATATTATACATCAATGAAATATTCTATTTACTTGCTTATTAAGCTATCCAGATTTAAATTTATTAAACATACCTCTTATATCTAGCTGGCAAGAGAGGTAGATAACAAATACTGAACTGCCAGCTGATTTTCATTAAGTACAATTAGTAAGTGAGAAGTAAAGAGCTGGTATCTTTTATTTATATACAATCATTGCAACATGGAATGATCTAGAGACTAGTTATGATGGGCTTCTTTCCTTTGGTATCAGTATCATATGTCCTCAAGTTATGAATAAACATGCAGGAGAGTAAGACTCTGAAACAGTATACTTAGAAAAAGTAAAATGTTATCTAAAGTATTAACAAATGAAACAAAATTTTACATATTCAGTTTTTCATTAAGAACAACTTGCAACTCTTAAAATATTTGCACTATTTCCTGTCAGCTACAAATTGGCAGTTGCCATGGGCACTTACCCTGTATCTCAATGAGGATTAAATTATTTGCTGAGACTTCTACTGAGTTTCAACATCCTCTGAAAGGAGTTCAGTGTGGAGAGCAAAAGTGAGGCACTCTGTGCTCAGGGGGAAAACACTGGCAGGATAGGTCTTCAGATAGTTGGACATTTTCAGGAGCCTATTTTATGAGGCCAGTTCTTGTATTTCCTCATTATCTAGAAAAGCACAAAAATCCTTCATGGTGGAAACTTTTCCTCCTGACTAGCAGAAACCTTCTGGAAACATATGTGCTTGATTGCATGTATTTCCCCCTTCACCAAAATCGTGTATATACTGACCTTCCTCCATCTGTCTCTTTGAAGCAGTCTCTCAGAGTTATCTGAAGTGCTGTCTCCCAGGCTGCAGTCCTCATTTTGCCCAAAATAAAACTTAACTGGCAACTTCCATGTTGTGCCTTTTCTTAAGTTGACCTTTCTTTCAGAAAATCGACAGATCCACTTTGAATCCCAGTTTATTTGTAGGTGACAATCTAAGAAACATGATGTTCAGGAATAGCTTGTGGTTTATAGTCTTAGTGCAATTGCATCAGCAGTACTAAAATAATCTGGAGTGTATTTCTTACTGATTGTGGTCAATGGCACAACTAATACAAAATGCAGTATTATTATCATTTTTAGGTTTTTGTCATTCAAGATAAGTTTGAAAACCAAATCAGTTAAGTCGCATCGTTATATGTTTCAAAAGTCACAGCCATGAAATCAGTTGTTGGCTGATTTCAGTTTCTTGTTGGCATGAAATCAGTTTCAAATCAGAATTTGAAAAGAGTTTTTTTTTTCTTTTAAGAGAATTAAAGCCAGTGTAGGTAAATATTTTGTTTGAACACATTGACCCGAAACAAATAGATGGCCAGATAGTTCCTCAACAAAGATGGGTTTATTTGGAATCAACAGAGAACTGCAGTTCAGGGTTCATAGCCATGGTGAGCCATGCACAAGTCCCCACACAGCCAGGGAAGGAGAATACTTCTATAAAGGGAAAAGCAAGTTGGAAGGGCACTGGTAAACAAACAGGCCTTGGCATTTCATTGGCAGAGTCCTTGCCAGGAAAGAAGATGGATTTTTCTTTCCCCCATTGGGCTCTGCTATCCTCGCAGAGTATGAGAGCTTCCCGTCTGATCTCCCAACTCTATTTCATTGAGATTTCTGTTTACTGAATGTTTGAAAACATCATATTAATACTTTTCCTTCAAACATTTTCAGAACTTAAGTGAAATGAATGGTTATATTCATTTCCTCTGTTGTTTTCTATTGCTATTACTGGTTTGCTGTTGCCTCTTTTATTTATGTATCTGATGACGATCAGAGTTACCTGGTTGTCAGTGTGCCCATTCCTAAGAGCTGGGTCCAGCTTGCAGATCTGGAACACGAATAGTATGAGGACAAGGATGTGCGTGTCCTGCCACTGCCATCTGGTAGTAAGGAAGTTGCAAGATTTAATTATATAAATGCATCTGTGTCTCTTTTTCTGTTTTGCATATAGGGTTATCCTTACCATCTTTTTAAATTCCATATATATGCGTTAGTATACTATATTGGTCTTTATCTTTCTGGCTTACTTCACTCTGTGTAATGGGCTCCAGTTTCATCCATCTTATTAGAACTGATTCAAATGAATTCTTTTTAATGGCTGAGTAATATTCCATGGTGTATATGTACCATAGCTTCCTTATCCATTCGTCTGCTGATGGGCATCTAGGTTGCTTCCATGTCCTGGCAATTATAAACAGTGCTGTGATGAACATTGGGGTGCACGTGTCTCTTTCAGATCTAGTTTCCTGGGTGTGTATGGCCAGCAGTGGGATTGCTGGGTAATATGGCAGTTCTATTTCCAGTTTTTTAAGGAATCTCCACACTGTTCTTCATAGCGGCTGTACTAGTTTGCATTCCCACCAACAGTGAAGAGGGTTCCCTTTTCTCCACACCCTCTCCAGCATTTATTGCTTGTAGACTTTTGGATAGCAGCCATTCTGACTGGCGTGTAATGGTACCTCACTGAGGTTTCGATTTGCATTTCTCTGACTTTTGGACTCTATGGGAGAAGGCAAGGGTGGGATGATCTGAGAACAGCATCGAAACATGTATATTATCAAGTGTGAAACAGAACACCAGCCCAGGTTGGATGCATGAGACAAGTGCTCGGGGCTACCAGCACTGGGATGACCCAGAGGAATGGGATGGGGAGGGAGGTGGAAGGGGGGTTCAGGATGAGGAACACATGTAGATCCATGGCTGATTCATGTCAATGTATGGCAAAAACCACTACAATATTGTAAAGTAATTAGCCTCCAACTAATAAATGGAAAAAAAAATTACATAAATGCCACTGCAAACTCTCTGAAAGAAAAAATATACTTGAGGTCAAACACGTTGTTAATTGGAAAAAATTAACTGCACAAGAAAGGAAGATCCTCCCACACTTTTTCATTCCTGAATGTGTCTTGATTTGTTCTCAGGACACAGAGGAGCAAGAACTCCCAAACAGATACAGCATATTAATTGATCTTCCATATAAACAAATTTCACTTAGCAAAGCCTAAGATTTGGATTCTGGGTGGGTCAAAGCAGACAAACACAGACTTCAGCTTTTCTCCTCTGTCTTTGAATATAGTCACTTTGGTGAATGACCCAGCTTACAAGAAATGGAAGATGCTGCTCATAAAGAAATTCTTCCCTCACTGAAACCTCTAAATTCTCTACAAACATTTGTCTGACCTCTTCTAGAACAAGGAACAAGAGGCTGTGGGAGGTACTGTGACCCTGCCCTCCCTCCAAGCACGACTGTCACTCAGGAGGGGTGCGGCTGTGATTAGTTTTTAAAGCAACCCCCAAGCGGTTTTCCAAGGCAATTTTACCGTTGCGCAATCTTCTCAACAGTAACGTATGACTAACCCAGTTTCTCAGTAAGTTTTGTGTGTGTGTATGTTTAAATAAATAGGTTTAAATAAGATAAAATAAAATAAAATAATAGAGTGATGCATGAAATATGGAGAGTTATTGATTAGAGAGCAAATCTGTGGGACTGCTAAGAGGAAAAATCATCCAGATGAGCTCATAGAAATGGACTTTAAGTTAATAATTCCAAGGGAAGCCATTCAGGTCAGGCTGACATTAGAAGAAAGGAAACATGAACAATTTTGTGGAAATGAGAAAATAGAGAATGTGAACTAATTGACATTCTTTTAGCAAATTAGTGGCCAAAAACAGGTAGGCATCTGACCTGAGCGATTTAAAGACCTGTGTCAAAGCTGTACTGGGCATCCCTCTCACCAAAGGGCCTCCACGTTTTGGGTGTGAGATGATAATAACAGCAAAAGCTATTCAGCCCATTTATCAACACTTTCCAGGTGAGAGAAATGTAAGGAGAGGATGTGTGACTGGCTCATGGCCGTACACACAGGGAGTGGTTCAAACCCAGGAATTCTGTCTTCAGGGTCCATACTTTAACCATTACCCAATATGATCATGACACTCATCAATATAGTGGGGAAAACTTCATGCCATGTAAGCAAATAGTAATTAGATGCAGGACCATGCAGAATTTAGTTACCTCTACCTGGAGGGAAGTTCAAGAGTGGATATGTTTTACAATAGAAGAAAAATATGCTAAAAAGAAAGAATATGGAATAAATGTAAGAGTCAACTTTAGTTAGGCCTTGAAGGCTGGGAAGTGCCCAGCTTCTATCGTTCTATTACTTCTCCTGGCTATTTTGTCATTGCTCAGTAGAAATCATGTACTGAGTTGACAAAAAAATTCATTTGGGTTTTTTTTCGGTAACATATTATGGAAAAAACTCAAATGAACTTTTTGGCCAACCCTATAGTTCCATCTGGCCTCTACGACTGCTTGAAAGAAAAACCCAGTAATCATAGTTGCCAGGCTAGAATAATACGCACACTCCTTCTGGTGCCTATGGTGTCAGCCTCCCCTGGCCACCTGCTCTCTGTACAGAAGGTAAGCCAAAACGGAAACTCAGAGGTGACTGAAGGAGCTACAGGCCATGGAAAGAAGAAAGCAGATGGGATCCAGCCAGGGTTGGGTGGAGGATTTCATGTAGACCAAGCTTGTAAGTAGTTACTTCATGTAAGAAACATGCTTTTTCACATCCTTGTCCATGAAGAACAAGGTAAATTATTGGTGAATTATTGTGGTGCCCTCATATTGCTCAACAAAACAGTAAATGTACCACTGCTTGATGCTTTTCTATTTTTAACCTATCTTTTCATTTTTTTCCCCATGTAAGTACCTGAGATTTCAGTTTTATTTTTATATCATATGTACCCTTTCAAATACAAAAAAGGTCTTAATGACCCAGATAGCCACAATGGCAAGGTCACTCACCTAGACCCAGACAATCTGGAGTGTGAAGTTAAGTGGGCCTTAGGAAGCATTACCATGAACAAAGCTAATGGAGGTGATAGAATTCCAGCTGAGCTATTTAAATTCCTAAAAGATGATGCTGTTAAAGTGTTGCACCCAATATGCCAGCAAATTTGGAACACTCAGCAGTGGCTACAGATCTGCAAAAGGTCAGTTTCATTCCAATCCTAAAGAAAGGCAATGACAAGGAATATTCAAATTAGCATACAATTATACTCATTTCACATGCCAGTAAGGTAGTTCTCAAAATCCATCAAGCCAAGCTTCAACAGTACATGAACCGAGAACTTCCAGATTTTCAAGCTGGATTTAGAAAAGGCAGAGGATCCAGAGATCAAATTGTCAACATCCATTGGATCATAGAAAAAGCAAGGGAATTCCAGAAAAAATCTACTTCTGCTTCATTGACTATACTGAAGCCTTTGATTGTGTGTGTGTGTGTTCATTTGCTTCAGTTGTGAGCGACTCTTTGTGACCCTATGAACTGTAGCCCACCAGTCTCCTCTGTCTGTGGGATTCTCCAGGCAAGAATCCTGGAGTGGGTTGCCATGACTGTGTGGATCACAAATTGTGGAAAATTCTTCAAGAGATGGAGTTATCAGACCACCATACCAATCTCCTGAGAAACCTGTATGCACTCCAAGAAACAACATTTAAAAGCAGACATGAAACAGCGGACTGGTCAAAATTGGGAAAAGAATACAAAAGGCTGTATATTGTCAGCCTGCTTATTTAACTTACATGCAGAGTACATCATGCGACATGCTGGGCTGGATGAATCACAAGCTGAAGTGAAGATTGCCAGGAGAAATATCAACAACCTCAGATATGTAGATAATACCACTCTAATGGCAGAAAGTGAAGAGAAACTAGAGAGGCTCCTGAGGAGGGTGAAAGAGGAGAGTGAAAATCTGCTTAAAACTCAACATTCAGAAAACAGATCACAGCATCCAGTCCCATCACTTCATGACAAACAGAAGAATAAAAAGTGGAAACAGTGACAGATTTTATTTTCTTGGACTCCAAAATCATTGCGGATGGTGACTGCAGCCATGAAATTAAAAGACGCTTGCTCCTTGGAATAAAAGCTAGACAGCACAAACCTAGATGGCGTATTAAAAAGCAGACACATCACCTTGCTGACCAAAGTCTGTATAGTCAAAGCTATGGTTTTTCCAGTAGTTATGGATTTTCATGTACATATGTGAGAGTTTGACCATAAAAAAAGGCTGAGCATGGATGAACTGATGCTTTTAAATTGTAGTGCTGAAGACTCTTGAGAGTCCCTTGGACATCAAGGAGATCAAACCTGTCAATCCTAAAGGAAATCAATCTTGAATATTCATTGGAAGGACTGATGCTGAAGCTGAAGCTCCAATACCCTAGCCACTCAATGCAAAGAACAAACTCATTGGAAAAGACCCTGGTGCTGGGAAAGATTGAGGGCAACAGGAGACGAGGGTGACAGAGAATGAGGTGGTTGGATGGCATCACCAACTCAATGGACCTGTATTTCAGCTTGGCATTTTGTAGTCCATGGGGTTGCAAAGAGTCAGACATGATTTAGCAACTAAACAACAACCCTTTCAAATGCAGGCTTCTACATCTGCCTACATAAATAAACAAGCGACTTTGATCCAGGTCCTAGGGATTCGTGTCATATGTGGCAGTCCTGACCTTACCCAAAGCATTGAATCCAACTGTCTTAGTTCAGGCTGCTACAAGAGAATACCATCAACTGGGTATTTTAAAACAACAGAAATTTCTTTGTCACACTTCTGAAGGCTAAGTTCAAGAACAAGGTGCTGGCAGATTCCGGTCTGGTAGGACCCACTTCCTGGTTCATAGATGGTGATCTTCTTACTGTGTCCTCATGTGGTAGAAGAGGCAAAGTGGCTCTCTGGGGTTTCCATTATAAAGGCAGGGATTACATTCATGAGAGCTTCACCCTTATGGTCTAATCACCTCTCAAGGGCTTCACCTCCTAATACAATCACACTGGGGTTTAGATTTCAACATATGAATTTGTGAATCTGTTTGTGGGGGAAACACAAACATTCAGTCTATAGCACCAACTAAGAGACATTTCAGAAGTTCCTGTTGGTGAAGTCAATGAACTCCTGGCAGCGTTGGATTAGAACAAAATAAACTCTTTTTCTTTTGAGGACAGTGTGGGAGCATACTGATAGAAGCCAGATCAAAGAGGCTTCTGTAGTTTGTCTTACCACGGTCCTAAACTTTTGAGAGCAAGAAAACAGAAGGGTAGTTTGAACCATGTGAAATTGCTGTTGCCGGAGGTCAAAAACAGGTGGCGATTAGCAACTTCCTATGCCCAACCCTTCCATCCATTCTAGGAGATGCAGGCTGGAATCCTTACTCTCTAAGAGTCTCTCTTGGTTTGAGTTGCTTGAACTGTCTGAAGAGTTGAACACCCATTCAAGTCCAGAGCTGGAGGAGCACCTCGTTTGGGTGGGACATGACTCCAAAACATCGTTAAAGTTCAGGCAGGTTCTGCTCAAGTTCAGCCTGATTTGGCTCAAGAAGCATTTTATTTCTCAGAGACTGAATCAGAGAGGCACGCTGAAGACCAAAGCACAACCCAAATGGGGACAAAACATTGTCCTTTACCACTAAGTACTTTTTGGGGGTACAGTGTTATCTTTTTTTTTTTTTTTTGGTATATAGTATCGAAAGCAATTTTCTTTTTTTTTTTCTTTTTTTTTCTTAGTTGGAGGCTAATTACTTTACAATATTGTAGTGGTTTTTGCCATACATTGACATGAATCAGCCATGGATTTACATGTGTTCCCCATCCCGGGCCCCCCTCCCGCCTCCCTCACCATCCCATCAAGGATCTGGTTTTTCTATTTTGTTTACTTATTTTTGATGTCATCCTTGCTACCTATGAGGAAATGCCATCAATGACTGTACATGCTATTTCTGAGTCTTTGTTAATGTTATTTCAACCTTGGAAACCAGGAAGTGCTGAGGCTTGAGTCAGAGCCAGGAGCCACTCCTTGCCTTTCTGAGGCCTTGGCATTCTTATTGCGCTGTTGCTGCCGCATGGATGTGTGTCTGCCAGGCCCAGCTGTGCATGCTCCGGGAGCTGGTGCCCAGGTGCTATGTTCCTGACTTCATCCTCAGCACAGAGCCCCAAATGGACTAGATCTGTTCAATTGAAAAATAGTGGTTCTGTGGACCTAACGTAAATTGTCTCCCCCTTTTTGTTAACTACTGTCATTCCATCATAATCTTGCAGACGACTTTCATGTGTCTCTGACTCTCAGGACAACTCTGTGAAAATGATAGAGCACGTATGATTACCTGAACTTTTAGGTGAGAAATAGAGGTTCAGAGAAGTGGAATACAAAGCAGAAACTACATTTCTAGGGAATTCCCTGGTGGTTGTGTGGTTAAGAATTGGTGCTTTCGCTGCAGTGAGTCTGGGTTCAATCTCTGGTTGGGGAACTAAGATCTCACAAGCTGTGTGGTACTGTCAAAAATGAGAAAAAGGAAAAAAAAAAAAAGAAACTGCATTTCTACTCTTCTTACTTATTAGAGCCAGAAAACCAAGTTCAGTTGAGTACTGTTTTTGAGATGATCAGATCCCAGTTAGAAACAAATATTTGAACTCTTGTCAAGTTTTTATAGTGACTCTTCATTCAAAACTTTGAATTGATTGGAACTTTTCACCCTCGTAATGAATTCCGTAATCAAAACTGGTAAATTAGGAAATAGATCTTATTAGCAATAAATTATAATTATTCAGTCTTTCCTGTGGCTAGGTAACACTATTTTATAGCTGAGTTATAAACTGAAGACGTTAATTTAGCCTTACTTAAACAATCACATTTATGAACATGAAAATGTAAACTCTTAAAGTTCTCTGTCCTGAATTTGGTGAAGATTTAAAAGTATATCAGTTATTCTATGGCAAATGTTTGTAAAACTCATTCTCTTTTTCTTATATTTTATAGATCTTTCCATATTTAAATTGCTGTTTCATTTACTAGTTTCTGACTCTTCCAATGTTTTGTTATTCAAATTCTCAATTTTCATGAGACAATTTTGAAATGCTACAGAGAAAAAAGGAAACTTCATCACCTTGACTTTACATCAGAAACCATTTCCCCTTTTGCCCTCCAGCCAAAAACCTCTAATAAACAAAACACTATATCTCTTGTGTATGGCAACAAAGAGAGAAAAACATCCAGGAAATTTGGAGACACTGAGATTCGAAAGACAGATAAGACTGTTTCTGTTCTTACCCTCCAAAAGTAAAGATTGTTTGTGTATTTTCACCAGCTTACCTAAATACTACTAAGCAAAAGAGATAATGAAGTATTACCAGTTGGTGAGATTAAATGACAAGGTAGCAGATCATGACCCAAATTATACTGGTAGAAATGCAAGAGCTTAAAGGCCTCAACTACACATTTTTTTTTTTTTTGGTATATAGTATCAAGAGAAAACAATTTTAAAAGAAGGGCCTGGTTTTTCTGTTTTGCTTCCTTCTTTTTGATGCGTCATCCTTGCTACCTATGAGGAAATACCATCAATGACTGTACATGCTATTTCCAACAGCTACATCAAGTATTTGTTCATATTTAGATTTCCCTGTGATCTTCCTAAGATGGTCATTTTGAATAGGATTCCTTAAAAGATGCAACTGAATATTCAGACACCTGGATACAGATGTTAAACTAGAGTACAGACGCACACATGATGTCTTAGGTATCAGGAAAAGATTCTGGAATAAACAGTGAGAAGTTCCACACCCTGTTTCTAATCACTCTGTCTCTCTATGCCTCCAATTCCTGTCCTATAAAGAGTTGTTTGTGTTACACACTCTCTAGACTCTAAAGGCACTCATGATTTACTGTATGAAAATAGATGATAAAAAATATCTTCACATTATCCACTAAAGACTTGAACATTCTTCTAAAAAATTATTTTCAGTTTTCTATTCTATATAGGTTAATAAGTTATTTCTTTACTAAAAATTTCTATTCAATGAAGAACATTTGAGCAGACCTGGTTTATAACCTTTAGACCTCACCTATATCAAGAATTGTATTTATTTGTTTCTACTCTTTTATGCTGTTTAAAAGTATTTGAAAGAAAGACTCAGATTAAAAAACAAAATCAAACAGACAAATAAACAAAATGCACTAAGTGCTTGTGTGATAGAATTGGACTGGAGAAGGGAGAGTATGGATGTCCTAGGAAGGGCCAGCTTCCCTCGTAGCTCAGATGGTAAAGACCCTGCCTGCAATGCAGGAGACCTGGATTCAATCTCTGGGTCAGGAAGACCCCTGGAGAAGGAAATGGGAACCCACTCCAGTACTCTTGCCTGGAGAATCCCATGGACAGAGGAGCCCGGTGGGCAACAGTCCAAGGGTCGCGAAGAGTCGGACACGACTGAGCGACTAACACTTTCACTTCTTTCAGGAGGTTATCAGTGGTCACATAATGTATGTGCATGTGTGTTTTAAAGCTCATTTTTGTGGTCATTTGCCCCTAAAAAAATGAAATTTCCAATTATCTGAGTTTACAACAGAGATGATCTTTGTAGTCACTAGCCCAAGTGAGATACTTCCCCTTCCCTTGCATCTATTTCCAAAGAGAGAAAGGAAGGAAGGAAATGAGTGGGGGAGGAAGGAGGCTTAGCTCCCTAAGGACAGAGGCTCCTTAAGGAGAGTTTCTTGATTTCTCTGCTGGCCAAACACCAGGGACCAGCTCCTGGAGGATCAGTGCTTTGGGCACTAAGGTTGCAGCAAGGAGCAAACCAAACACAAAATCTTGTTTTTGTGGAGTGCACATTCAGTCTTTAATAAGTAAGTCAGAGTGTTGATCTGGGTGAATTCTGCCCCCAACATCACCCTGTACTGCATTCTCCTAGTAGTAAATATTTTAAAAGTTTTCTCATCTTCTGAAAATAAACACAAAGTAGATCCTTCAACAGAACAGAAAAAAAAAATTATCTGGTTTTTGTAATTTTTAAAAATGAAATTTATTGTGTCATAGTTTTCATATGAGAGTTAATTTAGTAAACTATTTTCTTTCTATTAATAAAAGGGTACAATTGTGTTATATTTGTTTTTGTTTTTTTTTTTTTTTTTTAGAATTGTGTTATATTTGAATTCTTCTTTTGAAATTTGTCATTACACTTTATCAACAGTACATGTTGTACAGTCCTTGTAATACTTTTTGATTGTATTCATGGAACTGAAATTTGTTTCCTCCGAAATGATGAGACATAATATTCATGAGATTATAAAATAAGAACTGGCAGTCACATGTTACATAAATGTTCCTTCCTCTATAAATACTGCATGAATGTTACTTTCACTTGCAGAACTCAGGATCCCTTAGCCATGATCACTTCCTCTTTACAAACCTCCGTGGCAGTGTTTGCCCTAATAATTCTGCATGTCAGTGCTCTGGATACTTTTAAAGCTGCAGTGTATGAACATGCTGTCATACTGCCAAGTGATACAAAAACACCTGTTTCTCCAGGTGAGGCCTTGTTCCTCATGAACAAGAACATAGATATTCTGGAGAAGGCAATTAAGCAGGCAGCTGAGCAGGTATTCTTTTATTTCTGCAAATCATAATTCGTAAGACAGGCATGAGAGCTGATGAAAACTGGAGTGTTGAATTGTCTACATACATAGAGAAATAATTCCGATTTAACTTGTTTTGAGCAGGGTGCTCAGATCATCGTGACCCCAGAAGATGCGCTTTATGGATGGAAATTTACCAGGGAAACCATTTTCCCTTATCTGGAGAATATCCCAGATCCTCAGGTGAACTGGATTCCATGTCAAGACCCCCGCAGGTATTTGAAGTATCCTATTTTTAAAAACATATTTACTTATTTATTTAGGCTATGCTGGGTCTTTGTTGAAGTATGCAGACTTCTCCAGTTGTGACACCTGGGCTTCATTGCCCCAGAGCATGTGGAGTCTTAGTTCCTTAGATCCCTGACCAGTGATAGAACCTGCCTCCCCTACACTGGAAGGCGAATTCTTAATCACTGGACCATGAGGGAAGTCCCGGTCATAGTTGTTTGTACAAAGTACTGTGATTCTCTAAAATGTATATGCTTACTACAGAAAATGATAAATCCTAACTGTTCATATATGTAGTATAAGTTTTATATATATGTAGACATTCATCTGATTTTTAAAACTGTACTTAGATACCATTTAACAATTTGTAATCTAATATGCTTATCAAATTTGGAGAAATATATAAATAAGATATTTATCATTGGGATTAGAAACTAAGGGGAAGGCAATCTCATGAATATAAATAGTAAATTAATTTCTGAAGTGGACCGTGGGTTGTGTTCGGAAAATATTCCAAGGTCTCTGTTGATGGTATCAGACTTCAGTTTCTTCGTCTCTCTGCTCTAGAATCTGTTTCCCATGCAGAAAGATCTGAATCATAAGACTTTATGCTTTGACATTTTGCAGTTTCCTAGGCTCGTAAAGCTAATTTTCCTGGGAAAAATTAATTTAGAAACTTTCCAATATAAAATATTTAATATATATGTCTATTAATATATAACTTCTACTACCTACTAAGGCTTGAATTATTGAGGTACAGGTTGAACACTTCTATACTTCATACTCATTCTTTCTCAACTCTCAGATCCTCTCACCATCTTACCCTTTTATACTTTTTTTCACTCTGGTACCTCAAATTAAGCTTATTAAACATTCCTCTGCCACGCTTTTGCTGGGGATTATGGGTACCATGCTTTTTGAGGCACTACTGTTAAGTCTGAAGCTTATGTAAGGGTTATCAGAAAATGGCTTTCCTCAGCTCTAAAGGGCTTAGCCACACAACGAGGAGACCATTGGGTTCCATGACAGTCAGCAGCCCCACTTTCCTGTTCTTCTTGTTCTGAGCTGATGCTTCCCATGGTGTTTGCTGTGGAAGAAAAGGGGCAATAGCTGGACAGTCTTTCTGCCTAGAAGTCTTGAGAAGAGGACAACCCATTTGTTTTTCATCTCACAGTAGGATTGCGAGATGGATTCCTTAGTTAAAAAAACAAACAAACAAACAACATATTTGGCCAATTTATGGGCCAGTCAGAGATCACAGTAGCTATGAAAACTGGTGATGCTTGGCATGCTAAGTTGCCTCAGTTGTATCCAACTCTTTCTGACCCCGTGGACATTAGCCCACCTCCTCTGTCCATGGGATACTCCAGGCAAGAATACTGGAGTGGTTTGGCATGCCCTCCTCCAGGGGATCTTCCTGATCAAACCCACGTCTCTTATGTCTCTTACATTGGCAGGCTCGTTCTTTACCACTAGAGCCACATGGTGAAGGCTGGAGGACAGGTCTATTCCAGGTGGTTAGTAAATACCTCTTTCATAGTTCTATGCTACAAAAAAGAAATTTTAAAAGAAAATGGGTTTGCATTGTCATCCAATGTAGTCACATTTAATTCATTTAATGATTACTTATTGAGCACCTGCTATGTACCAGATACTATTTTAAGAAGAGGGGATATAGCACTTATTAAAGCAAAGTCTTTGCCCTCCCCATGGCTTATGAGTATTCTTGTGGGGGAAGATAGATGCAAACAAACTCATTTATCATATAGAATGTCATTTGGAGATAATAATAGGGGTGTTGACTGAAAAAAACAAATACAATCTAAAATTTGACAGTTATGTTTTATTTGGGACTTTACCAAGGCCTTAAGCCTGGGGTTCAGTCGCTCAGATACTTCTTTGGACTGGTCCAAAGAGGTAAGGGAGGAGCCAAGATTTATAGGGGTTTCTGCAACACCCCCCCACCTCCAAGAAAAAACCAAACAAATAAAAGTAAACAAAGTAGTCCAACATCAAAAGATTACTGCTAATTGTTAGGACTACGAACTTCTACTTTAGGGGGCTAGGTTCAATCCCTGGCCAGGGAACTAAGATCCCACAAGACATGCCTTACAGCCAAAACAAAATTCTCCAAACAAACAAACAAAAGAGTGACTCCCAAATGACTGGCCTAAGCAGTTGGAGACACAAACTTGCCATTTATGGACATAGGGATTGTTCATGAACCAAGTTTGGTTTCTCTTGTCCAGGCATTGGAAAGACAATCTACTGATACAAGGTCGTGGTGAAGGAAAGTTCAGTGTCAAGCCAGGAGTACCAGTGGCTAATGCTCAAAAGAACCAAACCCCCGATGGATTTTAGGGAAGGGTTTTTATTTTATTTTATTTTTTTAAATAATATTTATTGACATGAATCAGCCATGGATTTACATGTGTTCCCCTTCCCAATCCCCCCTCCCACCTCCCTCTCCATCCCATCCCTCTGGGTCTTTAGAGAAGGGTTTTTAAAGGCAAGGTAAGGGAGAGAGTTGCAGGGTGTGTGATCAGCTCATGCACAATTCTCTGGTTAGCTGATGGAGAGGTAATAGGGTGATGTCACAGGGGTTAACATCATCAGTCCTCAGATTCCAGCCAGACTGGGGGCTACATGCTCATGGCCTTCATGCACTTAGCTTTTTCCATCTGGTGAGGGTTTTATGTCTGCAAAACGACTAGGAATGGGTGTCAGAAACTGATTTTTATGTCCTCAGGGGAAGACCTAACATTCTGTGCTCCTGTATGGCTGATCTATTCTTTAAATTGTTCCCAGTCCTCCTGGCCCAACTGCTATTTTTTTGTTCCTATGTCTTTACATTCTTCCAGTCATTAATTCTTGAGCTAAATTTTTGTGACTCAGGGGAGGCCTGGGAGACTAAAGTTTTTCTACAAAAAAGAGGCAGGTAGAAGACAGGGCAGGGTGGGGGTGGGGTGGGGGAGGCTGTCCTGGTTAGGTCCCCTAGGGTCCTGGTCAGTTACAGGAGCAATGAAGGAATAGCAAGTCTGGGATGGAACTTAGGAAATCAATTTTGTGCATCTGAAGTTTGAGCTGTAACTTAATAGACATCCAAGTGGAGATGTAACCCTGGCAGATATATATTTGAGTCTGGCATGAAATACAAGGTCAGGGTTCGAGGTAGAAAATCAGGGAGAAAAACATTTTCAAATCAGATTTACTAACATGGATAAGAGTACTTATCAATCCATTCTTTTTCATTTATTCATTCACTCATTCACCCATGTAACCAGCAAATGTCTAGAGATCTACGGTAAGGAAGCAGAAATGTAGTCATGAGAAAGAGTCATCTGGGGGTTTGAATTTAAACTGCCTGTTAAATGCAAGCTCCAGAACACTTAATTGTGCTTTAAAAATCAAAAGTGAATCTTATCAGATTCTTATTGGTGAGGTCATGAATGTACTTTGCCAGTGGCAGTTCAAATCAGGAACCATCTATAAATATCTAAGTAAATCTGGGTCCCCCGTAATCTCATTTTTTTTTCAAATCACATTGCTCTCAATGAAACACATGTCATAATGTAGTTTATAGGATGGATAAATAGATAATTATTTTGAGACATGCTTTTATAGATTTCCTCTTATTTGCTGTCTACAAATAAAGTCCATACTCAAACCTATTAAGCTTTAGGAAATAAAACACAATATCTATCATCTACACAAGAATAGTAGTTGCATTTTTAAATACTGATAGTCATACTTAGTTTAAAAAAGATATCCTGACATGGCGCTCACTCTATTCCTTTCACATTTAGTGTGACTATTCTCAAATAATATTAATAATTTATCAGTAAAGCTATGCTGGGCTTCCCAGGTGGCCCTAGTGGTAAAGAATCTGCCTGCCAATGCAGGAGACGTAAAAGACATGGGTTCCATCCCTGAACTGGGAAGATCCCCTGGAGGAGGAAACAGCTCCCCACTCCAGTACTCTTGCCTGAAGAGCCCCAGAGACAGAGGAGCCTGTCAGGCTACAGTCTATGGGGTCACTAAGAGTCAGACACAACTGACTGTCTGAGCAGACACAAAGGTAGGCCAACTCCACACTGGTCGGTACTGTTAAAGAGCAAAAATCTTGGTCCTCAGAGGAGGAAGAACTGTCTCAAAGAATGATCTATTCACAGATGTAACCACAGGTCTGCATATTCTTTATTCTGGGTAAAACAAGAGACCTGTCAAGCACATTTTTTATGTCCTTAATCATGTACAAACTTTGAAAAGAAATATTTCTACAGTAAGAACAAAAACATTACTTTCATCATATAAAGTTATTCTGTTCATTGTAAAGACACAGTAGTCAGATTTTTCAATAAGCCGTGCAAACATTCTTTTTTACACTCATTTCAAATCCAAAGATAAGAATTATAGACTATTTTGCATGACTGCTACGTAAGGCCACAGAGTCACAGCTAAAAAGAAAGGCACAGATGGAAGGATCATGTCCCTTCTTTTTTATTCTGCTGTTTGTCACTTTATTGTCTTGGAATCTCCAGAGTCCAAAGGTCATGGCCCTCACGGCTGGCCTTGGTCCAGTGGCTAACAGTGCTACTATTTCCAGGGGGTTCCAGTGGATTCCACCACCAGAATAACACATGTAACTTTGGATTGCACCGCTAACAAACTGAGACACCCTTGCCACCACGACCCAGAAGGAGAGCTCATTTAACTATTCCCAAACTACTAAGAACCAAACTCCCCAATACATCTTAAATTCAAGACTTTAGGAGCTGGATTATTGTTGGAAATAATAAAAGAATAAAATTCCCTTTGAAAAAGAAGAGAAACTTATCTCTAATAGACAATATTTAACACCAAGATGGGTTCACCTATGGAATGAGTCAGAGAAGAGAAGTAATCTATTGCTTGAGCCACAGGAAACTTCAATGTTTAGAGTCAGGGCAGAAGAGGAGGAACCAGAAAAGGAGATGGAGAAAAGCTGCCAGTGAGTAGGAGGACGAGAGAGTGGGGTTCAATAGGTGGGGTGAAGTGTTTCCAGGAGGGGGGTGTAACTCCGTCAGCTGATGCAGAAGTGGTACAAGATAAGATAAGATGTGGCTGTCATCACTTGCATTAGTAGGGGTTGTCAGGTGGAACGAGAGCAATGAAGCCTGATCTGAGCATTTCCAAAGAGAATGGGAGAAGATGGGCTGATCCAGAAAGAGGGCCAGCTATTTCAGGGAGTTTTATTTTAAGAGGGACCTATGAACCTAGGGACCTAAGGAAAAAATAAACTAGAAGGGCATGTGGGGGTCAAGAGATGTTTCTATTTTATTTTTTTTCCACAGATGAGAGGTACTAGTGTATATGTGTGTGTTGATGGAGTGATCTCTTGAAGAGGTGAAAACCGTTTCTACAGGAGAGTGAATAATGAATTGCTGGACTAATAGATACAATGTGGAAAAAATTCACCAAGTATAACTTGTGACTTCTAAATATGATCTCTATCATGTCACATAATTAGTATTTTTTTGTGTGTATGTGAGAAAATTCAGACCTAGTTTCATAGTGACTTTAAAGTTTATCATACATGCGTATATGTGAATATAAGCATTATGTTATGCATTCAGTCTCTGGGATTTATCTATTTATAAGTTACAAGTTTGTACCCTTAAACTACATGTCCCCAATTTCCCACAATCCAACTTCCGATATCCACCATTTTATTTTCTGTTTCTACAAGTTTGACTTTTAAAAATTCCATGTATGAGTGATATCATACAGTATTGGCCTTTCTCTCTTTGACATTGAAATGTCTTAATTAAAATTTGCTTTAGATTTGGTCATACACCAGTACAAGCAAGACTCAGCTGCCTGGCCGAGAACAACTCTATCTATGTCGTGGCAAATATGGGTGACAAAAAACCATGTAATTCTAGTCATACCAAGTGTCCTTCTAATGGCCATTATCAATACAACACCAACGTGGTGTATGATAAAACGGGAAAGCTGGTGGCACGTTACCATAAGGTAAGACGGGGTGAGTGTGTAAAATGGAGCCTCCTTTGAGAAGGGTGTGTTCTGTGTTTAGGGGATAGAGCTTCATTTCCTTATAATACGATGTTTTATTGTCGTTGTTCAATCACTAAGTCATGTCCGACTCTTTGCAACCCCACAGACTGCAGCTTGCCAGGCTTCTCTGTCCTTCACTAGCTCTTGGAATTTGTTCAAATTCATGTCCATTGAGTCGGTGGTGCTATCTAACCACCTCATCCTCTGCCACCCTCTTCTCCTTTTGCCTTCAAACTTTTCCAGCATCAGGGCCTGGACTTACAAAACCTTTCTTACAGATCTCAGTCTACAATTTAATCCACATTTCTAAAATGTCTTTTTTTTTTGCTCTCTTTTAAAAAATATTGGTAACATCGTATTGACAAACCTAGATGAAAAACCTTGACAATGTATTAAAAAGCAGAGACATTACTTTGCTGACAAAGGTCCATCTAGTCAAAGATATGGTTTTTCCAGTAGTCATGTATGGATGTGATAGTTGGACCATAAAGAAGGCTGAAAGCCAAAGAACTGATGCTTTTGAACTGTGGTGCTAGAGAAGACTTGAGAGTCCCTTGGATACCAAGGAGACCAAACACATCAATCCTAAAGAAAATCAACCCTCAATATTCATTGGAAGTACTGATGCTGAAACTGAAGCTCCAATACTTTTGCATATATAAAACAATACTTTGCCATTTGATGTGAAGAGACAAGTCATTGGAAAAGGCCCTGTTTTATATATGCAAATAATTTTAATATTGATACAAAGGATACTGAGATGACTGTCATCTGGATACCAGTCAGTTCAGCTCAGTCGCTCAGCCATGTCCGACTCTTTGCGAACCCACGGACTGCAGCACGCCAGGCCTCCCTGTCTATCACCAACTCCCAGAGTTTACTCAAACTCATGTCCATTGAGTCGGTGATGTCATCCAACCATCTCATCCTCTGTCATCCCCTTCTCCTCCTGCCCTCAATCTTTCCCAGCATCAGGGTCTTTTCAAATGAGTCAGTTCACATCAGGTGGTTAAAATATTAGAATTTAGCTTCAACATCAGTCCTTCCAATGAATATTCAGGACTGATTCCCTTTAGGATTGACTGGTTGGATCTCTTTGCAGTCCAAGGGACTCTCAAGAGTCTTCTCCAACACCATAGTTCAAAAGCATCAATTCTTCAGCACTCAGCTTTCTTTATAGTCCAACTCTCACATCCATACATCACTACTGAAAAAACCACAGCTTTGACTAGATGGACTTTTGTTGGCAAAGTAATGTCTCTGCTTTTTAATATGCTGTCTAGGTTGGTCATAACTTTTCTTCCAAGGAGTAAGCATCTTTTAGTTTCATGGCTGCAGTCACCATCTGCAGTGATTTTGGAGCCCCAAAAAATAAAGTCAACCACTGTTTCCCCATCTATTTGCCGTGAAGTGATGGGTTCAGATGCTATGGTCTTAGTTTTCTGATTGTTGAGCTTTAAGCCAACTTTTTCACTCTCCTCTTTCACTTTCATCAAGAGGCTCTTTAGTTCTTCTTCACTTTCTGCCATAAGGGTGGTGTCATCTGCATGTCTGAAGTTATTAATATTTCCCCTGGCAACCTTGATTCCAGCTTGTGCTTCATCCAGCCCAGCGTTTCTCATGATGTACTCTGCATATAAGTTAAATAAGCAGGGTGACAATACACAGCCTTGACATACTCCTTTTCCTATTTGGAACCAGTTTGTTGTTCCATGTCCAGTTCTAACTGTTGCTTTCTGACCTGGATGCCATTTAACACTAAAATGATAAAAGGTGTTTTCATATTGTATGAATCAGTTTCATAGAAGCTAATTTCTTTGTTTTCTATCAAGTTACAAAAATGATCTTTATTTTTTAGTTTCTATACCAGTTGATTTAATTATCCTTTTATTGATTTAAGGTCAAATTATAAAATTTTTACTTTAAAATCTGAGTAAAATAACCTGAAGGAATAAAATAACATAAAGCCATAATTTTGTACCAAATTGGGCATGGAGAGAGACTGAACTTTTACATGAATATGGGGTGTGCAGGTCCGTGTGAATGTCCCGTTTCCTGTCTCATATTCTTTTTTCTAATCATCTTATATTGGAACCTCAGAATCTTCTGAGTGGAGAAATTATCTCCTGGAAGTCCTAGGTAAAAAATAAATTTTAGTCAAGAAGAAAGATATATTATCAAATATTTTCAAATGTTTTTGATCATATATCTCTATGAAAAAGAATTTAACACAAGTCCTTAAAAATATGTTTATATTTATTTATGCACTTATTTGTGCATTTATAAATAAGACCCAAAACTTTCCAAAAGCTTTCTATGTAATCTTGTGGGTCTGTCAACTTGTTTTCAAATGTAATTAAACTTTCATGTTCTCAAAAATGTGTCTCAAATTAGGAATAGAAATGCCATTTTTGTTATTTTGGAGACCGTGTTTGCATCGTTAGTATCATTTTAAAGGCTATTTTTTGCAGTTACTCTTCTATTCTGTAAGTGTTGACCTAGTTAAACTGATAACATAGTTGATCAATCCACTTAACCAGACCCAGTAAATGGCAGGATGGTGCAGTGTACAGGATGTGGGCAGCTAGTGAGGACCTGAGTCATCCTAAAGTGAGAAGCTCCTACTCTCCTGGCAGGGCACCTCAGAACAGTTCGTGACCGATGTCCTCTGACATATGGATCTGATAAGAGTACTTTTGTCGATTGATTCTTAAAATGCTAGTAAATTTCAATTAAAAATTTTTTAGATAGAAAATAAACGTTGAGAGGAGTTTTAATAGTCTTGCTTCTAACTCTCAGCTTTTCCTACTTTGCAAATCATTTTATTAAGCTATTGACCCTGATTAGCAAATTAGACTAGGTTTGTTTCTCAACCTTACTTGGAAGGAATCAGAATGAAATAAAACATTTGTGTTTAACAACAATTTTCAAAACTGGATAACAGTCCCTGAGATTACTTTGGAAGGGACATGGTAAACAGGGATGGGGCCTCCCTCACCTGCTTAACAGATATTTATTGTGTATCTATTATATTTCTACTTCTCTGGTGACTCAGTGGTAAAGAATCCACCTGCCAATGCAGGAGACTCGGGTTCAATCCCTGGGTCAGGAAGATCCCCTGGAGAAGGAAATGACAACCAGCTCCAGTATTCTTTTCTGGGAAATTCCATGGACAGAGGAGCCTGGCGGGCTATAGTCCATGGGGTCACAAAGAACTGGACACAACTCAGCAACTAAGCAACAACAACAATTGTATTTTTAGGTACCAGGGACTCAAAGAAAAATGATGTAAATCTTCATCTTTCAAGAAGCACATAGTGTTTGCAATTCATGGGGAGATATTTGGCCCTGATTGAGAGAGGGAGGCAGGTAAGGAGAGACAAGAGGAGGGAGAGAGAGAAAGAAAAGGAGAGCAAGAGAGACAGAGACAGAGAGAGACCCAGAGAAACTATATTTCTCCTTATTTTTCTTTGAAAGTTAGCTTCCAATCACCAGTGGCATTCACCTTCTATAGATTTCCCACTGTTGAGCAGGTAATTACTAACTTGGAAGGTCTTCATGTGTCATCTCTTCAATAAACAAGGCTTTTCTGATTTTATCCTGGGTGTTTATTACAGTACCACCTCTACCGTGAGCTTCAGTTTGATGTCCCCGAAAAGCCGGAGTTAGTGACTTTCAACACCACCTTTGGAAAGTTTGGCATTTTCACGTGCTTTGATATTCTCTTCCATGATCCTGCTGTGACCCTGGTGAAAGATTTCCACGTGGACACCATATTGTTTCCCACAGCTTGGATGAACGTTTTGCCCCTTTTGACAGCTATTGAATTTCATTCAGCATGGGCAATGGGAATGAGAGTTAATCTTCTTGCAGCAAACACACATAATATCAACCTAAAAATGACAGGTAATCCATGACTAGATGTGGTTTGCAGATTATATTTCTAAATGGAGAGAAACTCATGCTTTGGATATGACCTGTTGTAATTTTTTTTAGTTCTTTGTTGGAACTTCTCACTAAGCTTGTATCTGTTCACAAAAAAAAAAGAAGAAGAAGAAGAAAAGAAGAGCTACTGTTATAATAACAGCTACATATAATAGCTATGTCTGTGTTAAGACTTTTATGTGTATTATTTCGTTTATCCTCACAACTTTATGTGTGGGCTGAGGATTATCAGTCTGGTTTTGTGGATTAGAAAACTGAGACACACAAAAATACAAGTAACCTGCCAAAGGCATCAGCTAGTAAGTAGCAAGAGCTTCCCTGGTAGTTCAGTGGTAATCTGCCTACAGTGCAGAGACCTGGGTTCGATACCTGGGTTGGAAAGATCCCCTGGAGGAGGGCATAGCAACCCACTCCAGTACTCTTGCCTGGAGAATTCCATGGACAGAGGAGCCTGGGGGGCTACAGTCCATGGCGTCTCACAGAGTCAGCCAGGACTGAAGTCACTACCCAGCAGCAGCAGTATGTAGCAAAGCAGGAAACTAAACAAGATGCTCTAAAACTGGTGAAGGCAGAGGAGCGTGTTATTGATGTGTTGCTGTGTAATAAATTACTCAAAAAGTAAAAAGCGGAAGTGGCGTAAAACCACAAACATCTGCTATCTCACAGTTTGTGTTGGTCAGGAGCTTGGGAGTAGCTTGGGTGGTCCTGGCTCAGGCCATCTCTTGGGTTACATCAAGCCTTTGCCTGGGCTAGGAGTCACTTGAAGACTTGACTGGGGCTGGCAGGTCTGCGTTCAGGATGGCTCACTCGTATGGCTCTTGGTAGGGTTCCTCTCTTTCTCAGTGGCTGTTGACAGGAGACTTTCATTTCTTGTCGCATGGGCCTCTCCATAGGGCTGTGTGATATATCCTCATGATATAGCAGTTGACTTTCTCCAGAGCTAGTAAGGAGAGAAAGATGGAGAGAGATAGGGGAAAGCTGAACAGCTTTTTATGACTTGTCATAAGCCATTATTTCTACCTCATTATATTCATTAGGAGTATGTCACTAAGTCAAGCCCGCACTCAAGGTAAAACAAATTAGATCCACCTGTTGGAGAGAGGAATAATGAAGAATTTTTGGACATATTTGAAAACCACCACAATGGAGAACAGGAGGGACTGTTCTTTTCTGTTACCTTCCCTACCTCTCAAAGGGCCCGTGGCAAAGAACCCGCCTGCCAATGCAGGAGACATAGGAGATGCCAGCTCTATCCCTGGGTTGGGGAGATCCTCTGGAGGAGGAAATGGCAACCCATTGCAGTATTCTTGCCTGGAGAACCCCATGGACAGAGGAGCCTGGTTGCCTATAGCCCACAGGATCACAGAGGATCAGACACGACTGTAGTGACTTAGCATGCACATCTCAGAAACTTCAATGATTCAGTGGTTTTAATATTTGGCTCAATTTTCTGTTGTGGTAATAAATTATGTTCAAAGTTTATTAAATGAGACCACTGATCATTCCATTTTTAATCTCCTCCAGTGGAGAATAGGAGAAGTACCTGGGTGTTCAATGCCTTGTGCCGTCTCATGACTAGTCTTGTGACATGACCATATGCTCAGTTCTGATGGGGAAACTGGGGGTGTTGGGTTTGTTTGTTTGTTTGTTTTTAAAAGACTTGTCTTCCATTCACAGGCAGTGGTATCTATGCACCACACTCTCCCAAAGTCTACCATCATGATATGGAAACAGAGTCAGGAAAGATCCTCTTTGCGGAGGTGGATTCCCATCCCCGGAACTCCCCGACCTACCCACCAGCCATGAATTGGAGTGCCTACGCCACCTCCATCACACCCTTTCCAGGAGCTAAAAATTCCTTCAGGGGATTTATTTCCCACGATGAGTTCAACTTCACAAAGCTCTCTGAAAGGGCAGGAAACCTTACCGTGTGTCAAAAAGAGTTCTGCTGTCATCTAAGCTACAGGATGTTAGGACAGGAGGGGAGTGAAGTGTATGTTCTAGGAGCTTTCGCAGGACTTCATGGGCGAAGGAGAAGAGAATATTGGCAGGTAATCTCAACTCAAGTGAAGACGAGTGTTTGGGTGTGAGTAAACTCCAGGGTCAACTTTTCATATTTGTTCCGGGGAATCCAGTGCTTTTTCATGGTTTCACGATTTGGGATTAATCCTATGATATTTGCAGGGGAGCTAAGTATCATCTGATTGCTTGCTTTGAACACATTAAAAAAATATTAACCTCATTTTCTAATTGACTAATGAACTAGCTTACATATTTAAGTGGCTTCCTTAAGTAATTTTGTTGACATATCTAAATATAAAGTCTTACTTTAACTTTTAAAACTAACAATAAGTAGGGATATCATTTTTATTTTAACTGCTCTTGTAACCATATGTCCTAGTCATTTCCTGCCCTTCCAATGACAAATTTTTAAAGTGCAAGCTTTTTGTATAGTGTTGGCTATGCATTTGCATTTTATTTTTACACTCTGTGCCTCATTGCTTTCTTCTAAGGAAACAGATAGGGAAAAAAAAAAGAGATGGTCAAAATTTTAATCATTCTTTTGACTTTAGTACTTCTGTTGCCCAAAGAGTTCCACTTTCTTGGACCAAATGCCATCATCTGACATGCCAGATGAATGGTTTATATCTGATACCAAATTCAAGCTTGTACAGCTCACTGTGGGACAGACCAATAAATTGAGATATGAGTTGTTGTGGCAAGGAACAGTGACCTCATTTGGAAAGCCAGCAGACTGAAGTGGCGGACTAGTGTCCCAAAGAACCGTCTTTCCTGAGGTAGAAGTCAGGCTTCTTTTATACTGAAAGGGAAAAAGGTAAAGTCCTGGTTCCGGTCAGACTCTGGAAGGGAAATGTAAAATGTTTCTTCTTGTAGTCATTCATAAGTGGACCTAGTCTAGATATTCCCTATGAGCTAAACAGAGGTATTTTAGCTTATTACATGAAAGGCACGATTCTCAGAGACAGTTCATTATGTATAATTTAAGCTTATAGGCAACCTCCATTTAGGCTTCCAGGTGACACAGTGGTAAAGTATCCACCTGCCAATGCAGGAGATGTCAGAGACTCAGGAAGATCCCCTGGAGGAGGAACTGGCAACCCACTTCAGTAATCTTGCCTGGAAAATTCCATGGACAGAAAAGCCTGGCAGGCTACAGTCCAAGGAATTGCAAAGAGCTGGACATGACTGAGCAACTGAGCGCACCGGTCTCCATTCAGTGATTAACTTGTAGCAAAAGCACTAGAATACAAAGGTTAAAGTAATAGAACCAGATCCAATATGGAGTCAGATTTGTTCTTTCCTATTATGAAAACTGGCTTCTTTCTTTCAATCCACTGGTTGCCCAGGATGTGTGGGTTGGCTCTTAATCATTTGCCATTTCCAATGAATCAAGTAATTATATGATCCAATCCCTTTAGCAAATGGAGAAAATATTTTCTTTGTTATAAACTGAGTCAAGAGTTCTAGTACAAGTAACTTAGATTCAAGGTGTTGGAATTTATATGCATCTCTTCTACACAGGTATGCACAATGCTGAAATGCGGATCTACTAATTTGACAACGTGTGGACAGCCAGTAGAAACTGCTCTGACGAGATTTGAAATGTTCTCCCTAAGCGGCACATTTGGAACAGAGTATGTTTTTCCTGAAGTGCTACTTTCTAAAATCAAGCTGGCACCTGAAAAATTTGAGGTAGGAGAATTTTAAGAGTGTCTTCGTTTTATCTGTCTTCTGAAGTCAAACAAAACAGGCTAAGAAAACAGTTTCTGTTAACCTTTGCTGTGTAACAAACTTCCTCAAAATTTCATGGCTTTGCACAATAACCGTATCTTTAGCCTGATATTGTGGTTGGTGCTGTGAACTGGGTGTGACTAAGCTGTTCTTCTGGACTAGAAGGGGCTCAGCTGATCTTGGCTGGGCTCATTCATGCATCTGCTGCTAGCAAGTGAGCTGGCTGGGGTTGGTTGGTTGGTGATGGCCATGTCTTGAACAGCTGGAATGACTGGAGGCATGTTCTGTGGTCCCTTATCTTCCAGAAAGCCTGGGCTTGTCCACATGTTAAATGAAAGAGTCCAAGAGCATAAATAGAGAAAGAAACACAATAGGCAAGTTCTTTTCAAGTCTCTGCTTGGACCGTGTTTGCAAATATTTCATCTACCATAAGCAAGTCACATGACCAATGTAGATTCAAAGGGTGAAGAAAAAAATGATGCAGAACTCTCAATGGGAAGAGCTGTGAAATCATATTGCAAAGGGTATGGATAAGAAGGGGAAGTGGGTTTGTGACCATATTTGTAACTTACAGCAACTAATTCTTATGTGATGACACTTTGTTGGAACAACACAAGATACCTAAGGCCTATGAGTCTGAGGAACCATTCATTGCAGAATATTTGCTTACAGAGTTTTAATTTCTTTTTTCGAACATGTGAAGACAAATAGAAAATCAAATATTTATTTCATAAACCACAGTGGTCATAGCTAGTTCATCCACAAATTAAGCTGGTCTCAAATTAAAATTAAGATTCTGCAGGTTTATATCTGCTACTTAGTACATGGTGCATATACACACACGTACATACACACACTCCACAAGTTTGGAATTTAATATCTTCATTGAACTGTGACAAATGGTGGCAGACTTTTAGAAACCTAAATGAAATCACTGCATTTTTTGTTTTTACAAAAGAAAAATAAAATCTAAGCTAATTAATCCAAAGCATCAAGCAAGGGAATCTTTAAAATTGCAGACTGCTTATGGTTATATATCTGTGTCTGCTTGTATTATCAGATTGGAATATGTCACATCTGTAAAAATGTTTGATTCTGTGACACCAACAATTTAACATACAGTGCAGCCTTAAGGCTGGGAAACTCAGAGAACTGGAATCCTTGGCTGCCATAGAACCCAGTAAAGGCAGAGAATCTCGGGAGCACATTGAGGCTGGAATAAAACCTTTGGTGCCAACTACAGAAAACCATGATCAGATCTGAAGTAAGAGATCTGGAACTGAAATCCAATAGTTAAAAGTTGATAGCCTGGCACAAACATGTGTCGATAAGTTGAAATTATCTGCGAATTCCAGGAAGTGAAAGAAAGGAGGGTAGGGTTCACTCAGGTAAGCTTAGGAAGACATGGGGTCTAGTGGTGTGTGTGCACTGTGTCTTGTAAGCCTTGCCATTCATTTTATTTTTTAATTACAGTATAATTAGTTTACAATGGTGTGTTAGTTGCTGCTGAGCAATGAAGTGAATCAGCTATATGTATACATACATGCCCTCCCTCTTGGATCTCGTTTGTCACCACGCATCCCACCTAGCTAAGCCTTGCCATTTCAACTGAGCACACAATCTAATTTTCTGGGTACTGTTTTGAAAAATTTTCCCCATGCCATGTACTCTTAGACTTGTATCTCTTTGAGGATTTGCTCCAAAATAGGACAGAACATTTATCTCACAAAAGAGTCTCATCCATGGGAGAAAGACAAAAAACAGTTGGAGTTTTCCAGATCACATTAAAATTCCAAAGTCCGAGATGCCATGTGACTATCACTCTGAACCACATCAATATACTTGAAGAAGTTGGTGGTGCTAGTTGATGAAGATTTTAAACTTTTCATCACAAATGGTTTTAGGCAGTAGGAAACAATGAGAGAATAAAACAAAATAGTAACTGGTTAAGCACTTAACTTAATTTGTTGATCTCAACTCAAAATTCCCAGAATTAGTCATGCTACCTCCTGTCCTTGAACACTGGCCCTTTATTTTTGGATAGAAAGAGGGAGGAGAGGGAGGGATCGTATCTACCCTTTAAATTTAGCACTTACAGAGACTTCCCTGGCAGTCCAGTGGTTAAGACTTTGCACTTCCAATGAAGGCGGCATGGGTTTGATCCCTGATCAGGGAAGTAAGATCTTGCATGCTGCATGGTATGGCCAAAAATGATAATAGATAAATAAATTAGGCACTTGCATTATATTTATCATTTGGGCCATATCTCATCTACCCACTCCAGTGTTCTTGCCTGAGAATCCCAGGGACGGGGAGCCTGATGGGCTGCCGTCTATGGGGTCACAGAGAGTCGGACACGACTGAAGTGACTTAGCAGCAGCAGCAGCATCTACTCCAGCTCATTTGCAAAAAGAAGAAATGGGATACACTGTGTGTTGACTCCTCAGAGCTATAAAAGAGGCATTTGTCTGCTGGCAAGCAGGGGTTTTGGTATAACAGTTCCTTGGAGGATGTTTCCTAGTTAGGGTACTGGTTTTCATTTTACAAGTGTAGATTCTCTGTGGCATGACTTTCCCTGAAGTTCATCAGGTTCTAAGGAACGGACACCAAGTAAACTCATAAGAAAGACAAAAGGAAGAACCAACTAACCAAATGAACAATAAAAAAAAAAAAAATCAACGATCAAGAATTTTATCTTTTAGTTATTCTTTCTCTAGAAACTTTGCAGATCATGTTAACTTGCTGATCTGTTAACTTGCTATTTCTAGAGATATCAGTTCTAATACCATAGATGACAAGTGTTTTACAAGAGTCACACCAACCATGTTTTCCTGAGTGTTTCCCCAGTTTCCCTGGTTATGGACTCTCCATCAACATATATTTACACATTATCTTTTAAGATCCCTTCTGCAAAGATTTCAGTATGTTTACTTCTTATCTTTTCCCCACCCTTAGTTCAAGCTAAGAGTATGAAGTGTTATTGACCACAACTCTGGGAAACATTACTTTACTATTTGAAGTTAACTCTGGTATATTATCAGAAGTCTGGTCTCTGAAACTAATTATGTAAGTTTGTGCAAGTCAGTTAACCTCTGAATTTGCTACCTATAAAATGGGGGAGAATATCTTCCTCACTGATTTGGGAAGGCATGTGAAAGCACTTGTACAGTGAAGCATTGTACAAGTATCAGGATGTATTTTTAGTTAGTTACCTCAGAAGGTGTCCCTAGTTAACCGTTTATCAACAACTGGAGGAAAATGTTGCCAGAATTAGGCCACATGTACTGAACATCATCTAAGTATAGGTCAATGTGCAGACGGACTGGAAGAGTAAGAGACCAGGTCCCATTGTAGATCAGTAAATCAGAGTCTCTGGGGGTGAGACCTGTATTTTTCCACAGTCCCACATTTTGGTGGGTTGATTGATTGATTTGATTTTTGTGGGTAAGAACTCCCAGTGTAAGAGAATAATCAAAAAGATCAAATTATACTGAGTATATACTATTTAGGAGGTCAATTAATTATACAGTATATTTTAGGAAAATTTGTAACAGGAAACTAGTAAAACTGCTAAGTTCTAGCTAGAACCTAAGATACAATCACTGATATGGAAAAGTTAATCCCAAGGAAGTTAACATAGACACGATTTTACTATATTAATGAAAAGTCACAAGAAAACGAAATATTTGTGTTTAACTTGTTTCAAACTTTCACCCAACTATAATTTGAAATATACCTCTGGTATTTCATTTTTGTTCCTTTAATGAACAGTTTAGTAAACAAGGAACAATTTAGAAACAATGAACACTTAACTAACTACCAACAGGTTGTGCATTTGAAAATTGTTAGTGAGCTGTGTTTTTATGTTTATGTGTCACCAGAATAATTATCTTTGAGGATATTTAGCTATTTTCTACTTCTAGTTATGAAGCATCTAATTTCTTACCCTCTAAGTTCTTCCCCCATCCAAATTGTCATTTTCTTTATTTCTTGTTCTCTTGTCTCTCTATTTGTGTTTCTTTCTATAAATTCATTTTCTTTTCTTGTTCTGTTGTCTATTTGTGTTTCTTCTTGTTCCATTATTTTGCATACATTACTCCCTTACAGAGAAGCCTCTGTGACTTCAGGAGAGTTCACAATTTTTGCATATCTAACCCTTGCTCTTCTTTTTGACCATATGCCTTAGTCTTCTCTTCACTAATCTTCAACTAGTGATGCACTATAAATTGTAACAAGCCACTCTCTAAGGGAGAAGCAAAGCTCTGATGTGTGGCATTTGCCAATTATCATGGTGTAAATACTCTCACTACAATCAATTTCAAGAACAGCCATGCTTAACAACCAGCTGTCAAAGTTCCTGGAGATTTAACAGTCTGTTGTTGTGAGCTTACATACCACGGCACTGGTCTCTGAAACTAATTATGCAAGTTTGTGCGTCAGTGAACCTCTGAATTTCCTACCTATAAAATGGGGGCGAATATCTCACTGGTTCTAACCAAATGGGAATGAGCAAGCCCGCACATTGCCTAGCACACTGTGAGTCTGGGGAAGGCCACCCACAGTGCCCCGCCAGCCCCCGCCACACACATATTTGTCTTAGAATGAGCCTTTGCGGCTTGATCTCCACTTGGCACAGAGTCTTCCGTCATACAACCCCAGGGAGAAATTCTCCTCCTTTAGTAGGTTGTTTCCCACTCTGGGAAACTGACCAGTTCAGCTATTCCTTCTCAGACTTCCTAAGCACATACCTGTTTCTCTTGCCAAGATACTATTATACTGATTTCTCTCTTTATATTTGGAATCTGCTCAGTTTTTAGCACTAACTTTTAAGCTTCTTGAGGGAAGAGTGCTATTTGTACTCTTCTGGCTCCTGGTTATCCTGCATATAATTGGACTCAATAAATTTTTGCTACTGATGATTTCTGACTTTCTGTTAAAGGTTACATTTGATTGTGTAAACTCAATTATCGAACCTTATAGAATGGCTCTAGTCTTCCTTACATATAAAATAGCTGTCCCCTACCCTTCCCACCGGTTCCCCAAGCCCTGGCCCCAGGCCCCTTTCCTAGTAACCTACTTGATCAACTGTGATATCTAGGGTGGTTTCAAAATCATGAGTCTGCATGTAATGTATATTTGAATTAAGTTGGCTATACTCTTCCCACTTTTCCTTTAGGTACTAGAAGATGGGCGTTTGGTAAACAAGAACGGATCATCTGAGCCTATCCTAACAGTGTCGCTGTTTGGGAGATGGTACACCAAAGACGCACATTCCATCTCAGGCGGGACCAGCAACTCAGCAACAACGTACCTGATGCTACCCACATTATTAATGATCATAACCTTGCAGTATACTGTGATGGCGTAGAACATCACTTTATCATAGTCATTGATTCATCTCAGATTTACTAAGAAATATTGAATGACTAGCTCACTAGTATAGACCAGTGATTTCCAAATATTTTTTCCTCAAGGAAATGATCAAGGATTATTTTTAAGGGCTACAGGAATTTTGCCTCTTTTTTTGCCTATGCTGAAATATCACAGTATGGTATAATGGTATGATTGATGTTTGGGCCAGATAGACGAGGATCAAATCCTGGCTCCAGCCTTATTTGCCGTATAACATTGTGTCTACTTATGTGTGTGTTAGCAGGAGCAGAGTGAAGAGATTCAGGGACATTTTAAATGCAGTGATGGCCTTGAAAGACAGCAGTAATGATGGGAATGAGGGGAACTGAGATTTATGACTGAATTCCATTTGACATTAAAGACAACTTGAATTCATTCAGTTTTCTGCGCTAATGATTGTGGGGGGATTTGCTTTCTAATCAGATGGAAACAAACTCATCGGAATTCCACTGGAAACGTAAACTCCAACGTTTAAGTTTATCTTAACAAAACAAGTTGTTTTGAGATGTTCTAGAAAAACTAACACCTAGTCCAGTTTCTTGGGGAGTCATAGCTCCAAATAGTCCTACTTAATGGCTGTGGTATAATTTAACAGTCACAAATACCATAACGCAGAGACCATGACTGTTAATAGTAACACTGTTTTCAACATTGAGTAGTCTGTTTTTAGTGATGGGGAACGTACATGTATGTAATATTCCAAAATCATCAAAACTGCATGCTCTTTTATCTTTTCATAAAATACAGAACATTTCAGATTTGTCAATTTTGCTTGAGGAAGTTAGACATTATGCAATGGTTTTGTGGCGTGTTTTATGATGCATGCGCAATCATATCTCACTTTCAGGAGTTTCGGTGTTGACTGGTAGTCAGCCTCTGAAGTTAAACTCACTGGTTTGAGAAAGATATAAACAAGGATTTCCTCACAGATTCTAAGGGACAGTGCTTCCCCTGATTCACATTTAGAGTTGTCAGCTATACTAGAATTCGTTAAAAGCAAAAGCGAGAAGGAAAAACAAATAGCACCAGTCCCCAGGAAAACTGAGAGTACTTGACTGTAAAATTGTTTGCATTACAATGTCGCATCAGTGATTTTCACACACACATTTTATTTACCAAACAGCTTAAGTGTAGTTTCATTTGGCCTTGATTCAGGGAAATGCACCTGAAGGAGTAGCTCTTTAGTTTCTAAAGAATCTAAGGTCAGAGTCCAGTTTCTCTGATAAACATCTTTCTGTCTCACCTTAAAATCTCATGTTCGTTCTTGAGTCTCCTGTGGTTCTGGAGGGAGTAACCAAGGTACTGGTTTCCACTCATCCTTTTTTCCTGAAATGCTCTGTTACAGAGAGCAAGCTTCCCAGTTTCTCTCTCTTCAGCTTCCACTTCCCCTCAGCGCTCACCCTCCATCTTTTGTCCCTTCATTCAGACAGCATTTGTTGATTTCATACTATGTTCCAGGTACCAAGTACTGGGACATGGTCTATATATTCTCTCTGATCTCTTTGCCACTCTGTGACTTTGCCCCGGTGACCTTATACAATCTAGACCAATAATTTCTAACATATATTCACAGCCTTCTCTGCAATGATCATTACCTCTACTTTCTGCCTTTTTTAGTCCATCTTTGCATTTTGACCCATTGTCATGGTGTCAGCTCTTTCATCTACATGAGTGATCTCCAGTGGTAATTTTTTTTTTCCTGTTTTGACCTCTTTTTAAAAGTCCATTCACATTCTCTAACTCCATTCTGACCGTATCTCCTAGGTATTTCATAGATAAGTGTTATGAAAAAAATCTTAGAGCTGAGGACTGCTTATGTAAATTTGGTCATACCACACACACACAAACACACAGGCACACACAGATACCTCTAACAAAGTCATTCTTGGGAAGATACTTGGATATGAAAACAGTAACAACTGTGAAGAGGATTCCTTTAGTTAACAGGATCTGGAGACATGGAGTAGTATTTGGAGGAGGAAAGAAGATATTTTGACAATCTTCCCAGAGAATTTCCAGGCCCCTTGAAGATAAAAGGAGAAAAATAGTAGGGATAAACTGAGTGATATTAACTTACTTGTCCTCAAGAGACTTGTGACATCTCATATAAATATGAGTTGAATAACCCTGGTGATAGCTTTGATCAACTGTAAGACTTATAAGCCCTGTTCCCCTGCTCCTCTTATGTACTTTTCGTTTTTTTATCTCAGATATTAATTAAAAAGAAAACACCCTTCAGTTACTCCTGTCAGACTCTTGAAATTCGGTCTGCTGGCTGGAGACTCAGAAATTCTTATACTTAGATCATTTTATACTATGGTTCTAATCTTTTAAATAAAGAAATATCAAATGATGAAAACATTCTAGGATATTGATAATTTTGAGTTTTTCATAATGCTGTTTAAAGATTAGCTTTCCAAGAGTCTGATTTTTTTTTAACCCTTCATGAATAAAGAGAAAAGAAACTGAAAAAGAGGCCAATATTCTTTTTTTATGATAAAGAATATAACAGTTTATATATCTTCTAGAATCAGAAGGTCAAATTTGAAAACAGTTACCCAGGATGACTAACGAGCCAAAAAGCTTTGTAAGTTAAGGGCAGGTAAAACAGACTTATAAAATATTTGAATTCCAGAGGGCTAAAATGGGTGTTTTCACAGACAATTTATAAGGACTCTCACATAGTTACCATAGGACAGGAATTTAATGTTTTTGGCATCAGACCTCACATAAAACACATTTCAAGTGGCTTTATTGTTTGATTTTCATCGCCCGCCCACCTGCATATAGTTTGCCCTTCTCTTATTTATAATTAGGAGATCCACTATAGCAACTTCAGGATTAAAAGTAAGGCTCCATTTGCTAGAATTCAAAAACACCAAAGATTATAAATTTTAAGAATTAAAAATATAAGGAATGGTAGATTTTAAAGCACAGAATATAAGGCCTAAAATAAATTATTTCTACAAGATTTTACATCCATTCTAAGTTCTTTCAAGCCTCAAGCATTGGTAAGTACTTGTAACATATCATGTTATAAAAATTATCACATTTTATATAATTACCACTGAAATGAGTTTCTCAGGGAAGAAATCATGCTTACTGTCCATAATGTATTTCTAACCTGTAGCGCAATGCCTGAAACAAAGCTGCTGAATGAACTGAAAAAAAAAAATTAAATTACTAAGAACAGAGAGAATGGATGCCCAGAATGGATGTCTGTTTGTATTTGGGACATAATTCTGTAGATCCTACTGTATGAGATATAAATCTTTCATTGGCCAGACCCTACTTCCAATATGACCATATATGAATTCAGATTTACGTATCTGAGGGATGTATAGAACATATTAGTGAATTAGTGAGAGGACTGTCATTTGGACATGATGTAAAAGCAATTGCTTATTATCTACTCTTACTGGGAGACATCTAGTATAAATATGCTCTTGACCCATGAAAATAAAAATAGGAAGTGTGTAGCTGGAGGGTAGATGTATGCCTTACTAGTCAGTCCTAACTCATGCCTCATAGCTAGGAACGTATTCATCAATTAAATACCTCACTAATGTAAAAGAAAGAAATCCAAATATACTAGAAAAAATGATAAAGGGACAGTACAAGACATCAAATGAAAGAATATGTACCGTCTGCCCAGTTTATGTAATAAGATGTTGCAAACAGAGTGGATACTTTTTGTATTTCCTTCCAAATGCATTCTTCTCCTTTTGTTTTCTGCTTTTATTAGAGGAAGTCATTATCCTAAGATTATTTTTGATCATTCTTATGACTTCTTGGCAGTTGATTACATATGCATAAAAGTATTTGAGTACTATTTTTCATCTTTTTAAACTTTGTATATATGGCATCAAATTACACATATTCTGCGTATTTCTTATTTTTGCATAAGGAATTATGAGTTTAATCTATGCAAGTGAGCATCAGTTTACTTCATGCATTTTCACAGTGTCTGCTGTCCAATTATAGTAGTGTGCTGGTTATTCGGCTATTGTCTCAGCTCCAAACCCACGGCTGTATTCTTCCTTGTGATGATGAGGTTGAGGGTAGGCAAACGCATGTCTCCTTTGCCCCCCGGCTCCCTGGGAGGGTCTGCCAATAGAGGGCGCTAGAGGGACACCGCACAACAGGCACCAGGAGCGGAGGGACTCCCGTTGGCCCACTTGCCAGAACCACGCGCCTGCGCCTGCCGGCAGTCGTTTCTTCCAACACCAGCTGGTTCTAGTTTTTAGTTCTGCTTTTCTTCCCCATGCCGAGAACTGATGTCATTGCCCTCCTTCAAAAATAACAGCGGCAACCAATGTCTCCTTAAGAGACGAGTCCCAGCTCTGTTGGGGCCCTCCCCTGGGGAGCTGGCTTCTTACACCAGCTGGAGAGCGCCTCACCCTAGGGGTCTGAGCCTCAGCTCCGCAGGCTTCCCCGGAAAGCTTCTAGCTCCTACTCCCCCCTTTTCCTTTTGTTCATGAATGCCAGGAATGGCAGTTACTGCCTGTGTTACCCCTGTGTTCCTTTTTGTCTTTCAGTCATCAAATACCTGTGTAACCAAATCCCTACATTAAATTCTCCTAAAATTTAATTTTCTCCTAAAATTTTAATTTTCTTGGTTGCATCTTGTCTGATACAGCAGATAAGGCAATATTCATTTGTCTTCTTTCCTACTGATGAATATGGTGGGCGTGGCAAACCTGCTACCCTGAAATCTTGGCTAAGTTTGATCATGTGCGTATGTGCTAAGTCGCTTCAAGTCGTGTCCGACTCTCTGCGACCCCTTGGACTGTAGCCCGCCAGGCTCCTCTGTTCATGGGATTCTCCAGGCAAGAATACTGGAGAAGGTTGCCGTGCCCCCCTCCAGGGGATCTTCTGGACCCAGGGATCGAATCCAAGTCTCGTTCCGTCTCCTGCACTGGCAGGTGGGTGGGTTCTTAACTGCGGATGCCCCCTGGGATAATGTAGTAAAGGACAAAACGTGGACTCAGTCAGTGGTGATACAGTGGTCGTCCCAGGCACGTTCTCATGGCCTCTCACCCAGACCTCAGTAAAAACAGTAGCGGGCCCATCCTCGGGCTGCTTCTGAGCTGTCATGCGCTTCACTTGCAGGAGGGCTGCTGAAACGATAAACTTTGGGTGCCCCCATGTGAGAACACAGGCTTCGTGGCCACATATCTTTGACCTTGAGTATATGCTTTTTGGGGACTTATGTGATTTCTCAGTGAAGAACTGAGTCAGAAGGTAAGGTCAGCTGACTGAATCATCAGTTTCAACAGGCTTTGTCCCTACAGTTTTTTGTGTGTGTGTGTGGTTTTGCTTAGGTTTTTTACTTTGGGGATGTAGACTTATTATACTTATCATTAATATTATTTCAGCCATGAAATTGAAAGACGCTTACTCCTTGAAAGGAAAGTTATGACCAACCTAGACAGCATATTAAAACGCAGAGACATTACTTTGCCAACAAAGGTCCATCTAGTCAAGGCTATGGTTTTCCCAGTGGTCATGTATGGATGTGAGAGTTGGACTAGAAAGAAAGCTGAGTGCAGAAGAATTAATGCTTTTGAACTGTGGTGCTGGAGAAGATTCTCGAGAGTCCCTTGGACTGCAAGGAGATCCAACCAGTCCATCCTAAAGGAGATCAGTCCTGGGTGTTCATTGGAAGGACTGATGCTGAAGCTGAAACTCCAATACTTTGGCCACCTGATGCGAAGTGTTGACTCATTTGAAAAGACCCTGATGCTGGGAAAGATTGAGGGCAGGAGGAGAAGGGGGCGACAGAGGATGAGATGTTTGGATGGCATCACCGACTCAATGGACATGAGTTTGGATGAACTGCAGGAGTTGGTGATGGACAGGGAGGCCTGGCGTGCTGCAGTTCATGGGGTCACAAAGAGTCAGACACAACTGAGTGACTGAACTGAACTGAATATTATTTCACATTATAAATAAAGGTTCTCTGATCATTCTTGTGGGTGTCTCCCTGTGCCCCTTAAGAGGTCCAAAAATGTTTTTTTAGATTCCTACAGCTGACTGGGAAGATCCTGTGCTGGATGGTGATAAGGAATAAAATAAAAGCTACTTTTCCAAGAATCAGTCTAGAAGAGGAGACAGAGCGTCATCTTTATCACTCATCATAATAATCAAATATTGAGCAAGTGGAATATGCCTCACACCTCACACTGTGTCATGCATTCAAGCATCTTATTTAACACATATGATGAAAGGTAAAGAATGTAACGATGGATTAATTTTGCCTTGGGAGACAAGAGAGTTGTCAGCTACCAGCTAGGTAAGTCAATCATGACATTCTAGGCAGAGTTAGTCATGTCAGCAAAGATGAGGAAGAATGGCATGCTGCAAGCAGAGACCAATATATTGAGGCAGGGGAGGGTAAAAGGAGGAAGAGAAAGGAGAGATAATGAAAACATATGAGGCCAGAAAGATAGGCAAGGATCAGATCATTGAAGAACAAATGAAGTCTGGACTTTATCCTGAAGCTAAAAGACCCATCAAGGGATTTTAGAGTATCATGATGAACTAAAATTACTAAAGTAATTTAAAAATTACTTTGCACTTTTTTATGTAGAATGGATAAGCAACAAAGTCCTACTGTAAAGCACAGAGAACTATATTCACTATCCTATAATAAAGCATAATGGAAAAGAATATGAAAAAGAATGTATATATGTATGTAACTGAATCAATTTGCAGTACTGCAGTAATTAACACAACATTGTAAATCAACTATACTTCAATAAAAAATTACTTTGCTAGTGGTTTGGAGGATGGAGAAGAAGGGAAAACCAGGAGATTGTGGGGGAAGAAAGTGTTCTAAGAATGAGGTAGCCAACAAGGCAATGAAGTTGGGAATGAGAACTGACCAACTGATTTAGTAAAGGAGAGGTCAATGGTGACCTTGACAAGGTGATTAAGTCAGAGGCAAAATCCTGATAGGAGGGAAGGAATTAAGACAGAGACACAACCATGTAAAAAATTTTGTTGTACAATGGAGCCAAAAAATGAGGCAGGAACTAGAAGGTGATGTCAGATCAAGAGAGGGTAGATTTTTTTTTTTTAGGGTAGGGGATACAACAGGATAATTAACCCAATAGACAAAGAAAAATTCATGATGGGGAGGAAGAGAGAATTTACAAAGCACTGTGTTTGGGATCTGGTGGACAAAGATAGGAAATGGACTTAGAGAGGGGCACAAGCAGTCATTGATAGTGAGAGGATAGGAGATGGAATGATAGGTATGGATGCTGGCAAGTGGACTGATGCTTTGTAGGGGCTTGTGGAAGTCTATTTAGTTGGATAAACAATCCTGGAGTTCAGGAAAGAAGTTTGAGCTAAAGATAGAGGCAGTAGTTATCAGTTCATATAGGGAAGTTAAAGGTATGAAGTAGAAAAGGATCTGCTGTAGGGGCTAGATGCTAGAATAAGGAATGGAAACAAACACTGTGGCTATTGACCATGAGTGCATTCAGAGTTCAGAGAAGTGAACAACCAAGGTGAGAGGTGAGAAACTTGAGTTGGAGGGGCAGGAGTTAGCGAGGAATCAATCCAGGATCAGAGTGGTAGTATATGTATTAAAATATAAAAAGAAGGGTGGTCTTGGCTAAGACCAGGAAAGATAAAATGGGACAGAGTGGGAGAAGACTCTGATTGTCTGCCTTGATTTGACATACACATGAGAAACATTTTACTTAATGAAAGCAAGGGTTAAGGAAAGTTTATGGTTTGCAGTATTGATTGAAGGTTAGGTTACTAGGAGTGAAATCAGAAGGGCTGATGGTGAGCCTGGTAGAGTAACGGTTGGCCACAGAATCAGGTTTCTGACAATAAAAATGGAGAGCAGGTTTGTAACGGATGTTGGAACTAAAGACCTGGGGAGAGCCAACGAACTCTTAGAGACATTCTTCCAGGGGTCCTTCTCTATTTTAAAATTTTGTGACTTACATATTTATTAATAAAAGCATAATTATATTTATTTTAATACAGAACTTTAGATTCTAAATATCCTAATGCCATAATAATTTTGAACTGTCATTCAAGTTAGGTACTTGAATATTTAAGTTCAAACCTTGTTTAAACAACTTGTATCCATAATCACTTCCTACTCCTCATATATATATATGAGGCAAGACATTACTAGCCATACTTGGTAAAAAACTATCTGAAACATGTTTCTATTGATTTCAAAATAATAAAAAGTTTATATACTTTCTGGAATTAGGGAGTGTGAAGGGAAATTTCTTTGTTTCTTTTTGACTCTATTCAGAAAGTCAGGTCACGCGAAGCAACAAGTAGAATTTCAACCTGACATGAAAATAAGTTCCTTCTCATTATAAAGCAATTCATCTGTCTTATGTAATTCTAATACTGTCCTCAATTTTTTTTTTCTGAAATGAATTTGCACCTGATTGATATTATTATTTCAGGACATAAAGTCACATGGAAACTCAGTAGGGGATCTGGAGAAATGAAGGCATATTCCGATAATGAAAAAAGTTTACTCCAATTAAAAGGGTTTACGATAGAACTGAAGCAACCAAAGAAACAAAAAAGACACAAATATCCAAAACTCGCCAGTTTCCCTACATCAGATGAAGCACAAGGAAAAAACCTCCTGAAGATTAGATTTTGAGTCATGTATAAGTATTTAGGGAAGGGGGCCTCCCTTGAAAAGTGAGCAGATCCTATAAAGATGAATAAATTGTATGCCTCCAAAGCCTAGCTCTTTGGTTTCTGCACATAAACTTCACAGCATTGGCTGGGTTCCAGAGAGGACCAGAGACTCAGCCAGGTGGGCACTCACCATCACTGACCATTTTGTCATCTATCTATGTTTTACACAGTGTTCAGGTAAAGTTTCAATATTTCAGACTGTTCGGCAGGCTTTCCAAGAGAAACTGGCAACTGTGGTTTCTGCTGATAGCTTCTTATAGTGCAAACACTTAGGGCCACTGGTCATAAACATTGAGTTCAGTCATTAGCAAGTATGCAAATGCTCTCTCCTGTTATTTTAAAACTGAGGCTTGCCTCAGACTCTGTTTTGTGTCTGTCATAGCTAACTATGTAAGTTTTCACAAATTGTTGCTATGATAGTTCCTACTACAATGATTCCACATTGGTCCTATTAATGGAGATATTGAGCCATTTAATAAAATATTTTGATTGAAAGTATTGAAATAGTTTCATGAAACATTTTATTAAAAGAAAAGAGTTCAACCCTAAATGTGTTTTGGAATGGGGTGGACTCGTCTGCTTGGCTCACTACTTCCAATTCTAGATTTGGTTGGACCTCTTAACAGTGCCAAGGGTAGCATCATGCACTAGAGTCAATCTGATTATGTACTTCTTGCAAAATGTTCTTTCTCAACGCTGTGTTGTAAAATCTATTCCTGAGATAGTATAAATAGTGGTAGCAGATAGGCAGGTCTTTAACATAAAAGCTCTTCCAGCGATACAAAGTACAAGAATCTGAGCTTAACAAAGCACACTAAATTTTAATCTTTGATTATATCATATTCTCCAAAATATGTGGCCATTTTGGTGCTCTTTGTCCTGAGAGTTGGTGCACTGGACACTTTTCTTGCTGCAGTGTTTGAGCATGCTGTTATATTACCAAACAGAACAGAAACACCTGCGCTAAAAGAAGCAGCTTTGCTCCTGATGAACAAGAATATAGATGTTTTAGAGAAAGCACTTAAACTGGCAGCCAGGTAGGTATTGCCCCAGATACACTGGCTGGGATATTGGAAAGAAAATCTGAAACTTCATAAGACTGTGAGTGTTTTGAATTCAGTAGAAATTTTTTTGTTCCTACTTGTTTTGAGCAGGGCGCACCTATCATTGTGACCCCAGAAGATGGAATTTATGGCTGGGTCCTCACAAGGGAGACCATTTATCCCTATCTGGAGGATATCCCAGACCCTGAAGCAAACTGGATTCCAGGCAGAGACCCCAGAGGTAAAGTCATTACCTTTTGACCTTTAAACAAAAAGTTGTGATATTGTAACACAGCAAATACAGTAAGCTTGACTAGTATTGTTGCTGACAAACAGTCTGTGGCATTGGACGTTGACTTCTCAATTCTTCGTATTGTGCACCATCTGGCATGTCTCCTGTTTGGTAAATGATTTGTGATGATGTCTGGTTGGTTATTTATGGATGAATAATATGTGTACACACATTTCATAATAGATGTGATTAACTGGTTTTCAACAAAGTGAGAAAGTTGCGAAATCTAGGACTTATGTTCTCAGATGTAAGTAAGGGTTCACCCATGAATACATGCCTCCTTTGCAGGAATGGTAAAAAGATGAGTGCATTTATGTTCCAAAAGGCTTTGATATCGGCATGCAATGTCATCAGTATGGTGAGTGGAAATTGCACAGGGCTTGAAAACGAGGTGTTTTTTCTGAGACTATATCCTACCACCTCTTGGCTGAGTGATGTGGGAAAGAAAACGTAAACTCTTGAAGTAAAATAGAGATAATATAATTTCCTTTCCTACTTCACTTTATAGAGTAGATGTATGTGTAGGGAATTTCCTGGTGGTCCAATGATTAGGACTCTCAGCTTTCACTACCGAGGGCCTGACTGGGGCCCTCTGGGGCCCTCGCCATCACTGATAGGGGAACTACAATTCCACAAGCCATGCAGCATGGCCAAATCCCACCCCCGACCTCACCCCACCCCCACAAAATGAATGGAAAGTGAAATAATGCATAGAATCTGTACAGTATGGTGCCCTCTTGAGTGTTAATTATTACTTAAAAAAAACTATTACTTTTTTTTTTTTTTTTAAACAGGAGCTGGCTCTGAAATTTTGCTTTCTTGTCCTTCAATTGTTTATAGCTGTAGTTTAAGCATAACTTTCTGAAAGAAAATCTGCATAAAATATAAGGAAGATTATGAAAATAAATCATTTTAGGTGTACTTACTTTTTAAAATAGATCATACATGATGGCAAAATCAATGCATTAAAAAGTTATTTAATGTGCTAATTTTAAATTTACAGGCATCTGCTTAAAGCTCTTATCAAGTGCACAAAAAGAGAAACTTCTTTAATAATTCTGACCATCTGACATTAATTGGAAAGCCAAGTCCAATGTTGCAACATAAGAGTTCTTATATGTGAGTCAGGTCTCACTCTGGGATTTTCACCTTTGGAAAAATATTCTCAAAATGTTGCACAGTCTGTGTTTACAGTAACCATGTAATTATGATTCATTGTTTGCTTGTTTATGGGGCTTTTCCCAGAGCAGGAAGGACTCATTATTTGCAATAACTCAAGAGGTTTAGACTGAAATACACTCTATTTGCCTGGGCTGACAAAACTGACTTTCCTAGGGGAAAGATGTCCTAAAAAAAAGTCTCTGGTGAAATATTTTAAGTAGGGAAAGTAGGTGACAGATGAAACTTTAATATTATTTAGTCTTGCAGTCTTGCAGACATTCAAATGGCAAGCCTTCAGCTCTGTGTTGTAGAAAGGAAAAATCCAGTATTTAAGAAAATGCTAATATTGGTAAAGAAAGCCACCATTTCTTCCCTAGTCACACTCATCTCTAAAAGGGATATTTCAAGTCCACATAGTCATCCTTGTGTATTTAAATACTATCATTTAGAACACTGACACATTTCATGCTTCCTGGAGATTGCCCCATGGGGAACTAATAGGAAACATTAAAGTGCCCTAATTATCTAGCCAAAAAAAGAAAACCAAAATAAGATGTATAATTGTTTTATTAAGGCCTTCCTTAATGAATATGCACGTTGACAGTATCACTCTGTTTTTCCTGAAGGCAAGAGAAAAGAAATGGTCTGAAATAATAGTCACAAATCTGTCCTTTCTATTCAAAGATTAGTTCAACATCAATTGTAGGGGGCCTGAGAAACCATGGTGAGTCTGAATGGCCTCTACAAGCAATCAAGTCATCAGCGTCCCTGGGCGGTCTTCTTGTTGTTACAAAGTCCATAATGGCCATTATTTATTTATTGAGCACCTACTTGGTTCCTGAATCTGCACTTGGTACACTAAGCACATTGTCTACTTCAGTTTAAGTAGTTTACTTATTCATTTTATAAAAAATATACATTTATTTTATTATTTTTATTTATTTGGCTGCGCCAGGTCTTACTTGCAGCACACATGATCTTCAATCTTTGTTGCAGCAGGCAGGACCTTTAGTTGGGGCATGTGGGATCTAGTCCCTTGACCAGGGATTGAACCCTGGGCGCCCGCATCAGCAGTACATAATCTTAGCCACTACACCACCAGGGAAGTATCTCCCACTTTAAATATGAGGAAAAGAAGGGGGCTTAAGGTCTTACAATTGGTAATTAGCCTCGCTGGAATTCAAGCACGGCCATTTCCACTGAGTCACGCTAACAGAAAGGGCTCTGAGTGCCTGGAAGAATCGTCTAATACTTGAAATCTCCATGACTAGTAAATCCACTTCTTAGCGCATTCTAGTTGCAGGAATTTGGATTTTATTTTCCACCGAAATCTCTCATAACTTCTTTTGGTGTCCATACTGCCTCTATAGCATGTTCAAATATGTGACTCATCTTCAGATTAGAGTCTTTTAAGCATTTGAAGCCAGCTGTAGTCTTACCTATTTACTCATCCCTTTTTACTTCTAGGATAAACATCTCCAATCTGGAAGGTTTGGGCATTACTTTGAAAAGCAATTTCATAGTGTGCATTTATCCCAAGGTTTCACACAAGGGTCCTCTAAGGTAGAAGGGAAGCTATTATGCTACCTTGACATGTAAGGACACAGACAAAAGGGTGAAATCTTTTTATTTCCTTTTCTTTTCCTTCCTTTTAAAAAATATTTCTAGTCCCTAAAGCTGCATTTGTAGAGGATGATTGGCCTGGGACCAACTGTTTACTGCCTCCTAGTAGGAATGTAGCTTGCATTATGGAAAAGATTCTCTCCATTAGAAAAGCCCTTCATTTGTCTTCCTGGGAGAACTTCATAAGAAAATCTGTTGCTTCTCTTCCTCCTCTTCCTCTTCCATCTGTTCCCTGCTTTGGTCTTGCACTGCTGTTGTGAATCTGGCAACTAGAATAGGTTAGTTTTCATAAAGAAGAAGATTGTATTGCATGTGTGTGCTCTCTGACCCTTTGCAACCCCGCAGACTGTAGCCTGCCAGCCTCCTCTGTCCATGGGATTCTCCAGGCAAGAATACTGGAGTGGATTGCTGTTTCCTACTCTATGGGATCTTCCTGATCCAGGGATCCAACCCGTGTCTCCTGCATTGCAAGCAGATGCTTTATCACTGCACCACCTGGGAAGACATTATATTGCATACGAGTTTTTAAATCTTTGCTGTTGATTCTTAACCTAGAGTTGTGTGTTATAATGACAGGCAAATAATGTATCAGTTTGGATGTTCAAAAATCATTAACACACTGTTAAGTTTAAGGCAGTATTTATTGAATTAGGCTTGGCTGGACCCCTTTGCAACAAAAACTCAGCTGTCTGGCCAAGGACAACTCCATCTACATTGTGGCAAATATCGGGGACAAAAATCCGTTTAATGCCAGTGATCCTCAGTGTCCCCCTGATGGTCATTACCAATACAACACTGATGTGGTGTTTAATTCTGAGGGCAGGCTTATGGCCCGCTATCATAAGGTGTGAATTACTTGTGCCCTAGCTGATCTTGACTTATTTTTGTTTGTGATATCTATATAGACTTGTCTGTTGAATGTTGGCGAGGAGACTGTTATAAACGCATTCCTTAATTATTACATTTAGTTGAAAAGGGGATTTAACTTACTTTGACTTTTATATAAGGGCTCTGAATTTGAATTAGTCATAAAATAGAATCTGGCAGAATATTAAAGCAGATGTGCTAACAGCCTCACAGGATTTTAATATTCTCTGAGAAAGATGGAGAAATTCTGTTTCATCACATGATTTAATACTAGAGTAAGTTTTTTGAGCCAGTTTGTTAGTGTTTGGTATTAAGCTTTAGTCATTCATTCCATTAGGATCTTTTTGATTGAAATGATAGAAAAACCCCCCAACTGAAATTGATTTGAAACAACACCAAAAGCAATGGAATGCCCTTGCTCAGGTATCTGAGAAAATATAAATCATAGAAAGGATAGGTCTAGTTTCTGACATGGTCTGTATCTTAAGGCCTGGAAGATGTCAGCCATCCCCCCGGCTCGCTCTCTCTTTTTTTTATGGTGTGTTTTTTTATCCTCTCAGGCCATGCCATGCTGCAGGCAGGATCTCAGTTCTCTGACTAGGGATCGAACCTATGTCCCTTGCGTTGGGAGTGTGGACCTCTGGACCGCCAGGGAAAGTCACCTTCTAGCTCTCTCAGTTCCTTGTAAAAAAGTTCCAACTTTCTCTCAGCTGACTATCCTTTCAGAAGCCACATGGCTGCTGGTTACAAAGCACATATCCTAATAGGGACAAAATCCAGAGGAAGACTGAGTTTCTCTTTCCTAAAAACCCCACAGAAACCTTATTATTCCTTCAGTCCACCCAGGGGCCACATGCCTTGCTTGAGTCAATCTCCTGGGAATGAAGGAGGGGCTTCCACCTGAGCAGAGGACAGAAGAGTTTGGGAACCTCAGTGGTGGGGGTGGGATGGGGTGAGCCCTGAGCACACATGCACACATCAGGCCAAATAAAAACCTGAGCAAAAAAAAATAAAATAAAATAAAATAAAAACAAAAACAAAAACCTGAGCAGAACATAAGGCTGCACTCTTGAGCCCTGGGTAGATGGCGTTTGGGAGCAATAATCAAGCTGGAGAAAAATTTCTAATGGCTTACTAGTTAACAAGGTTTAGCTATTACATTGCCCAAGTTCCAGTTTACTTCACCTCACTTATATAAACCTAGCCATACCATGGGGAGACATGACAACGTTTAGTTTATTAACACGTGTTAAACTTCACATGGGCGGTGATGTTAGTCCTTAAAGAACTGAGTGGAAAACCATCAGAAATTTGTGAGGTTCGAAATTTCAAGTGACTTTAAGACAAATATTCATCTTTTAAATATCATTTGTAGATATGATCTCATTGGTTGATTCATTGGTTGTGAGAAAAATGAAGTGTTTCCGGGGTTTTTTGGTGGTCAGACCAGTGCGGGAGTGGGGTTAAGATAGGGGTGGGGCTGATGGGGGCGGGGTCGAGAGGTGGGAGAGACCTCCTGGGGGCGGGGCTGTGGGAGGAGCAAGACCTTCACTAGCAAGCTAAGTTGGGGTCATGGCCTCCAAGGTCATGGGCGGCTCTCAGAATGATGCCTGAGAGAGTGGCCTATGGAGCCGGGATATCGATCGAGTCCAGGGGACAAGCTGAGGGGCCTGTGAGAAAACTCACAAGACAGTGGTATAGTGGGCATAATTTACACTAATTTATGTGTAATAGTTTTAAATATGCACACTAGAATACACGCAAGAAAAGATTTTGCAAATATTCATCACTTTTATTTGCCAGTTTTCTTACCAATCTTCCCCTTCTTTGCTTTTCATTAACAGTTCAATCTATTTGCACCTGAAGTTCAGTTTGATTTTCCCAAGGATTCGGAACATGTGACTCCCAACACTCCCTTTGGGACGCTGGGCATTTTCACTTGTTTTGACATTCTCTCTCATGGCCCGGCTGCGGTGGTGGTGGAAGAGTTCCGGGTTGACAGCATCTTCTGCCCCAAGGCCTGTACAATACCTTGCCCGGCCTCTCAGTGTGGGCCCTTCCGTTCCCCCTTCTGTTCAGCATGGGCCCGCGCCCTGCGAGGCAACCTGCTTGCTGCCGAACCCACAACACCAGATGCACAGGACCAGTACCTCCCCTGAGTCCTGCCCCAAAGGGCAGCCACAGTCTTGGGACGCCTTCACTTTCAAGCCATGCATTGCTTTAATGATTCTTCCCCCCCCCCCCAAATTTATTAATTAAATATTTATTTATTTTTGATTGGCTGGGTCTTCCTTGCTGTGAGCAGGCTTTCTCTAGTTGCCGCCAGCAGGGGTTACTCTTCCCTGGGGCGCACAAGCTTCTCATTGCAGTGGCTGCTTTTGTTGTGAGGCGTACGGGCTTCATTAGTTGTGGTGCGTATGTTTAGTTGCTCTGAGGCATGTGGCATCTTCCCAGACCAGGGATCAAACCCGTGTCCCCTGCTTTGGCAGGTGCACTCTTACCCACTGTACCACCGGAAAAGTTCTTTAATGATTTTTTAATTAACTTTAATGTCACAAAATTAATAAGACTATGGGTTTCTATACCAACATTATTTAAAGAACGTTATTCCTGGGAATGAAGAAGGAAGCAAAGAATACATTGTCAATTTCACACGGGGGGAAATTGGAGTTAGACAGAATTCAAGTCACATTAAAAAAAGCAAAAGCAGAGTTAAAGTTGCAGCCACCATCCATTAGTAATATTGAAATAAATCCTGCTGTTGGGGTGATAAAATCACTTTAGACTTAATCAGGTTTTCAGAGTTTATCCTTTGAAAATCCATGTTTAAGGAAAGGCTCCTCTCTTGATTGTTTTGTTTGTTGATCCAGGTGAAGAATCTCAAACACAAATAAATTAGATAGGTTGGTGGATGCTTAAAATCGCTCTTCATGTCTGAGAAACTTTTTGGTTTGTTGTCAAGTTGGCTAAAGAAAGGGGAGCTTAAATTAAAAAAATAAAAAAATTCATCCAAGTCAAATGATAGTTTCAGTGTAAGCAGATTCTTATGGAAGACACAGATTCAAATTGAACTCAGGTCAGTGTAATAGGTATTTCCTTCCTTATCTTGAAAATGCTTATACCTTCTTAACTTTATATTTCATTTCTTATGAAATGATTCTATTAGTTTGTGACCATGCAAAATTTGAAACCAGTATTCGTGTTTCTTCATGTAACCCATAGGCAGTGAAATCTACGCACCGGAGGCTGTCAAAGGTGTATCACTAGAACCTGGAAAGAGAGACAGAGAGTGGCTAGCTGATGCTCTCAGAATCGAAGTCTCGACCTCAATGAGAACCCAGTTACCCTGCAGCTGTTGACTGGAGTTCTTAGGCTAGAGGTGTCAAGCCATTCTCATTTGAGCAGTTGAATTTTCCAGGGATGATTTATTTTGGTGAGTTCACCTTCACCAAGCTTAAGAGAAACGCAGGAAATTACACAGTTTGACAGAAAGACCTGTGCTGTCACTTAACTTACGAGATGTCTGAGAAATGAACTGATGAAGTGTATGCACGCGGTGCCTTTGATGGATTGCACGCGATAGAAGGCCAATATTACTTATAGGTAGAAACACTCAAGTATGTAAGAATGGCTTTGTTACTAGTTTGTCTTCTAGGTCATCATTGCATTTCTTTAAGAATTGTGCTGGATTCAGTTAATTGGAATAGTGTTACATTTGTCATTGAACTTTTCTCCCTAGAATACTTTGTTTAGTCTTGGCAAGAACAGAATTAGAGCTGCAAGGTAAAAACATAAAACATATTGATTAGTTCTCAGCAGGCAGGGTTAAAGTTTAAAAATCCCCATGTATTTTCTTTTTCTGTCAGGTTACTTTAGGGCTGTGTTTTGGAAACTATTTTCAACTAGAATGCAGAGCAAGAAGTCCATTGCACATCATAACCCAGTGCCATTAAGACGTATCTCAAAGAGATACTTAGTGAAACAAACATTTTATAAAATAATTCGAACCAAAATTAGACATAGCTATAATTATACCCAACACAGTCTAATTTTGAAAATTCTAGTCTACTCCATTGGAGAAGGAAATGGCAACCCACTCCAGTACTCTTGCCTGGAAAATCCCATGGATGGAGGAGCCTGGTAGGCTGCAGTCCATGGGGTCGCAAAGAGTTGGGCATGACTGAGAGACTTCACTTTCACTTTTCATTTTCATGCGTTAAAGAAGGAAATGGTATCCCACTCCAGTATTCTTGCCTGGAGAATCCCAGGGACAGAGGAGCCTGGTGGGCTGCGGTCTATGGGATCACACAGAGCAACTTAGCTGCAGTCTACTCCATTTTGCTGCATTGAAAGAAAAGGGCTAATCTTGACTCACTAAATTAATTTTAGGGTTGGCTAACAGATTATGAGCTGCAATTGGGGAAGAAAGGACTTAAGAGGCAAGCTAAAAAGTATTGCTCTATTCTTTTAAATTGAACAGATGGAGTAGATTGCATAATGAAAATTTGAAATAATGAGACAGCATTGTAACACTGAGGTTCACCTTATGTAAACAACTTATACAAAGACACTATGATATGAAGGCAAGTTGTAGTTCTAGACTGTCTTTAGGCTGTGATGGAGAATTTGGGGTTTTATTTTGTTACATAAATGTGATTTTGAGAATCAAAGGAACAAGATTATGGAGGAATTAAAATAAAAATATTGATTGCCAATGATAGCCAGCAGCTAATGTTTTCTTTATTTGCAAAGATCACCAGGGCAGTAGATTTATTTACTGCATGTTCATCCAAGGTCCTTCTGATATTACTACATATGTAGATCTGAAACAGGGAGCTTCTGATTCCAAAGTTTGTGGGCTTTGACTACTTCATGCTGCTTTTAGAGTGACATTGTCAGAGAAGGCCTCTGGACTGGAAACCAAATCTGCACTGAAGTTAATCCTTTGCTTTCTTTGATTAGGTTTCAAGAGACGGATGTCTGCGGAGTTGAGGTGGAGCCCCTTTGCCTATCTTGGTTCTAGGCCTTTATGGAAGAGTGTTTGAGAGGGATCTTCCATGCTTAGGGCAGGGCCCTGGGTAACTACAGTGATCCTCATTCACTGCCATCCTTTCAGGATTAGCTTGGCAAAGAGAGGGGGGGAAAGAGAGAGCCCAGCCCATAGTATCTGTTTAGAAGATGTGTCATGACTTTGCTGAAACAGCCAACTTAAGAAGACTTAAAAAGAAATGGATGAGTGCGCACGTTTTGCATACTCACTCTGGGAGTTGCAGTCATCTTCTGTGTGGGTGCACGTAAGTATCTGTCACTATGTCCAAGTATGGGGCAACCTGTGTCTATGGGAGGAGAGCCATGAAGAGTCCTTGTGTGGTAACTGCTGTAATGTATGCAAATACTGTATCTCTCATTTGTAAATGCACAGGGTTTGTGTGGAGAATGTGGAGAGTATTTGGTCCTGGTCAGTTAGGATACAGAAAGTTAAAAACACAGATATATTTTAAATAACTTTTTAACAAGTTGAAATCCTTCCATTATCTCTTTATTCTACTTTTATGGAACAGCTGTATGGGAGTTAGATACTTGTGAACGAAAATTTAAAAAGAGATAAATGAATAAATGATCTACTTCAGAACACACAGTGTTTCCTTCTGAAAGTATTGTCTTAGAATGTACCCAATCCTGGTTAAACCCTCTCATCCTCTGGAGTTTGTTGGAACCTGTGCTAGACAGCGTCTTCCCTAGAAAAGGCCACCTTGTCACCTTTTCCCCAGTTACCTTCGGCCCCTTGACCCTGGCATCCTGAGTCCTTCTCCTGGTTGGTCACTTATTAACTCTGGGAAGAGATACACGTATGTGAGAGAAGAGGAGCTGTCTAGGATATGTGGGAGAGGCTGAGGATCTCTCCGAGTTTGGGGACACATTTCCCCTCCCCTAAAAGATATGACAACTGCTTTTCTAGATTTTTCCCACGTGTTTATTTCCACTTCATTTAATTCAATCCAGTTCCAGGAAGCTGGAGACATTCTAGGCAGCAGAAAATGCCTGTGGTCTCTCTGCTTCCATCATACCTGGAATCTCTCTCCGGGGGCTAGGGTGGAACCTGTGCTCTGGACTCCTCTGTGCAGGATGGAGGCTTCTTCCCCATGATGGCCTCGTGTTGGTTTTTTCTAGGCTTCTTCTTTCTCTTCTAGACAGTTGTTTGGAGCTTGCCTTAGTATCTAGTGGCCCCAGCTTCCTTACCATCCCTCACCCCATGCGTCTTATATAGCCAACCTCTGCCCCTTCTCCAGTCCCAGGAACTGCAAAATCACTGCATCCCATGGGTGTTCTCAGCTCTTACCGTGAGTAAACAACCTAGTGTCCCTCTTTTTATATCCCATGTTGTTTTGGCCCTTATCTTTTAACATCCCATGTCTTTTATTTCTTTGAGCTCTATTTTTGTCTCTCCCCCTTCTCCCTAATTCTCATTTTATTTACCATGACTCATTAATAAGGACCTTGCTAGACTCAACCCTCACAGCTGTGTCTTCCTCATTGAAATTTTTTCTTTGCAAAGTGAAGCCACTCTCCTGGCTTCAGCTACTGTTTCTGAGGCAACAATGTATATAATTCATTGGAAAGAAAAAAAAATTTTTTCATGAGAGTTAGTTTAAGTCATATAATAATGATTAGAGACTATTAAAAAAAGAAAAGGTGTATTAAGTCCTATGGTAAACATATATAGTCTTACAATATAAACAACATTATCAATTAGATTAATGTCAGTAGGAAATTGACAGTATTCTAGCCATTAAATATTAATATGTAGGTGAATGTACTTAGAGGACTTCCCAAGTGATGCTAATGGTAAAGAATCTGTTTGCCAATGCAGGAGACACAAGAGATGTGGATTCAGTCTCTGGGCCAGGAAGATCCCCTGGAGAAGGGAATGAACTCACTCTAGTATTCTTGCTTGTACAATCCCATGGACAGAGGAGCCTGGCAGGCTACAGTCCATAGGCTCACAGAGTCCCTGCAACTGGGTGACTGAGACCCAGAGTATACTTAGAAACTGTAGAGAAACAGAGATCTAATCTTTTATCACACACACTAGAATTCTGACTCTAATACCACTTCTGATTACCAGCTATGATTCTGACACCTGATTTTGATGTGTGAATTTTTCCCCCACACCATCAAGAAATTTTCCAACTCCAGCTTGGAGTCCAACAGTTCAGTGCAATTCTGACCTCATCTAACTGCAGATGGTGTTGGATGCCATAAGACTGCCTTCTCCCCCTGTCAGACTCTGGTTGTGAACCCAGTATTCTCCTATCCTTCTGACCAGCTGGCTATAGATTAGAAGTTTCATGGACCTTCTCCTTAGGTTTGATGAGTTTCCCAGAGTGGTCACAGAACTCAGAGGAACAGTTTACTTACTTGATTACCAGTTTATGACAAAAGGATGTTACTGAAGAACAGCCAGATGGAAGAGGTGCAGAAGGTGAGGTATGGGGGAGGGACTCTGAGCTTCCCTGTCCTCTGGAGCATGCGATTCTTCCCACATGTCTTCCCGTTTACAAACCAGAAAGCTGTCTGAACCCCATCATGACATAGGTATGACTGATTAAACTATTGACTATAGGTTAGCTCCTCCTCCCTCTCTGGAGGTCAGGGGGATGGGACTGAAAGTTCCAATCTTCTAAACCCTTGGCTGGTTCTCCTATCAACCAGCTCTCAGCCTTAGGTATTTTCCAAAAGTCACTTTATTAACAAAACAAAAGACATCTTTATTTCTCTCATCACAAAAAATTCCAAGGATTTCAAACGCTCTGTGGAGGAAAAAATATCAAGTGTTAGTCACTCAGTCACTTAGTCGCTTTGCAATCCCATGACCTGTAGCCTGCGATGCTCCTCTGTCTATGAGAATAAAGATCAAATATATATTTCTTATTATAAGTCACAATATTGCACATAAAACACGTGTGCATAGGTATACATGCAGGTGTTCTCAGATGCTCGTCTTATCTCATCCTCAATGTCACCCTGTGAGATCAGCATTTTGTTGATCTCCCTTAAATTAGCTGGATCAGCTAAATCAACTAGATTAGCTGGGTCAAAACTGAGGAGATCGCTGATAAGGGAAATGAACTCCCCAAGGCCCCACAACAAGCTAGTGGCAGTGCTGGGGCAAGAATTAGTCTAATCCCTTAAACCGCCACATTCATTGTTTCCTTTGTTTTCCCCGTAGACAGATACTTGTAGACAGATAGGATAGGGGGGCCTCCCAGAGGAAAAGAATCAGACATGGCTGTTTTGACATGAGAAGCCAGTTTAGACCTAAGCCATTTTGTGATGTAAGCCTGGCTACAATGCTTGTCTTTGCAGAATAGGTCTCCATAGAAAATGATTTTAAGGGAACAAGAGAACTAAAGTTTTTTTTAAAGGAACCTCTGAGATCAAGCCGGGAGATTGGGATTGACATATATGCCCTGCTGTGTGTGCTGCTGGGAAGCACTGGGACCTCAGCTCAGAGCTCTGTGATGACCTCGGGGCTGGATGGAGCGGGGGTGGAAGGAAGGTCCAAGAGGGAGGGGAATATGTATGCATATGGCTACTTCAATTTACTTCATTGTATAGTGCGAACTAACACAACATTGTAAAAGGATTATATTCCAATTAAAAAAATTAAAAAACAAACAGCTGTATCGAGGCCAGAAATATGACTTGACTGTCTTGGAGACAATATATCAGTTGTAAAGACTCCCAGTTCAATTCTGAAGGTAAAGATCAGTCTGAAGCACATTCTTGAGCTGTTTTGTAGGATCCAAACACCCACCGAGGACTCACTCACCAACCACCAGGCTGACTGGAATCTAAGAAAAGATGATGACCCTCCTAACTTCAGCCAACTAGAGCCTGGAGTCTGCCAACCTTGGCCCCAAGTCTATGCTGAATTCTTTGCTCAAGGCCCTTCATGAATACCAATTCACCCTTAGAGTAAACCTTCCCCCATTTTGCAATATCCTCGGTGTTCTAACTTGTTGCAAGTTAAAAAAAAAAAATCCTTCCTTCTGCCCTTTGGGTTGATTATATCTTCTGGCTCAAGATATACACACCAAGAGGCAAACCCAGTTTTTAGGTAATATTAAGGATCAGAAATTTAACTGAGGCATCATAAGAGAGGCTATTGGTGTCACCAGTCCCGGTTTAAGCTCCCAGAACAACAATCATCCATGTAAGGATTTCTCCCAAATGGTATGTGTCAGGTAGACTGGAATCTTGATGTAGTAGTAAATGTGGGGAAGGGGAGGAGTTATCTAGCCCTCTGTCTATTAAATCTATTTATTTTTTGTTGTTCTTGCAATAGAATTCCATCCATCAGCTTAAGTAGGGCTATTTAATAGCCCTATTAAATCTCTGTCTTATAATAGGATTGTGTCCCTGGGCTGTGACCTTCACAAGTGTTTTTCAGCTGTTTTCTTTCCTCCTTTACTTGGGACAGGCAGGTTAAAGGGGGTTAGAGATGGGGTTTTACTGTCCCCCAGAAAGGCTAGGCTCTAGTAAATTGTTTCCATTGAAGACGGGTTTGGTTAAGAGAACAGAATGCTCTGGATGTATTTCAAAGTAGGTGCATTTTTCCTTCTCCTATAACAAGCAGCACAGGATATTTTACTTCCTCATTATTCCCTCAGAGAACCCGGTTGGGCTTCTGGAGAAAAGTCAGAAAAATGTGAGGACCCTCCTAATACTGAAACCTCCTCCACACCCTCCCTCCCACTCCGTGTTTATCTCACAAGCCTGTCCAGTAATTTGGCAAACACAGCTGGAGTGATCATACCAGGACTGGCTGCCTGAGTGGACTTCTACTCCAGGTAAGCCTGTCTCTCTAATTTTGGGGGTAGTGATGTGTGCTGACTTCAGTTTTATGACATCTAAAAAAGTTGCTGCTTTTCAGTTGTTGTTGTTGTTGTTTTTTGGTTGAGAAAATGAGAGGACTTCGAAGCTCTTGTTACGTCAAACTGGAAACACAATGGGAGATTCTTATTTAAATTTTAATTCTAATAAGATCAAAGCAGTATACTTTTTAAATCTCTAGGTGACTCATTCCAGTTTTAACTTTTCTTTTAGAGCTTCCTTTATAAATTCTTATGGAATGATTGCAATCTCTTTGTGAAAAAAAATGGATAAACGCAAACCTCCATTAAATAGAGTTGGGAGAAGAAGGGGAAGTTCTTATGTCCCGTGACAAGAGCAGAGCAAGCAGGAAGAAGACCACTCTTCTTTCCTGGCAAGGAATTTTTGTGGCAAGAACTCAGCCAAGGAAAAACCAGGGACTTTTTGTTTACCCTAGTTCTCTCAACTTCCTTTTTCTCTCTATAAAAGCATTCTCTTTCTCTTGCCTTGCTCCCCATGGTGGCAGATCCCGAATTGCAATTCTCTGCTGATCCTGAATAAACCCATCTTTGCTGGAGAAGTATCCCATAGTCTGTTTTGGGTCAACACCCTTGTGAAGTACTGAAGTACATGTATTTCTACCCACCTGGGAAGGGAAAACCCCAAGATCGGCAAGCAGAGGGAGCTGGTATTTGCTACAGACTTAAGAGTACCTAGTAAACACAACCTCTTGGCTGCTTTGGCAGTCACAGAATAAAGTTACGATAGTACTGAAGTTAAAAAAAATTAATACATACTCTTCTGCAAACTGAATAATAAAAACACCATCCAAAGCGAAATCTAAAATTAAAATAAATAATCATAAGCACTAATTCTGTAAACATAAAGTTTTCCTTAATTCACAACTAAATTTGCCTTCTAATTCCATACCAAAATTTCTAAGCTTTTTTCTATTTTACCTTATTTTCCCCCTCTTCTCTTCCCTCTATCACCTTCTTATTCTCCCTCTCATTCTTTATACTCACCCTCTATGGCTTGCGTGGTTTGCAGTCTCTAAGATGGTCCAGAGTAATCTGTGCCTCATATATGCCCATGGGTAAGTAAGCCCCTCCCAACAAGTGTGCTGACTGGGTGTTGTTTTTTGTTTTTGTTTTTTTTACATTTCTTTTTAATTAGAGGATAATTGCTTTGCAATATTGTGATGGTTATTGCCATTTATCAACATGAATTGACCATAGGTATACATGTGTCCCCTCCTTCTTGAATCCCTTTCCCATCTCCTACCCCATCCCACCCCCTAGCTTGTCACAGAGCACCAGTTTTGGGGTCCCTGCACCGTACTTTTAATGAATATAATACAACAATTGACAGGCTGTCACTTTCTAGATGACATTACTAAAGACTGCGGCTTCTATCTTGGATGGTGGGTTCTCGTGTGACCTGGGTTTGAGGGAAGCTGGATGCCAGCATGTGAGTTTCCTTTTAGTGCGACCAGGGGCCTTCACCGCAAGGAACGCGTTGGGCCACAGCCAGTGTGGACCCGAGGCCTGCCTGGAGCCACATGAGCCGAGAACTTAGAGCTGACTCTTTTCCCAGTCCAGCTTTGGTGATCGTGGACAGAGGCACCCAACCAAGCTGCCCTAGGTCTCCTGACCCACAGAAAATGTGAGATCATACAAGCTTGCTCTTAGAAGCCATTACTTTTGGGGGGTGATATGTCATATAGACAATGAATATTCCTCTTTGTCCCGAGTCTTCACCATTTTGAGGCAACGAAAGTGAACAAAATATGAAATTCAAATATTCACAAGGTGATAGTAATAATAATTCACAATTGAAAAGCCATTTATTCTTCAAGTTATTTGCATAAACTACTAGGTGTTGAAGTTCTAGCATGTATGAATTCCAGAAATTCATATGCTTAAGTTCTAACCCTCTGCCCCTCAGCATGTGACTTTATTTGGAAATATGATCATTTCAGATGTAATCAGTTAAGATGATGTCATATTGGAGTAGAATGGGCACTAAAGCCATTGACTGGTGGCCTTGTAAAAAAAGTAAAAGTTTGGGGGACTCAGACGTGCCCACAGGGTGAAGACACACAGGGAGGAGACAGCTAAATACAAGGAAAGAGGCAGGAACAAATCTGTCCCTCACAGCCCTCAGGGGGAGCCAATTCGGCTAACCCCTTCCTCTGAGACTTCTATCCCCCAGAAATGCAAGACCATACATTTCTGGTGTTTAAATCACCTAGTGTATGGTACTTTGTTATGACAACCCTAGCAGATGGAAACGTACATGCATTTTCTTATTTGATCCTCACCGAGCCCTGTAAGAAGGGAAGGTCATTTGTTATGTAAGATCTGTTTACATCTATGTCTGCGATGTAAAAAATCACAGGGCTTTCTTAAAGCTAGCTTTTGCCATTTATTTTGAAAGTACTAAGTTCCAGGAGCCACGTGGCTCCCTGTGTTCTGTCTGTCTATAAATAACAGGGCTCACTCTGTTTTTCAGCAGCCGCCGGACTTCAGCATGACTGTGTCTCAGATACTGAACTCTGTGGCCGTTTTGTTTCTCTGCGTCTCCAGAGCCAGCTCCCTGGATACCTTTATTGCAGCTGTTTATGAGCACGCAGTCATACTGCCTAATGCCACCCCCGTGCCCGTGTCTCCTGAAGAGGCCTTGGCAGTAATGAACCGGAATTTGGATCTTCTGGAGGGAGCCGTGACGTCAGCATCAAAGCAGGTACCATTTCTCAAGTGTGCTCCTGGCTGCCATGTAGAGAAAGGGTGGCGTCCCCGTAGATAGAATCGCTGTCAGGGTCAGTTACACTTTGGAATGACAGATGTCTCAGGGTAGCCAAGACCTTGTTTTGCAATCAGAGTCCTCCCCGCTCCTAGTTTTTAGGGCAAGGACACTATTACATGCTTCCCTAACAGTGAGAGCAACATTTAGAAAACACAACTTGGGTATTATTGACAACAAATCTTAGAGGAACTTGCTGTGAATTCAACTGTTTTGTTGATTTTGTTGCTCTTTTCTGTTGGAGGGTTGGAGGATGAATGGGTCAGGTGGAGGGTTGGAGGATGAATGGGTCATGCATCAGTAGCTATTCTTAGAGTAATGGTGTACTTTTGTGATCTTCAGAGTTTGTAGGTTATTATGTTAGTTTGTAACACCAGAACTAACTTAAGTTGCAAATTACTTACCAGTGTGTATTATATACTTCATACTAAATTACAAAAGTACGTATGTTAGTGCTTAGTAACTTCTTGAATTGAATGAAGGGTTAAGTCTGCTTGTGTGGCTTGAATGAATGTGGTTGAAATAAGCTATGTGTAGAGCAGGTAAAGACAAGGGATATATAAAGTCTGATGAGAGTCATGAATGTATACATATAGCATGTATTTATCAACATACATTCTTGTACATACAAAGATTTAAAAGGTTATTAAGAGTTCCGAGGTTTTTTTTCACCTTTAGTTCAACTGCTTCCTTAAAGGCCACACACACACAGCAGCTTTCAGGGTGACTCTTCCACCAGAGTTGCCCAGGTGAGCTCAGGTTGGACCTCTAGGCCTGGCACCCTTCAGATAACCATGTCAGAGCTCCTTTCTGAGAAGTGGGGATTGCATTTGTAGGGTATGAGGTGGGGAAGGCTGGAGCAGAAGAGTGAGTGATAAGTATCCTGACATACTCAGGCAAGATAACTGGCCAAAGGTCAGGGAGGGTGTTTCTTCAGGGAAGAGTTAGGTTTATAGTTAACAACCACAGCAAGTAGCAAGCCTGTGAGTAGCCTGGAAAACTATTAGCAGCTATGAAACAATGAAAAAGTGACATAGAAATGATAACTGTGGGATTAGGAAATGAAAGTGGTTGGGCAAAGAAAATAAATTATAAATATATAAAAAACAGAAGAATAAGATAGGAAAAAAAGAAAATTTTGTTTCTCAGCCACTCAGGTCCTCTTGGAGGTCGCCTCTTTGATCGCTCACTTATTTGAAAAATATATTGATTCTGCTTCATTTGTAACAGGGTGCGCATATCATTGTGACCCCAGAAGATGGCATTTACGGTTTTAACTTCACCAGGGAATCTATCTACCCATACTTGGAGGATATCCCAGACCCTCAAGTGAACTGGATCCCTTGTGATAATCCTGACAGGTAAAGAAATGCATTATGGAGAATTTAACCATGAACATTAACCTTATCTGAGAAAACTTTGTAGATCATTGTATAAGCTTCACTATCAGCTGTAAGTTTCATGATAGTTTTAAAATTTTTCATCTCCTACAAATATGTGTATTAGGAACGTGAATGTGAAGTTAGTGCTATAAGATGGCATCAGAATCGAATTCCAATGTGAATTTCCACTGAGGGAAAGAATATGGAGAGATGATAGTGTAACTTACTTAGGGTCACAGGGTTTTTGGTTAGAGGAAGAACCATATCCAGACTCTACTCTTCTGACTCCTTACTGGTGAGCAGAAAATTGCTTTCCTGTGTAGGTCTGTACTTTTAAAACGGTGTGAGAAAATAGTGAAAGAGAGTCACATGTCAGTTTAATATATTAAAATTTTCCCTTTCTCATCAATAAGATAGTTGGATGACACGGAAGTATATGAAATTCTTAAAGCTTAAGATGAGGACCTAGGAGGTGGATAGAGCAGAATTGTGTCAGTAGTTATTTTCTGTTTTTAATTTATATGGCTCTGCTGGAGCTTAGTTGCTGCATGTGGGGTAAAGTTCCCTGACCAGGGATTGGACCTGGGCCCCTTGCATTGGGACCCTGGAGTCTTAGCCACTGGACCACCAGGGAAGTCCCATATAAGTGGTTTAAGTCAAATCTAGAATAAGAAATATGAAGTCTGATAAAACTACACTATTACTTATAAGGAAAACATATGAACTATACATTTAAGAGAATCATGTCAGTTGACTCACATTTCCAAATGCACCATTGCTAAAATTGTAGGAATTCCTTTTTTGGAAAAGCTCTCAAAACCACACAAACTAACAACTGTGTCTGCATATAGGGACACCTTGATTTTTGACAAAGTTCACTATTATTTACCTTAATATTAACAAACTATTTTAATTTCATTTCATTGCAGCATAATTATTTCTTATTTAACCATGTCCTATGCTCAAGGTTCAGTTCTAAATGACAAGCCTTCCGTTCTTACTTCCATTAGGAATTGCCTTTCTTTCTTTCTGAATGACCTTTCCCTAGAACCAAATTTCCTAGGGCCTATCTGAGAATTCCCACCAGGGTGTTGCATTTGTTCCACTTCAGGAAGTTTGGTAGTCTTTCTTTTTTTTCCATCAACCAATAACATCTCTGTCCTTGCTTTTACTTAACACAGTTTTTTAATACCTATTATGTCCAAGCACAGTTCCAGACAATGGAGTGAACAAAAAGAACTAAAAAACTTTGTCCTTTGGAGCTTATATTTAAGTGTGAAAACAGCCAATTGAAATTTTAAAAAAAGATATTTGTTTAGTTATCTATCACCTGTCAACCTATCTACAGTATGGAGTAAAAATAAATATTATAGGAAAAAAATAAAACAGGAGAGGTGAATATGGTGGAAAGTATGAGGTTTAAATTTTATGTTGTCAGAGGGCTTCATGGTGGTATCTAAGCAAGACTTAAAGGAAGTGAGGGAGGAAGTCATATGGGTATCTGAGAAAAGAACCTTCCAGGCCAAGGGAATTCTAAACACCAAGGTTCCGTGGTCAGAGTGCATGTCTGGCATATTAGGAACAGCAACAAAATTAGTGTGGATGAAATGATGTGAAGAAGTGGGAAAAAAGTAGGAGATGGAGGCAGAAAGGCAAACAGCTTGGAGGGCCCCGATAGTATAAGGGTCCATGGGCCATACTAATGACTTTGGTACTTAGGTGAAAAAGCAGCCACTGGTGAGTTTTGCGCAGAGAAGTGACATGCTCTGGCTTCAGTTTTATAAGGATCATTCCTGTGTCCTCATGAAGACAAGAGTCCAGAAAGATCAGTAAAAATGCAGGAGATAGTTTAAAAGCTATGATGGTAACCTAGGCAAAGAGATGCTGGTGTTGGGATGAAGACAGTAGAAGTCTGAAGAGGATTTTGAAGGGCACCAGCCCTGCTTTCCCCCGTATCTCCCACCCTGTGCATGTGGACAGCTCTGCGTAGAATGCCTTTCCCCAGAAGCCCACGTGTCTAGCATGGTGTTTCCTGTAGTGGTGCATGCCTGTGCGCGCATCAGTTGTGTTTGACTCTGTGCAACCCTATGGACTATAGTCTGCCAAGCTGCTCTGTCCTTGGGATTCTCCAGGCAAGAATACTGGAGTGGGTTACCATGCCCTCCTCCAGGGGATCTTCCCAACCCAGGGATCAAACCTGTGTCTTCTGTGGTTCCCACATTGCAGGCAGAATCTTTGCCACTGGGCCACCAGGGACGCCTCCGTGTAGTGGTAGGACCCAACAAATATTTGCTGAATGTTTCATGCGCACTTCTTAAAAGTTAGGAAAAGTTGTCTTCCATTACCAACAGTTTTTATTATATTTTGAGACTGAATGCTTTGTCTTAGGAAATACACTTTAATTCTGCCATTTCACCTCCTTTTTCTGTTCCCAGTAGACCTAGGACAGAGCTCTGCATTTATTAAGGGCTCAGAAAATATTATGGATTAAGTGAGAAACAGATTCACGCTAACATAAACCAAATGCATTTTGAAACTCCAAATCAAAACTTGTGGTCTAACAAAGAATTTGGGAGCCTTTCTGGGTGTAGCAAAGAGTTTGAACAATTAGTTTAGATGGAAATAGATTAGAATATATGGTACACTTTCAAAATTAATATAGACAAAGGAAAATATGCAATAAGGGCTGTTTTAGAAATCCAGAACAGTAGGGTTCTACTTCATGTGCCTATTCTACCACTTAGAGTCTTTGAAAAGATTTGAGATAAATATGTTTCAAATGGCTTAATGTCTCATATTTATATCTGTGCATTTCAGATATTAATTTAAGCAAATGAAGGGAAATGTTATTAAATGGTCACTTATATAGATGCATTAAAATAATAATTTTTAAAAGATGTTTCCTATCCTTGTTGGTTTTTTCAAGGATATGTTTTGTGGGTCATTGCTATGGTTTTGATTATATTGCCAGCAGATGGCACCAAATTTTCATTCTTCCAATAGTTATCACAGCTTTCTCAGATATTCTTCAATTACCTTCTATTAGCCATTTATTATTTCAGTGTTATGCCAGTAAAGAATAAATATGGCTATATGTTATATACTCTGAGGTCTTACTGTTCAAAATTGTGTTTTAATTGCTTTACTGGGACAACTACTGGTAACATGATAAGAAATAAAGAAATCAAGCATTAACAAATATACAGTATTTCTGTTTTTCCATACAGGCTGGCACTGCTCTAGTCCTACCCTTATTTCTTCTAAACCGAACTATGATAACAGCTTTCTAATGATTCCCCACATTTATACTCTGATATTCTAGTACATTCTATGTTCTGATGCCCTATTAACCTTGAAGAAAATTCATATCATGTGACTTCTGTTCTCAAAACATCTAATGGTACCTCTTTGTCTATTACATTTGGAAAAGATTTCTTAACCTCTTGTGCAGAGCTCTTCTCCTATGACCCAAAATGCATCTTTAAAATTCCCTTTTTTTCCCCTAAAGTTGCTATTGCTCCAGAGAGAGTGGCTAATTTCCTGAACAAGATTTCCCTTTCTACTGCCAAGGCTTTTTTCCCACTTAAAAAAAAAAAGTGAGGTAAAATACACATTACATAAGATTTAGAATCTTAGCCACCCTTAAATGTAGTCAGTGGTATTAAGTACATATACCTTGTTGTGCAGCCATCGTGTTCTCCTTCTCCAGAACATCAAGCAAAACTCAAACTCTATACCCATTAGGCAGGAACTCCTCTTGTGCAACACATACACTAAAAGTGGAACAAGACAGAGAAGATGAGCATTGTCCCCCAAGCAAGGATGGCGTGAAAATCCCTGAAACCTTTCATATTTTTGGAAATGAAAGGGGGGACTTTATAACCGATACCACAGGAACACAAGGGATCATAAGAAACTACTATGAACAATTATATGCAACAAATTGGACAGCTTGGAAGAAACGGATGAAGTCCCAGAATTAGGTAGAAAGATGGGATTCCCGGTGCCATCTTCCCAGAATCATCTTACTTCCAAGATGTTGTTCTTTCATTCAGAATGATTTTAGTGCCATTTTTCTTTCAGGCATGGGTTCAGCGGACAGGAGATATGGGTCTTTGTCCCATAATATCTATGAGATGTGATATACGTTATGAAGTGGAAGTCACTCAGTCGTGTCCGACTCTGTGACACCACAGGCTGTAGCCCACCAGGATCCTCTGTCCATGGAATTCTCCTGGCAAGAGTTCTGGAGTGGGTAGCCATTCACTTCTCCAGGGGATCTTCCTGACCCAGGGATCAAACCCAGCTCCCCTGCATTGCAGGCAGGTTCTTTACCAGCTGTGTGACCAGGGAGGCCTAAGATGAGCATATAAATAAATATAATAATTAACAGATGATGATAAATGCTATGAAAAAAATACATAGCCCAGAATCTCATCATAGAATAGTTTTCTACAACCAAATTGCCACAAACATGTACTTCCTCTGAAGTTTCTTGTTTTAATCTTTCCCTTCTATCTATGCTATTTAGAATTGATTTTTGTGTCTACATATATATTCAAGAAACTATCATTCTGAATTTTATTAAAAGCTAAGCTTTATTTTTTTTTTTCCTCTTCCGATGAATATGTAACAGATTTGGCCGTACCCCAGTGCAACAAAGACTCAGCTGTCTGGCCAAGGACAACTCCATCTACGTTGTGGCAAATATCGGGGACAAGAAGTCATGCAATGCCAGTGACCCTCAGTGTCCCCCTGACGGTCGTTACCAATACAATACTGATGTGGTGTTTGATTCTAAGGGAAAACTGGTGGCACGCTACCATAAGGTAGAATTTATTTGCAAATAATTCAGTTACTGAATGCTTAGTAAGATAAAGTGAACAAGAAGGGAAACAATCATTATTGCTGACAATAAGCTCATTTTAGAGACAGAGTCTAAACAAAGCATAGAAACTAGTGACTATTTGTGGCAAGGTCCTAGAAAAAGTATATTTCCTGTACATTTAGGAACACAGGAGTGTGTCATTAGAAGTGTGTGGGAGTCAGTAGGAGTGACCTGCCTTGAAATAAAATGTTGCCTTTTGGACTTTGTCCTTTTTTTTTTTTTTTAATGATGGATGGTCATTTTCCTTTTTTAAAAAAGATATTTATTTATTTATTTTTGATTGCACTGGGTCTTCGTTGCTGCGTGTGGGTTTTTTCCCAGTTACGGTGAGGGGAGGTCACTCCTGCTGCAGTGTGCCGGCTTCTCATTGCAGTGGCTTCTAGAGCACTGGATCCGTACCTGTGGGGCATGGGCTTGGTTGCCCTGTGGCATGTGGAGTCTTCCTGGACCAGGGATTGAACCAGCAGAGAAGCCCTGCATCTTGAGCTTTTAATGACATGACCTGGCAAAGGCTATAGCTAGAATGAAAAACTTACCAGACAGTCTTGTTTTCAAAGAGAAAAGGAGCAAACAAAGTTCTTTGTCTGCAGAAAATTGTTAAGTGCTCTTGGCAAATAGAAGCTATCATTTCCCTTTTATGTCTTGTATAATAATATTCAAGAAGGTGTCAATAGATAAGGACTTCCTTATACATATCTATCGAATGTGGAACCTGAGCCAAAGGTTCCTATCAGCATAATCATCTCTGATTCTCTAACGTTCTTTCCCAGTGGAGACAGTGGTCGTAGATGAGGTTGGCACACTTTAATAAATGTGTGCTTGAGCTTTTTTAGATGCTGTGACATCTGGACCAACTTCTTTTAAGAGATTTCCCCCCATCATCTTCTGTTTATTGCAGCAAAACCTTTTCTTGAATGAAGATCAATTCAATGCACCCAAGGAACCCGAGGTCGTGACTTTCAACACCACCTTTGGAAAGTTTGGCATTTTCACGTGCTTTGATATTCTCTTCCATGATCCTGCTGTGACTCTGGTGAGAGATTCCCGTGTGGACACCATACTCTTCCCAACAGCTTGGATGAATGTTTTGCCACATTTGTCAGCTATTGAATTCCACTCAGCTTGGGCCATGGGCATGAAAGTCAACTTCCTAGCATCCAATCTACATTACCCCTTGAAGAAAATGACAGGTAATGTGTAGCCTTTAAGATTTTGATGTAATCAAAAAGGAAAAAAATATTTTTTTTTAGCTAACATGTACTCCTTTACAAAATTTCTCCAGCTGTTAATGTTTGCATATCTAGCTGGTGACATGCAGTACAATCAATCTCAACCCAAATTATTTCATAAACTGGTTTAGTTTTATTCAACTTGAATATACACTCTCTTTCTATTTTTCAAAATTCACTACTTTTTACATGAAATTCTCTTCTTGGCTTCTTCGTGTCATACTTTACTGGATTTCACTTCATCTGTCTGACTTTATCAGCATATTTTACTGAAATTAATGAAAGATATAGCTTAGAAGAAGTTAAATGTTCATATGAGTTTAGAATAACTGTAACACCCATGCAACTCCTTTTTGTTTTCTGTTTTAAGTGTCATTTCCAACTTGTCATTTCCAGGGAGTGGCATCTATGCACCTGATTCTCCACGAGCATTTCACTATGATATGAAGACAGAGAAGGGAAAACTCCTCCTTGCACAACTGGACTCCCACCCACACCCCACGCCCGTGGTGAATTGGACTTCCTATGCCAGTGGTGTGAAAGCCCACTCAATGGGAAACCAGGAATTTACAGGCATCATTTTTTTTGATGAATTCAGCTTCTTGGAGCTCAAAGGAATTGGAGGAAATTACACAGTTTGCCAGAAAGATCTCTGTTGTCATCTAAGTTACAAGATGTCTGAGAAAAGATCAGATGAAGTTTATGCCCTGGGGGCATTTGATGGACTACACACTGTCGAAGGGACCTATTACTTACAGGTAATGATTGTTTTGATGGCAGGGGAATTAGTGGATAAAACACAGGACACCCAGTTAAACATGAATTTCAAAAAAAAACAATGGATTACTTTTATTATGAGTATGTCCTACTTTGGTGTTTATGTGTATACTAAGAAAATTAGCTGTTTACTTAAAATTTCTCTTTAGTTGGGTATCCTAAATTTTTATTTGCTAAAACTTGTGATCTTAGATGTCAGTCCAATGTTTGCTCGTTTTGGCAGACATTTCTTGAATGCCAAACACATACCAGATATATATTCAGCACTAATGAGATGAAGACGAGTAGGCATGGACCTGCCTCTTGAGGAATTTCGTAGCAGAGAAAGATAGATGACCATAGCTTCAGCACAGGTTGGCGTGTGATTGAACAAAGAAGGTGCATTTTGCTATAAGAATAATAAAGAGCTACATTTAGTCTAATTTGGAGATCCAGGAAAATTTCTGAAGACGTGATGCTTGAGTTTATGCTGTTTTATCCAGGAGAAAAAAAGTGGGAGGGAATTCAAGATAGGGTGAAGAGCCTGAGCAGGGGGTGGATGTGTCAAAAAGCAGGGTATACAGAAATGAACAAACAGCTGAGTCACTAAAGTGTTAGCATAGGAAGTGAGGATGGATGGAAAATGAGCATAGAGCCAGGATCACACCCTGCAGGACCTTACCTGTCATTCCTAAGACGTGGACTTTGTTCTATCATTGATGGTTTCTGCCAGAAGGTGTTCAGCAAGGGAATGATGCTGTCACAACTGTTTTTGAGTAAATCATTTTGGTTGCACTGTGGATCATGAAACATAGGGCAAAATGACTAGTGGTACTATTAAAATAGTCCTGCAAGGGTTTCAATCAAGATTATGTTCATATGAATAAAATCAGGATATGGAGTCAAGAAATATTTAGAAAACTAATCTTAGTAGCTGATTTGAGATGGAACAGGAAAACAGAATAAAGGGTCTAGAATGTACCAGGTTTCTGGCAAGAATGGCTGGATGAATGGGATGCTTTGACGGATCAGGATTAGAGAGGAGGAGCAAATTGGACGGTAGTGGGGGAGATGGTAAATTCAGCTTTGGATGTGTGGGCTTTTCATTACTTTGGGGACATTCAGTTGTATCCAGTAGGCTATTGAATGTAATATGACACTTAAGGGAGATATTATATTTAGAAATACAGTTTGGAAAATCAGCAGGAAAAAAGTTGTGATAAACCCACAACAAAGAGTGAATTGCAAAAGCTGACTAATGGTAAAGAATAGTGAGCTAAAGGTGGAATCTTTTGAAGCTCCTGTGTTTGGGCAGGAAATAAACAGAAGAATAGGAACCTGCAATTATGATTGAGAAATAAAGGAGCATTTAAAGAGAACTCTTATTAAAGGTAAGGTAAGTAGAGACTCTCAGAAGGAGGAAACTGTGCAGTGTAATTATGCAATAGGTTTACCATTATTGCATGAATAATATATAATTTTGTTGGAATCTCCTGGGCTCAGAATGATAGCGTGAAAGACAGATTACAGTGGGTTGAAAAGTGAGAGGTAAGTGGGGATATTCAAAGAATGAGTGAATATTTCTTCTTCAAAAAGCATATCTGATTCAGGAAGAAGGGAAACGAGATAGGAGCTAGACAGAGACTCACGGTAATGCTGTTTCTGTTTTTCCAATAGATGAAAGAAACTTGATTATCTTTATAGGCCTAAGAGAAAGAGCAACAAAAAAGGAAAGGATGAAAATGTGGGAGGAATCAATATTCCTTCTCAGAGCTCTGAGGTGCTAGAAGAAAGGGGAAAAAATGCTATCAGGAACACAGGTAGAAAAAGTCCAATGATTGGAAATAAGTTTTAAAAATTATGTTGTAGAAGAGTATCTATTGCCACATGAATATTATCATATATTACATGGCATATTGACATATATTGCATTATATATGTGGTACATATGTATGGTATTTTATTTCCATGCTGCTTTTTAAAATTAAAAAAATGATATATTATTTTTTATTATTTGTGATCTACTTTTAAGTTTAAAGAAATGATCATAAAACAAGATAGCATTCTTTCAATTCTTCCTCTCTTTTCCCGCCTTCCCTCGCAGTCTTATCTGCCTCTCTGCCTGCCCCAGAGTCTTGACTCCACTTGAGGGGATCAGCGATAGGTCTCTTCTTAGTGTTGGGAGGTTGCTTACTCCTCCAAGTAAATCCAAGACTCTCTCTGTTTTTATTGCCGGACAGTGATCCTTCAGCTAAGCCACCGGTGCCAGACAGGTTTTTAAATTTAAAATTCTAAATTTAGAAAATTTCTTCACATATATGATGACCCTTTTCTTGTTTTGTTTTTTTTTTTCAACTGAAACTGATTGAAAACTCTGAGCATGTGGTTGATAACTTGCCAACTTTAAGCTTCATGGGGGGACAGTCTAGCTGGGCTTTTTACTAGAAGAATCCCTGAGGCAAGTGTCTTTAGAGACTTCCTTTGGGGATGATTCAGTTTCCCATATTTCAAAATTCTTCTAATTCCTTTACTGAATAAGTTTGCTTAATTTAGCAAATAAAAATACAGGGTGCCCCAGTAAATTCAAAATTCAGATAAATACAGATTAAAAACAAATATGTCCAGGTAATAGTTGGGACATATTGATATTAAAAACTGGTTTGGGTATTTTTAGTTTACATAAACTTCAGATTTAACTGGGATTCCTGTCCTGTAATGTATTAGGAAACCCTATTCCTGAAGGAAAAACACTGTTTTAACAGAATGTAGAGAGTCAGCAGCTGACTCATTGTAAAAGTCCCTGAAGCTGGGAAAGATTGAGGGCAGAAGGAGAAGAGGGTGTCAGAGGATAAGATGGCTAGATGGCATCACCAAGTGCAACAGACCTGAACTTGGGCAAACTTCGGGAGATGGTGAAGGACAGAGAGGCCTGGCATGCTGCAGCCCATGGGGTCACAAACAGTTGGAAATGACTGGGTGACTGAACAACAAGACAGTCAAGTTGGGGAAATGCAAGGTAGAAGGGTATGGTATCACTATTCAGCATGACTCATTCAAAAACTCTCCTTACTAAGTCTTTCAGAGTCTCCATCTAAACACCCTCTCTGGAAATAAAGGTTCCATCTTTTATTGGAACTGGGGAAGGGTAGTTGCCCATCCGTGTCTGGGGACTCAGCATTGAGGCACCCTTTACAACTTCCTACCAGTTTTCCTTTCGTTAAGCACCCCAACTTACTCTCAGTTACTGAGGTACCTAGTGCTCCCAGGGATGGAATCTTTTGAGTATTCTGCAGTGTGAAAGCAAAAATGAGTCACCCAGTCATGTCCAACTCCTTGTGACCTCATGGGTTGTAGCCCACCAGGCTCCTCTGTCCATGGAATTATCCAGGCAAGAAAACTGGAGTGGGTAACTATTCCCTTCTCCAAGGCATCTTCCTGACCCAGGGATCCAACCCGGGTCTCCTGCACTGCAAGCAGACTCTTTACCATCTGAACCACCAGGAAGCCCATTCTGCAATGTAGACAGGTTGATTCTAGGCTTTCCCCATGCTAATTCAGGAGACTCTGTTTCGATACCTGGGCTGGGAAGATCTCCTTGAGAAGGGTATGGCAACCCGCTCCAGTATTCTTGCCTGGGAAATCCCATGGACAGAAGAGACCGGCAGGCTACAGTCCGTGGGATTGCAGAAGAGTTGGACACAACTTAGCAACAAAGCTTCCAAAGACTCCTTTGTACATATGTACCACATCATTTTAATCCAATAGTCTATTGATAGGCATGTGGGTTGCTTCCTCAGTCACCATTTTTGTGTCAACACCCAAACTTCTAAACTTGTGCTCTAGTCTATCCTCCTCCTGTTCTCCTAATCTTGTGGGTTCACATCTTCCACAATAATAATAATGCTTGTTTTAGTAGGATTGCAAGGGAACAAAATAGAAGCATGTATTCACTGTACCTTTATGTGAAAGTTGTTTGCATCCCGTCTTGACACACTTGCCCAAAAACACTTGCTCTCCAACTTCAAATGTGGAAGGAGGAAGACCAGCAAAGGGCCATTGCGTTAGTCAGGTAATAAATGAAGGTGGCTTGGAGTAAAATTTTGAAGATGCAGTATAGATGGAGATAAGTGAAGAAGGTTCTTCCTTTTGGGGGCTTTGCATCCACATGGTGAGATGGTTCATACACTGAAATTTTCACACACATAACTTTGTAATATAGTGTAGTATAGTGTAACTATGCAGGATAAGGAAAGCGCTTTCAGCCCTTGCTCAGGTGTAGGGTATGTGATTCTTCCAGTTCACAAATTGTCTCTAGATCAACTCTAGAGTTCTCTACAACCTCAAAGTTCCTTCATTGTTACAAATGGATGATAAGATAGAAATTAAACTAGTGTCTAAACTTTTTAAAGATAATTGAACACTCTTGATGACTAAAAGCATGGCTAACTTGAAAACAATAAGGTATAATTGTTCATGGCTATAGACCAAGGACCTATTATTTCTTTATGTGGTTTAATCTTTTTACAGTGAATTGCAGAAATAGATGTAAGAGATGCAGGTTTGATCCCCGGGTTAGGAAGATCCCCTGGAGGAGGGCACAGCAATCCACTCCAGTATTCTTGCTTGGAAAATCCCATGGACAGAGGAGCCTGATGGGCTTATGGTCCATAGGGTCACAAAGAGTCGGACACAACTGAAGTGACTTGGCATGTACACAGAAAACACTAGGGCCTGAAGTCTTTTTTTTTTTTTTGCTAATTGCAGTAGTTTTCAGCAAGAAAGCAGATTAGTCTAATGAGGAAGCAATATTATAGCAAACATTATAAACAAAAGGACATAGACATTTTTTGCTAGATCAAGAGAGTGTTTCAATTGGCTTTCCTAAGACTTAACTGTTTTTAAACGTATTGTCCTGTTATTTTGTTCCTAGATTTGTACTCTGCTGAAGTGTAGAACAACAGACTTAGACACTTGTGGTGACTCAGTTGAGACTGCTTCCACCAGGTTTGAAATGTTCTCCCTCAGTGGCACATTCGGAACCCAGTATGTCTTTCCTGAGGTGCTGCTGAGTGAAATTCAGCTTGCACCCGAAGAATTTCAGGTACAAATCTTTGCTTAATATTGATAAATCATTTTATGTAAGAAGAAGCATCTTTTGAGTAGAAAACCTGCCCAAGTGCTTGCAGATATCATGAAAGTCTTCATTTGGAGAGAGTAAAATTGGCCTTAGGGCTCATCGAGGACATGGGGCACATGGAACCTCTTTGGGAAACAATTTTTCCACGGACCATCAGGGAGAATGGTTTTGGGATGCTACTGAACAACAACAAAAAAGCACATGACACTTATTGTGCCTTTTATTTCTTTTATTGTTACATCATTTCCACCTCAGATCATCAGGCATTAAATCCTGGAGGTTGGGGACCCCTATTTTAGAGAATAGCTAGTGTAAAGAAGTATATCTTACTGTGGGGACTTCAGGGGGTGGGCTGGACGGTTTAAGGACTGTCAGGTAGAAAGAAGACTAGAGAAGAATTGCAGGACCAGTCCTACCAGAGGAAGCCTCCTTGTTTGGCGGGGTGGGGGGGTGGGGGTGGGGGGGGCGTTGGATGGCCTAGGACAGTTGAAAAGAATTCTTTTCGTGGTGTGTTCGAAGGCCCTGGGTGGCCATCTAGAAAAGGAAAGAAAGAAAAGCTGAAGGAGAATTGGATAGCAGCTGAACTGGCAAGAAGCAACCCTTTTAAAAAGAATATGCCAGAAATAATTTCTTCCTGCTCAAGTGTTCTGTTCAGCCACATTCTCCCACTGACTGCCTGCAGGTGCCAATCTTACTCCCCTTTCTTGGTCCAAACAGTTACTGTGGGGAGCTGAGGACAGGGGGTGGATAGGGAGTCTGTGATGAGTGAGTGTGAGGGATGATACAAGCTCAGCTCAACCCCACCTTGGTCAAGCCCTCCTGATCCTTTGGAGGAGTCTTTCTTGCCTGAGAGAACAAGAGTTCTCTCATATATTCTCAAATCCATTGTTTTGTGTTTATTAACTCATGGGATGCCCTCTCAGATGAGTAAATTATAAGATGTAGAATACAGCCATTTCAGTAACTGCCAATTCTATAGCTCCAATTTTTCTCTGTACTTTTTCAAGTTTTTCAGATGGAGTAGAATATGGCCATTACTTTCATTGTTTCTTCATCCAGTTGTACCGAATTTTAAGAGTGTGTTGTGAGGTTGTACAACTGAAAGTTATTCTCAGCTTCCCTGTGTTTTAATTAGGTATCAAGTGACGGACGCTTGTTCAGCCTGAAGCCAACATCTGGACCTGTTCTGACGGTGACTCTCTTTGGAAGGTTATATGAGAAGGATAGTGCGCCAATTGCTTTACCAGACCTCACCACACAAGTGCTAAGGGTAATGTTCATAGTTATAATACCTATTGTGTACTCATTAGATTGGTAGAATATTTACACTTTCTATCTTTACTTTGGATGATTTAAAAAATAATGAATATGAAAAGAAGAATGGATCTGGGATTTTGATAATAGTGCTCATGATCATTCATATCAATGAATTGCTAACACATTTTTTCTCTTGTTTAGAAACACACACATGCACACACACACACCAGACAATATAAAGTAGATAAAGTGACAAAATTTTGAAAAAGAGCAACAATTATACCCATCTGTTAGGTTTTTTTTTTTTTTTAAGTGAGAATGAAATAAGTCACTAGAGTTAAAGTGCTCAGACAACTTCCCAGCTCATGGTAAGTATTGTATATACGTTAACTTTTACAGTGATATGGGACTCTCACAGGAAAACCAATTGTGATGTATTTATTGCTAAAATCCTATCATCCCTGATTGTTCAAAGTGCATGTATTTTCTAACGGTTCAGCCACTCTGTATATTTTGATTAAAAAGTCAGTAAACTCAAAAGCCAATTGGGTGTGGCTTGATGGCTAGCACTAATGTTTCCCAGAGAGCAGCTGAGCTTACAGCTAGAAATCTACTCAAGAGCCTGAAGACTTTTTATGTGCTTTTCAGTGGTGATTGACTGCCTATTTAGAGCTTTGCCTGTCTTGTCAACCTGTAAGCAAATTAATAGGGTGACTAAAGTAGACGTTTATCAAATCTGGCTTCTTAATGGCCTGTGAGCTAAGAAAGGTTTTTAGGTTTATGAAGATTTGAAAAAGATAATTAAAAGAAGACTAGTATTTCGTGACACATGAAAATCCTTTGGAATTCAAATTTCAGTCTCCATAGCTAAAAGTGTTATTGAAGAAAGCCATCATTTGTTCAGTAGTGTTGATGGTGTTTTTCATGCTGCAGTTGTGGAATTGAGTAGCTGTGATGGAGACTATATAGACTATATGGCCAAAGAAGCTGAAAATATTTACTACCTTTACAGAGAAATATTGCCATCTCCTGCTCTAAAGTATTAAAGAACAATGCGTCTTAGTATTGAAAACAAGTAAGGGCAAATTATCCTTGAGCATCTTTCTTATTCTTCCACTCAAAGAGAAATAAAATATTTTCACTTGCTTTCTGTTATATTAACATCACAAAAAGATTACCTTGATTAACTTATGACCAAATATGTCTAATAGGCTATTACCCCAAACAAGTGAATATAATTTTATAAACATGATTAATATTTAATCATTCCAAGATACCACATCATAGTCTTGTTGCATTTGGTATTTACTGACATTTCTGAAAGAAATAACATTTTTTATTTTATTTTTAATTAAAAAATTTTAATGAAAGTATAATTGCTTTACAATGTTGTGTTAGTTTCTAGTTTCTAGTTTTTAAATTTTCCTGGAGATCATTTAAGAACTGCTCATATTAATATACTATCTGATATTTTTTCCTGTGACAAATTTGCTACATTGTCTTAAAATGATTTTTTTTTTTTAATTAAACATTGCAGCAGTGAATTTACTCTAAAAAATGGCATTTACTACATTCATACCCAGCTCTGGTTATTTTCACTCTGGATTTCTTTTATGCATATAGATTTTTTAATGATGGTTTTGATGTGCTTTTTAACTGTAATTTTTATTTCTTCTGCTTAACGTAATTGTGATGCTCACTTGATACCAACAGCTCAATCCAAAGACAGAAGCATGGAAAAGTAAATAAGGTCTAACGTGAAACAATGCTGAATGGAAAGGAGGAAAGAAAAAAGCAGCAGAGGAAAACCATGAGGATTCTCCACAATCTAATAAAAATATGGCACTTTCTTTAAAAACTAAAAATGAAGGTTCTTAAAATGGAAGATAATGCAAAAGACACGTGTTCATTCATACATTCGCATGCACACACACAGATATACCCCAATGACTATACTCTGAGGCCTTAGCACTTATGAAGGGGCACCTAGTTGGACACAGGTGCAGATTAAAATGTGAGTCACTGTTGTTTGTACTTCTAGAAAAGTGCTTATGAGAGAAAGGTTTGTTTGGGTATGGTGATCTCAAACAGGAAGCACTATGCATCTCTTCAAAAGCCAACAGTCAAAAATGCATCCTACAGGTAAATGAGCCTGCTTGCACTTGGAGGTCTGAGTCCTGCTCTACAGCCTCATGCTCCCCCAGCCTCCAGGCTCATGTTCCCCCAGCCTCCAGGCTCATGCTTCCCCAGCCTCCAGGCTCATGTTCCCCCAGCCTCCAGGCTCAGGCTCCCCCGGCCTCCAGGCTCATGATCCCCCGGCCTCCAGGCTCAGGCTCCCCCGGCCTCCAGGCTCATGATCCCCCGGCCTCCAGGCTCAGGCTCCCCCGGCCTCCAGGCTCGTGATCCCCCGGCCTCCAGGCTCGTGCTCCCCCGGCCTCCAGGCTCGTGCTCCCCCGGCCTCCAGGCTCAGGCTCCTCCAGCCTCCAGGCTCGTGCTCCCCCGGCCTCCAGGCTCAGGCTCCTCCAGCCTCCAGGCTCAGGCTCCCCCGGCCTCCAGGCTCACGCTCCCCCAGCTCCAGGCTCATGCTCCTCCGGCCTCCAAGCTCAGGCTCCTCTGGCCTCCAGGCTCAGGCTCCTCCAGTCTCCAGGCTCCTGCTCCTCTGGCCTCCAGGCTCATGTTCCCCCAGCCTCCATGCTCCTCCAGCCTCCAGGCTCATGCTCCCCCAGCCTCCAGGCTCAGGCTCCCCCGGCCTCCAGGCTCATGCTCCCCCGGCCTCCAGGCTCATGCTCCCCCGGCCTCCAGGCTCAGGCTACCCCGGCCTCCAGGCTCATGCTCCTCCAGCCTCCAGGCATGGCAGGAGCTCTTGGCTGCTGCTCTTGCTGCTCTTTGTAGTCCTAGTTCAGGACTTGGTAAATTTCAGTGACCAGGGTTAAAGACTTCATGAGCTTTCCTAACTGTGGACTGTGGTTTTGGCTCAACCTTAGAAAACTTAGATTTGCTACAGTAAAACATTTCCTGGGCATGGATGCTGGAGAAAGCAAGAGCTCCCTGGTCTGGTTCATACCCGGTGGGGACATGAATCGTGTTAGGGTTAACGGGACTCCGTGTCTGGTGGCGTGCTGACAACAGTTGACCTGGACTGATGCGATTCTTCATACAGGTTTGAGACAGGATGCTGGGTGAATAGAACCCAGATGCCAGAAGCAGGGTCTGGGCCAGCTAAGCAGCTGGCTGTAGCTCTGGAATGTGAAGGCTGTGATCACGAAGACACGTTCTAACTGCTGTGGAACGCTGACTGGAGGAACCAATGGACTGTCGCTCTCCTCATCCAACTCTTTTTCTTTATTCCTTACTAAATGCATCTTTGTGATGATGGGAGAGCTGCTTCAGTGGCTTAATGAAGCCAGTGGAGCTGGGAGAGAGTGATGAGTGTGGGCTTAAGGTAGGGACATTTTCTCCATCTCAATTCATTCTTTTTTTTCCATAAAAAAACTGTCAAATGTTGCCATAGTATTTTTTTCTTTCTTTACTGTAAGTATTCACTTTCAAATTGGTGGAGAAGATACTAAAGGAGAAAAGTTCCTTAGATCTAGGAATATAGCTGTATAAAAATTAAAAGAAATAAAAACATAAATAAAACAGAACTTCTAGATTCCAAGAGTAGTCAGTCCTTGGAGAAGGTTCAAAATACCTGTGGTCTATTCACTGTGATAAGGATAGTCCCACGTTGTCTTGATCTCTGGTCTCCCCAAAAATTCAAAGTTGCAAAAAGGGAAGAAATAAACAAATGCAAAATAAAAATACCCCAGCAGGAATGCATGGCCCCTCACCCTTATTTTCTGGAGCCAGGGAATATCCCACCCCTCACACTCTCAAAGGATAATCACTATATTCCAGCCCTTAAGAGCTCTTTAGCATCCATTGCATTGGGACATCCATGTGTAGCAGAACCAACAAGAACTGTGTTTATTTTTAAAATATTTCAGCTGTATTTTATTATTGCTGAGGACTGAGCAACAATGACAATAATAATGAACGTTTTCAAGCATGAACTTTTAAAAGATAAGCTGAGGCATGTTAAACATTCTAAGAGTTAATTTGAGCAAAAACGAGTTTGAATAGGGCAGCACCAAACCAAAAGTGGTTGGGAGAGTCCTCTGATGGGAGTTCGGGACAAGACTTTTATAGGAAAGATGGAGGTCTAAAGCAAGAAATTATTTGATTGGCAATAGCTTAAGTAACTGGCTTATTTGGGAAAGTCTAGTGGGCTGTTTGTAATTGGTTGTGCTTAGATTTTGATTTCTTAACTTTGAGGCATTTACAGGCTTAGGTTCTGATTTGCTCACATAGGTTTCTAAGGTATTAGAACCACCTAAGTCTAATGGTTTCCCTGTTTAAATTAACTTACTACTAAACATGGGCACTTTCTCACATGAAACAATCCTTTAAATAAGCATTATTGCCTTCATTCTACAAGGTAACATTGAGGCTTGGAGAGGATAATGTATTCAAAGTCAACCAAAAATAAGTAGTTAAGATAATCTAAAACATCTAGCTCCTTTTGCCTCAAATATATGTACCGTTGGCCCTTCATATCTGTGGTTAGTGCTCCCACAGACTCAACCAACTGCAGATTGAAAATATTTGGAAAAAAAATTCAGAAAGTTCAGAAGTTCAGAATTTTCTATGTTCTGGCCACTGTTTATGTAACATGTACATCGTGTGTGCATGCTAAATTGCTTTAGTTGTGTCCAATTCTTTGCAACCCTATGGATTGTAGCCTGCCAGCCTCCTCTGTCCTTGAGCTTCTCTAAGCAAGAATACTGGAGTGGGTTGTCATTCCCTTCTCCAGGGGATCTTCCCTATCCAGGGATCAAACCTGAGTCTCCTGCATCTCCTGCATTGGCAGGAGCGTTCTTTACCACTAGCACCACCTGGGAAATCCACTTATATTGTATTAGGTATTATAAAGGTATTATAAGCAATTTACAGATGATTTAAAGTGCACTAGAGGATGTGCATAGGTTATATTCAAATACTATACCATTTTGTGTAAGGGGCTTGAGCATTTGAGAAGTTTAGTATCCACAGGAGGTCCTGAGATCAATCCCCCTTGGATACTGAGGAAGAGGTTTACTCTTTCATGATGTTACACTTTCTCTCTCTTTAGAATGCATTTTAGTCAGGAAAGGCTAGGGAATGGTACAGTAGTAAATAATATCAAAAACATCCTGGCTCATTAAAGCAAAAGTTTATTTCTTATTCATTCAGAGTCTATTCTAGGGAAGCTAGCCTTTATGTCATAGATCAGAACTCTGGGCTCTTTTCACCTTGTATCATTTCCTTATCAACTGTGCTCCCATAATTTCTAGAGCATGAGAAAAGAATATGAAAAAATTGTACAATGCCTTATAAATGCTTTCACCCAGCATGAAAAATGCCATTTCCTCTCATATTTTATTGACCAGAGAAAGTCATATGGCCGTGCCAAATTTAAATAAATAAGCAGTGTAATTCCCCTGCATGTTCAGGAAAGGGAAGAGATTTATAAATATTGGCTAACACTAGTAATATCACTCATTGAATATAAGATCTTCAAAAAGGTGTGTCTTACATTCTTCTTCAACTTGAGCATATAAACATCACTTAATAAATGATTAATGTCTGCCGTGAGTCACCAGAGCTGCTAGTTCAGTTCAGTTCAGTCACTCAGTCTTCTCGGACTCTGGATTGCAGTATGCTAGGCTTCCCTGTCCATAACCAACTCCTGGAACTTGTTCAAACTCATGTCCATCAAGTCGGTAATGCCATCCAACCATCTTATTCTCTGTCATCCCCTTCTCCTGCCTTAAATCTTCCCTAGCATCAACGTGCTTTCCAATGAGTTAGTTCTTTGCATCAGGTGGCCAAAGTATTAGAGTTTCAGCTTTAGCATCAGTCCTTTCAATGAATATTCAGGACTGATTTCCTTTAGGATTTACTGGTTTGATCTCCTCGCAGTACAAGGGACTCTCAAGAGTCTTCTCCAATACCACAGTTCAAAAGCATCAATTCGTCAGTGCTCAGCTTTCTTTATAGTCCAACTCTCACTTCCATACATGACTACTGGAAAAACCATAACTTTGACTAAGATGGACCTTTTTTGGCAAAGTAATGTCTCTGCTTTTTAATATGCTGTCTAGGTTGGTCATAGCTTTTCTTCCAAGGAGCAAGCGTCTTTTAACTTCATGGCTGCAGTCACCATCTGCAGTGATTTTGGAGCCCAAGAAAATAAAGGCTGTCACTGTTTCCACTGTTTCCCCATCTATTTGCCATGAAGTGAAGGGACTGGATGCCATGATCTTCATTTTTGAACGTTGAGTTTTAAACCCTTCTTTTATTTTTTAACCTATAGTTACACTATACTTGCCTCTTGCCCCATTACTTTGTTGTTAATCCCATGAACATGCTAATTGCAAGCCAATACCAACAGTTGCTCAAACTTTCCATTGATCTTTCATTGATCTAAAGGCAATTTTACCTGTACTTGCCAGGAGTATGTAAAAGGCATCACTGATGTTTTGTGTACAGCATTTTGTAGTTTAAAAAACATTTTAATGTACATTTTCTTTTATTTCACAAAGTGTTGTATTCATATCTCCTAACTCGGGTGTATCAGATTCTCAAAAATGAATCGTTGAGCTTCATGTCCAATGTATTCTTTAGCTTTCTGGGTTATCAGTGTTTTCTTAGATAGCCATGCTAGACTGCAGCTTCCTGAGGGACTCACTGTTAATCCTGTTTGATTAAAGTGGTGGGTACTGATGTTTTGCTTAATGATTATTAAAGCTAGATTTTAATTGCATTTTTAAGGGTCCACCTGCAGTGCAGGAGACCCAGGTTCAACTCCTGGGTTGGGAAGATGCCTTGGAGAAGGGAATGGCAATCCACTCCAGTGTTATTGCCTGGAGACTTTCATGGACAGAGGAGCCTCGTGGACAGAGGACTGTAGTGACCTACAGTCCATGTGGTCACTAAGATTCGGACATGAGTGAGAGACTAACTTTCTCACACTTTCACTACCTTTATAAGAGCAACACACACACTACATTCCTCACAGTCCATCTTGTAGCTTTTATAGCCGCAGAGTTTGGTAGATCGCAGAGTTTGGTAGATCAGTTTGGTAGATCGCAGAGTTTGGTAGATCGTAGGTAGAGGGCTCAGGTGGAGGTACACAACTAATATTAAATATATATACCTACCCTGAGGAAAGATTGAACTCAGTTGATCATCTCTGCTAACATGGCATAGAGAATATACATTTTCCTTGAGACACTGAGAGAGGACTGCCAACATTAAGAGTGGAAGTTTTTTGGACTTGGGAGGTAAATTTAGAAGGATAAGTGACAATGTGTTCATTGTGCTCCCTTATGTGTGTTAAGAGTGAGCTCTTTTAATCTTTCTGTTTTGAAATCAGCTCCGTATGGTTGTCCAGTTGCAGAAATATAGCAAGAGCTCTTATCAGTGTTAATAGCTATTTAGCCATCAATATATTCTAGAAACTTTGAACTCCTGCCAAAGCAAAGAAAAGCCACCTGTCAGCATAGTGGTAGATTATCTGATAAATAGTTAATATTTGGGCAATATGCTTTGTAGACAGGATGAACTTTGAGTTATGAACATATTAGTATCAAAAATACTGTTTTAATGGGTTATGATGTTGATTTAGCTGAATTTATGAACCAGTTGATTTCTTTTCTTCCTGTCTGTGATAAAATTTCATCTTGCTCTGTCAAAGACAACTGAGGATTTATTGCCAGAGCAGTATGAGTAAAAAAAAAAAAAAAAAAAAATTGAAATGCCTGATATTGTGTGTACTTAGTACTAGGAAACTAGTTGTTGTAGAGATAAATTATAAAAGCATTATAGCAAGAAAATAAAACTATTAGCCTAAAAATATTTATAATTCAATTTTACCTGAAATATGTGAAAGTTATCTATAGAGACTTCTGAGAAAAATATAATAATTTTAGTGACTAAAAAAATTACAAATAGTATTTTGAAAATATTTTGAAATTACTATTGTTACTATACTATTACTATTGTTTAGTTGCTCAGTCATGTCTGACTCTGTCACCCATGGACCTCACTATTTTCAGGAGTTTGCACAAATGGACTCATGTCCATCGAGTCGGTGATGCCATCCAACCATCTCATCCTCTATCACCCCTTCTCCTCCTGCCCTCAGTCTTTCCCAGCATCAGGGTCTTTTCCAATGAGTCAGCTCTTCGCATCAGGTGGCCAAAGTATTGGAACTTCAGCTTCAACATCAGTCCTTCCAATGAATATTCAGGGTTGATTTCCTGTAGGATGGACTGATTCTCCAGGCAAGACTACTGGAGTAGGTTGCTAGTCCCTTCTCCAGGGGATCTTCCCAGCCCAGGGATCAAACTCAAGTGTCACACATTGCAGGCAGATTCTTTACTGTCTGATCTACCAGGGAAGCCCTGAAATTACTGTTAGTGTGTTATCATCTCACCTAACATTTTTTTTATGATGATCATTTTTAAAGTCTTTATTGAACTTGTTGCAACATAAGCTCTCCTAACTTGTAAATAATATGATTCTCTTGCCCACTTATTCATAACACTTATGAATGTTAAGCAAAGTTCTCAATAGGGTAGTTATCTCAGTTTTTGCTATCTAGCTGTTTGAAGGGCCTGAAGGAGAAATCAGCTATAGATAAGAGATCCTTTCACTCAAACTTTTTTCCCTCGAAATTCTTCATAGTGATTAGCAGCTGAAACTCTGGAGTCAGACAAATCTGGAATCAAAATCCTCTGCTGCCCCTTAGTATTAAATTAAAGTATCTAATTCTCATTACCTTCCTTTGTGAAGCAATTATTAAGATAGTATCTATTACTGTAGAGTTGTTATGGAAATAAACTAGAGCTTTCTCATAAGGCTCTTCACCCATTGACTGGTACTGTTTCAGCAAATGTTGTTTCTCCTCCCCGTTCTTTCTTCGCTCCCTCCTGTGACTCTTTTTTTCTCCTCTTCTTCCACTGTCATTTTCTCCTCTTCCTTCTTCATCTCTCTTCTTGCTCCTCCTCTTCTTATTATTTCCTTTTTATTATTATTATTATTATTGAGAGTGACCAAGCTTAGGCTGTGCCCACAGAAGCAATATGTTTATGGTTTGTCTTCAAGAGGTCCTAAGATGCAAGGGAAAGTCCAGAGCAGCACACTGTGGGAAATCCACTATTACGTGGGAAATCCACAGGGTCCTAGTTTATTCCTCCTCCCCTCTCCTCTGAGAGGGAAAAATGAGAAGGTTGAAATTGTTTCATACTGGGTCACTCTATTCTAGGGTCTTTGGGAAGCAAGAGGAAGGATTCAGTATAAAAAACCTATATCCTACAAAAATTTGCAAAAGGCTGCCCTCTATAGGTCCATGTGAATATAATATCTGGGTCAGAAATTCAAGTTTAGTAAGAAATGAACACTCAAGGTGTAGTGTCTTAAGGTCAGTTAAGAAAGAGAAAGTATCCTTTCTAAAGTGTATAAGCCACATGCCCCATTATATTTTCATTCTTCTATTTGTGGTAGCCAAAGAATATATATCCTAACAACCCTCCAAAGATCCTTCCTACAATGTTCATGAAGATATTCAGTTAGTTGCATCAGAATAATTTTATTTATGAGTCAATCTATTGTCTGAATGGAGTTTTAAGATATTTATGAAACCTGCTAACATTTGGTCTATCCTCAAGGCTCTGAACTGATATGTGTTTGAATTACCACTTTGTTCCTCAGCCTCCACATTATTTGTGTGTGTGTGTGTATGATGAACTGACTTTATTTTTTAACTCCAGTTTTGTCGAGATATAATTGACACACAGTACTGTAAGTTTAAGATGTACAACATAATCATATGACTTACATATATTATGAAGTGCTTTTCACCATAAATTTCGTACATATTCATCATCTCATATAGGTACAAAATTAAAGAAATAGAATTAATTTTTTTTTCTTGAGGTGAGAACTCTTAGGATTTTCTCAATTTTCATATATAACACACATGCATGGGTGCTCAGTCATGTCCAACTCTTTGCAATTCCATGGACTGTAGCCCACCAAGCTCTTCTGTCAATGGGATCCTCCAGTCAAGAATACTGTAGTGGGGTGCCATTTCCTGCTCCAGGGGATCTTCCTGACTCAGGGATTGAACCGGTACCTCCTGTGTCTCATGCATTGGCAGGCAGATTTTTTACATCTGAGCCACCTGGTAAGCCCATACCTACAGCAGTGTTAATTATATTTATCACATTGTCCATTATATCCCAAGAACTTACTTATTTTATAACTGTAAGTTTTTTAGTTTTGACCACTTTCATCCAATTCCCCTCCCCCAACCTTGGTAACCACAAATCTGTCGAGGGACTAAACAAAATCAAAAAGTTAACCTTTATTAAGTAAGAGAGAATTCCTCCTGCCTGGCTGGTTTTGAACTAGGACAGTGGCTTTTTTCTGCCTTTGGATTCAAACTGCAGTATTGACCCTTTTTGGGTCTCAAGCCTGTCATCCTTCGGACTAGAACTACCCTACTGACTCTCCTCAGTCTCCAAATTTCCAACTCACCCTGCAGATCCAGAGACTTGTCAGTATCCATAATTACAGGAGTGAATGCTATATAATCCCTGGAGGAGAAAATGGCAACCCACTCCGGTATTCTTGCCTGGAGAATCCCCATGGACAGAGGAACCTGGCGGGCTGCAGTACATGGGGTCGCGAAGAGTTGGACATGACTGAGTGACTAAGCGCACACATGCTGTATGATAAATCTGTCCGTATATGTATATACAACCTGCTGCTTTGGTTTTTCTGAGAACACTGACTAATACATACATGTTCTCAAGATAACAATAACAGTCCTCAAGAAAGAGGACTGAAAGCATCATTTGCCATGCATCAGTCAGGCAGTTCAATCGCTCAGTCGTGTCCCACTCTTTGCGACCCCATGAACCGCAGCACACCAGGCCTCCCTGTCCATCACCAACTCCCGGAGTCCACCCAAACCCATGTCCATTAAGTCGGTGATGCCCTTCAACCATCTCATCCTCTGTCATCCCCTTTTCCTCCTGCTCCCAATCCCTCCCAGCATCAGGGTCTTTTCCAATGAGTCACCTCTTCACATCAGGTGGCCAAAGTATTTTAGTTTCAGCTTCAGCATCAATCCTTCCAATGAACACTCAGGACTGATCTCCTTTAGGATGGACTGGTTGGATCTCCTTCCAGTCCAAGGGACTATCAAGAGTCTTCTCCAACACCACAGTTCAAAAGCATCAATTCTTCGGTGCTCAGCTTTCTTTATAGTCCAAGTCTCACATCCACACATGACCACTGGAAAAACCATAGCCTTGACCAGGCAGACCTTTGTCATGCATAGTTTATTCAAATTCACTTGGTGGTTGGGGTGACCATCTGTGCTAACTAATTGGCTTTATCCAGAGGAATTATAAACTCTTCTTTATGACAAAAGTTAGTTCTACATCTTCAGAGTGAAGTGTTCGTTGAGGTTAGGCTCCTACCAGTCCACAGAAACTAAGGGCCAGTGGCATCATCTTCTTTAATTATGTTTCAAAGAGTGATTCCTAGGTCCTTGGGCAAGGTATTCTTGGGTCATAAAGCTGGCAAGAGTCAGCTTATTTTGTTTTTAGAAAGATTTACATATATTTCATAGAGACAGAGAAAGAACTTAAACATTTTCTAAAGTAAGTGCTCTAAGAAAATGGAGAGAAGGGAGCCTCTTCCCTGATTTTCAAAAAGGAGAATTAAGTCTTTTATTTTGAATTTGTAGTTGCCCTTATACTTCCCTGAACTTTTCATTCTTCAAAGTAATATTCTATTTCATCTTCTTTTCACTGTCATATGTCTCAAAAAAAATTTTAACCCAGCTACTTCTATTTTTTCACTATGCACTATCTTTCTTTTATTTATTTATTTATTTATTTATTTTTTCAGTGGGTTTTGTCATACATTGACATGAATCAGCAATAGATTTACACGTATTCCCCATCCCGATCCCCCCTCCCACCTCCCTCTCCACCCGATTCCTCTGGGTCTTCCCAGTGCACCAGGCCCGAGCACTTGTCTCATGCATCCCACCTGGGCTGGTGACCTGTTTCACCATAGATAATATGCATGCTGTTCTTTCACAACATCCCACCCTCACCTTCTCCCACAGAGTTCAAAAGTCTGTTCTGTACTTCTGTGTCTCTTTTTCTGTTTTGCATAAAGGGTTGTCGTTACCATCTTTCTAAATTCCATATATATGTATTAGTATGCTGTAATGTTCTTTATCTTTCTGGCTTACTTCACTCTGTATAATGGGCTCCAGTTTCATCCATCTCATTAGAACTGGTTCAAATGAATTCTTTTTAACGGCTGAGTAATATTCCATGGTGTATATGTACCACAGCTTCCTTATCCATTCATCTGCTGATGGGCATCTAGGTTGCTTCCATGTCCTGGCTATTATAAACAGTTATGCACTATCTTTCTAATCTCATGCATCTAGCTTTCCTTTGACCTCCTCCCTCTAGTCCACAATAATCCACTGGTATTGCTTCAAAATCACGAATGGCACATTCTTTAACCTATCACCTTATTTCCAGCTCATTTCCTCCCTCTTCCTCTCTGTCTCTCCTTTTAATCCTCCACCACAGATTCAGCTTCAACTATTACCACTGGGTTGATGCCTTCCAAAGCAATATCACATGCTCTGACTTTTCTAGTGCTATCAGTGTGAATATTCATCTAATCTGCTAGAAATCTCAGACAGTCAACTGATCAGTAATTATTGAGCACCTACTGTGTGCTGGGTCCTAAGGATAAAGCAGTGAAAAGAGCATGTATGTTCCCTGTCTTCAGGGAGCTCATGAATCCTCTAGGAATGCCCCACTCGAAAGATCAGCAGACAGTCTGCGGGTCCAAAGACTCGGATCGTGTCTTCCCTGTGAGTCATTCAGTGGTGGAACTGCAATCAACCAACCCTTCGTTTTAAAATTAGGAAGCTGATATTCACAGAACAAATGTGCATTGAGTGTTTATGGTGTGAAGGCACTATTTTAGACAATGTAGAGACCATAATGAACAAAGCAGATAAGATCTTTAATTTCCTGGAAGTTAATAAATTCCAATACATGAGACATTGTACTTTCTTGCTTATTCACAAAATGACAGGTATATATGTGAGTTAGGCACACACTGACCATAGTTTTGGAACTACGAATAATATTTTCTGTGTACTGTTAATAAGAAGTAAACTTGTTATTTCCTAAACTAACCTTTAATATACAGGAATTTCTGAAGATGGAGTTACATTTACTTAGTAAAAGGCCGTCTTCATCTAGTAAAGGGTAATTTTCATTTTACGCTTTCTTTCTTGGTGTGGTTGCAGCTTTTGTTAATGGCTGTTTAGGTCACAGGTGGCCCATTGCATGATGTCAGTATACTTCTCTGGTGTCCGTGTTTCTCCCGGCAAGAGAATGGGTAATAGATCTCAGTAGCTTCTTTCAGAAATACAACTTAACTCAGTTATTCCTATGACAATGCTGTGGGAAAAACAACCCCCAAACTCAGTAGCTTAAAATAATAGCCACTTAAGTGCATGAATCAGTAGGGTCAGCAAGGATGGCTCTGCAAATGCTGGGTAGCTGCATGTCCCAGTTTGCTCTACATGCCCCTCAACCTCCTTGGACAAGTGGCCTCTGCTGGGGTATGTTCTCCTCATGGGGATGACGCAGAGGGCACTCAGAAACAGCTGAGGCCCCTTAATGACTAGGCTGGGAACCGGCGCCCTTTTATTTCGGCCTACGTTCTTTTGGCCAAAACAAGCTAAATGGCAAAGTTCAAGTTCAGAGGACAAGGAAGCACCTTCCACTCCCAATGAAGCACAGACAAAGGTGTAGATGCAAGGAGAATGAGAATTGGAACCAACAATCAAGCTGTCATAATGATTCTATGATTTCCTATGGCAGAATAACAGATTGATAGAAATAGATGAGAAACTACACTTGTTCACCCATTTATTTTGCCACGTTGAAGGCACTGGCTCCTTGTTTTGAAAGAAGGAAGTTTTATATATAAGAATTTAAAAATTGGTGGGCTAAATGCATATCATCTCTAAAGCAGTTTTCTTAAAATTGTGATTAGTAACATTATTGAGGTACAAACCCTACTCATCTAAAAAAGTGAAATCGAATAAAATAGAATATTAGAGTGAATTGAATGAGGTAAGGGTATTTTGAATGACAACATTGTTTCTGTTATGAATGCATATTTATATATGTATTGAGTCATGAGCTAAAATGCATTTTTTCCTACCATGATTCAAAAATCAAATTATTTTCTAGCTATGTTATTAGGTTTAAAAAGAGTCTAATCTTTAAAAATATCCCTTTATCAAGTACAAGTCATCAATTTTGAAAGTGAGGGGTTTTGTTTTTGCTTTTTAGTTCTAGTTATCTTCTTTGTACTGATGCCTAATACAGGAGTATTTTTCTTTCAAATCAATCAACAATTAAGTCAGTCCTAATGGACATTTGTTTTCATTTATATGCTGTTAACACCCATGACTGTGGTTGCTGGTGGCTCACGCTTGAGATTATTTTTAAAGTAACAGTGCTTTTACCTTCTCTATTTAGTTTGCTCACTGCTAGCTTCCTGGTGCTCGTTTAGAATAAACACACCTCTCACCTATTTTTCTTGATCGTACACTGTTATCTTGTTCCAGAAAGATTTATTACCAGCTTATCTTTTCCAGATGTTAATATTTGCGTCATTCTGTCTGCATTAACTGCCGTCTATCATTGATCAGCAGTGGCTGGAGCCAGCAGCAGGGGTATAGGACACGAGTGAGGACGGCCTCCTCCCAAAGGTAGTGTTTCTGCTTATCCACTTGCTCTGTGACCCTTTCCTGAGAAGGTAGGTCTGAACACAATGAATAGCCTTGCAAACCACAGAGATTAGCCAGGAGGCCCGGGTGATCTTTTACAGGGAGAATGCTCAAGGGAGTAAGAGTTATCAATGGTTTGGTACTTACAAATATACTAACATTTAGGGTTATATGATGGGAAGATTCACAAGGCTTCTGTCATTTTAGTAGGAGAGGATAAAAATAGTTATATATCTTTTAAATAGCTTACTTTATGTGAGCTTTTCAAAATATTTCACCTTGATTAAAAATTCACCTGTGGGTGGCTAGAAAATTCAAAACAAGTTTTTTTTTAATGTTCTTTCCTTGTAAAATGAAGGAAATTCCATGTTGTGTTTGGCTAGTCTTAATGTAATAATGGAGTCTTCATGGAAATTTTTCAGGTTTAGAAATTAAATTGTATCTTATTGTTACTATATATGAAACTACAGAACTAAAATCTTATTTGTGGTAAATATTGCTTTATTTATTTATTGTGGTAAAAATTGCTATATTTATTTATTGTGGGAAAAATAGCGGTGCATTTCTGAATGATGTGCTTTACTATGTGTGCCTCTGTGTGTGTGTGTTTATATGTACCATATATTAGATCCATTAGCTTAAGAATCTCTTAGTTTTGATGACCTGAATCTGATGCAGTATCATCTTTTGTGTAACATAGCAGAGACGCTCTTAGGTATAGTGTGTTTACCTTATCATAATATCGCGGAGATTGTTTTCTGTCTTATCTATTGGTCTATGCTGATGCTTAAGCAAACAAATGGATTTTGCCATGTTTCTTGTCACTTAAAGAAAGAAACAATTTGCTTCCAGGGATGTTCCACCTGAACATCCCATCAGTTATGACTTAAATATTTGGAAATCCTGTCCTTTATCTCTTTCCCTCTTTTAAAATAAATATTTTTCAAAAATACTTCCATTATTTAAAAAAACACTAAATAAATTACAGAGCTGCAAACATATTTGTGAGTAACATTATTATCAAGTCCATTTCTAATTTGAGTCCAAATTTTGTATAATAGAACAAGAACAGCATATGGGTCAGTTAAGAAATTTAGCAAAAGTGTGATTTTTCATGATAAATTCTTTACTCAGGTGAAGAATTATACAAACACATGAAGCACAAATGATATAATTTATTAATAATCATTTATCAATAGATTTTTGAAAGTTTCATCTAAAGTTTCATTTGAAACAATTCACAACCTACTTAATTTTATTAAATATTTTTTTCTGAAAATGGAAATGAAACATTTTCATAGTAGAAAACTTGGAATATGTAAAAATTATAGGGAAGAAAATAAAACTCATCCATTGTTTCACCTAGTAAAAATTAACGCTAAAATTGATATTATTTCCCTTTTTGTTATTTATTTAATGAATTTCAAAGTTACCATCTTTGAGCAGTTGGAGCTATTATTCCTTACCCATTCTTCATGCTTTTATAGATATGTTTGTGTTCATGTACACGGTACTTTAAAACACTCTGCATTTTTTCCTTTACTTGACAAGATCTCATGAACATCTCTCTATGTCTTATAAAAAGAGTCAGCTCCTCCAATTTGACATCTTTTTGAACATGTATGTGTATGTACATGTAATGAACATGTATGAACATTATGTGTCTAATATAAGTTTAGACAATTTCACTTTTTACTTTTGTTGCTGTTATGAAAACTATCACATTGAACATTTGCTGGGTAAAGCAATTTGAAACTTTAAAATTTAAAACATGCAGCTGGAGACATTTTCCAAAATTAAATGATTAATTTTGCATCTTAGGATCCAGTCAAGAAGTGTCAGCTACTCACTAACTCTGATTACAACTAGAGATTACTGAAATAGTTGAAAATTTGAATTTCAATATTAAGTGTTTTCTTGAAATTTACTTTTTTCTATTTCAATTTTTTTTAGAAAACATTATATTGTGTCATATTATCATAATTCTTTTTGATATAACCTAATCTTAATTTAGATAATATTATTCACTATTTTTGCTTTTATTCTTGGTGACGGTGGTTTGGTTGCTAAAGTTGTGTCTGACTCTTGTGACCCCATGGACTGGAGCCTGCCAGGCTAGTCTGTTCATGGAATTTTCCTTCTTCAGAGGATCTTCCTGACCCAGAGATTGAACCCGAGCTTTCTTCACTGCAGAAACTTTACCAACTGAGCCACCAGGGAAGCCCAAATTTTAGCATTGCCTACCACTACCCTTCAACTGGAATGTAAGTTCCAGAAGAGCAGGGAGTTTCATTGTGTCTGCTCACCACTCTTGCCCCAGCACATAGTGCCTAACAGGAGGAAGGCATTCAACTGAAATATCTTGAAAAAGATTGACTGCCTTTCTGTCTGTCTTTTAGCTTAGTGTATGTAATATTCCTCTGCTTGATTCACAAGGTCAGTGATTCAGTCTTTAGTCATGGACATAATTTCCAAATATTTAAATTATGACTCATTGGGCTTCACTGGTGCCTCAGATGGTAAAGAATCCGCCAGCAACACAGGAGACCTGAGTTCGATCCCTGGGTCGAGAAGATCATCTGGAGAAGGGCATGGCCACCCACTCCAGTACTCTTGCTTGGAGAATTCCATGTGCTACAGTCCATGGGGTCACAAAGAGTCAGACACGACTGAAGTGACTTAGCAGATGCAGCATGGAATGTCCAGATGGGACATCCTTGCAAGCAAATTGTTTCCATCTTTAAGTAATAGGAAGCATGGAAAAATACATTTGTTTGTGGAGACATCAGAATAGACTGATAGATAAGAGAGAAAATCATCTCCAGCAATATTATGATAAGGTAAACACTCTATATCTGAGAGTGTCTCTGCTATGTTACATAGAATATAATAGTGCATCAGATTTAGCTCATCAAAACTAAGAGATTCTTAAGTTAATTTGAGGTTTTGGATTTATAGGAAGAGACCAAATTATGTCTAATGTAAAGTTAAATTCTGCATTGTATTAACGTGAAGGTAAGTACATATCTAGTGTCTTTAGTTAAAGAAGAAAGTGAGATAGCCATGCAGAGCAAACATGTGGAGGACATGCTTGTTGGAGGACAGAGGAGTAAGGAGCTGAAAGTCCATTACTGAATCATTTATGTGGACAAGAAAATTATGAAGAATTTTGGCAGAAGTAGCTTTGGAGAAAGTGAGAGTAGGCCAGGAGCTAACATCTTTAAGATACAGAAAAATGACTTGAAGTCTGAGGTCTGCAGCAAGAGGAGGTATAGTCTGAACACAGAACTTCAAAGTTTGCAAAGGATGGAAGTTAGGAAGGAAGAAGGGACAATGATTTGCACTGTCAATGAGCACAAAAGGACGTGTTCTTCCTCCAAGTCCTGCAATAGAAAGGATAGCCAAGAATGCAGGAGAGGAAACAATTACCTTTGATAAGGCTGTAGGGAAAGAGATAACCTCAGGGGAAAGAAAGTTGCATTTGGAACAAAGAGAGGGAAGTTTTAAAAAGAGCCTGAGGAAGTAGGGTGATGACCCTGAGCTCCAGAGGGAACACATGGAAAGGTTTGTGGGTGGGTAGTGGGTGAGTCGATTAGGAGATAGGTTCACGTTAGTAACTGTACGGACTAGTATGGGATTGAAAGTCAGAGCCATTAGACTTGGGTAGCTGAAGGAACCAGGGACAAATGGCATGGTGAAATGAGCACTGATGGCCTTTTACTGGGAAGTTGGGGACACTCTACCAGGGAAGTCTTGTCCTGCTAGACAGATCTACTTCAAACTATAATGCCTAACAATATATTTTTAAATCAAGTGTCATTTTCAGACATTAGGTAATTAGATCATTTACACAGAACTGTTGACTTAACTAGGTATCAGAGCATTCATGCTAAGTCACTTCAGTAGTGTCTGACTCTTTACAACCCCATGGTTGTAAAGAGCCCACCAGGCTCCTCTGTCCCTGGGATTCTCCAGGCAAGAATATTGGAGTGGGTGGCCATGCCCTCCTCCAGGAGATCTTCCTGACCCAGTGATCCAGCCAGAGTCTCTTATGTTTCCTCAACTGGCAGGCACATTCTTTACCATTAGCGCCACCTGGGAAGCCTAGCTAGATATCATAGATATTTATTAACCCTCTGTATTGCTATAGTATGTTCAACTTGGTAATTTGTAAACTCAGAGTAATCATTACTAGTTAGCAAAATTCTTAAAGCTGGAAGGAAAGAAACCACTATTATGTCATGTTCTTAGATAAGTGTTCAACTCATAATATCATCATAGAACATTTATTTAAGTAAATCTATTTAAAAAATAAATTATAACATTTAAAAATGCTTGCACAAAAATTATGTGTAAAGTTCTAAAGTTGACCAGACAGATTATTCGTCTGAAGTGTCATTGATATTATCAATAATTTCTCGGATACAATGCTTCAGGCTTTATTTCTCTGATAACAAGATGTATCATTATGAGGAGGAAGCCATTGGGTTTTTATCTGGTAACCAAGCACAAGGCATACAGAATTGTCAGATAACGTTTTCATCATCTATTAATATAGTCTTCTGAAACTGAGCAATCAGTTTTTTCCCCCAACCTTCACTTACTTATATTTGGACCCTAGTTCCTGCTGAGTGAAGCTGCTCAATGTGATACCAGCCAGGGATATTTTCTTGATCGGAAGAAATTATTAGCAAACACTTCTAAACACTGTTTGATTCCTTTAATATATCAACAACAAAAGTAAAAGAAAGAAGGAAAAGGGGGCAATGGTGAGAAAAAAAACTTTAAATTTTAGTTTAGTTGAGAGCACATAAGTTTTGTAGTAAAAAAAATCCATCATTTGTTTAGTGAAGTTTCAATTATAATTCAAACATTACACAATTCAAGTAATATAAATATATTTAGTCTGCTGTTTGTTCTGTCATAAAGTGGGACAGGGTGTCTACTAAAATAAATCTTACAGATGCATTTGATATGTTTCCTCCTGGGAATAGAAGGCTGAAAGGGACTAGGGGCAGAGATGTTTCAAGTTTATTAAAATATGCATTTTAATTGCTAAATATTTTGTTCCTCCAATTCGAGAAATTGGATAAATTTTGATTCCTATGTGGTCTTGATCTAAACTGTCAGCCCAGAGGGAATGAGAAGAGATAAAAAGGAGGGTCAGTCAGTTCAGTTCGGTCACTCAGTCGTGTCTGACTCTTTGCGACCTCATGAATCTCAGCACGCCAGGCCTCCCTGTCCATCACAAACTCCTGGAGTTTATCCAAACCCATGTCCATCGAGTCGGTGATGCCATCCAGCCATCTCACCCTCTGTCGTCCCCTTCTCCTCCTGCCCCCAATCCCTCCCAGCATCAGGGTCTTTTCCAATGATTCAGCTCTTCGCATCAGGTGGCCAAAGTATTGGAGTTTCAGCTTCAACATCTGTCCTTCCAATGAACACCCAGGACTGATCTCCTTTAGGATGGACTGGTTGGATCTCCTTGAGGTCCAAGGGACTCTCAAGAGTCTTCTCCAATACCATAGTTCAAAAGCATCAATTCTTTGGTGCTCAGCTTTCTTCACCATCCAACTCTCACATCCATACGTGATTACTGGAAAAATTATAGCCTTGACTAGATGGACCTTTGTTGGCAAAGTAATGTCTCTGCTTTTTAATATGCTCTCTAGGTTGATCATAACTTTCCTTCCAAGCAGTAAGCATCTTTTAATTTAATGGCTGCAATCACCATCTGCAGTGATTTTAGAGCCCAAAAAAGTAAAGTCAGCCACTGTTTCCACTGTTTCCCCATCTATTTCCCATGAAGTGATGGGACTTCATGCCATGATCTTAGTTTTCTGAATGTTGAGCTTTAAGCCAACTTTTTCACTCTCTTCTTTCACTTTCTTCAAGAGGCTTTTTAGTTCTTCTTCACTCTCTGCCATAAGGGTGGTGTCATCTGCATATCTGAGGTTATTGATATTTCTCCCAGCAATCTTGATTCCAGCTTGTGCTTCATCCAGCCCAGCGTTTCTCATGATGTACTCTGCATATAAGTTAAATAAGCAGGGTGACAATATACAGCCTTGACGTACTCCTTTTCCTATTTGGAACCAGTCTGTTGTTCCATGTCCAGTTCTAACTGTTACTTCCTGACCTGCATACAGATTTCTCTAGAGGCAGGTCAGGTTGTCTGGTATGTCCATCTCTTTCAGAATTTTCCACAGTTTATTGTGATCCACACAGTCAAAGGCTTTGGCATACTCAATAAAGCAGAAATAGATGTTTTTCTAGAACTCTTTTGCTTTTTCGATGATCCAATGGATGTTGGCAATTTGATCTCTGGTTCCTCTGCCTTTTCTAAAACCAGCTTGAACATCTGGAAGTTCACGGTTCACATATTTCTGAAGCCTGGCTTGGAGAATTTTGAGCATTACTTTACTAGCCTGTGAGATGAGTGCAGTTGTGCGGTAGTCTGAGCATTCTTTGGGATTGCCTTTAGTAAGGATAGGAATGAAAACTGACCTTTTCCAGTCCTGTGGCCACTGCTGAGTTCTCCAAATTTGCTGGCATATTGCGTGCAGCACTTTCACAGCATCATCTTTTAGGATTTGAAATAGCTCAAATGGAATTCATCACATCCACTAGCTTTGTTCGTAGTGATGCTTCCTAAGGCCCACTTGACTTCACATTCCAGGATGTCTGGCTCTAGGTGAGTGATCACACCATCGTGATTATCTGGATCATGAAGATCTTTTTTGTATAGTTCTTCTATATATTCTTGCCACCTCTTCTTAATATCTTCTGCTTCTGTTAGGTCCATACCATTTCTGTCCTTTATCGAACCCATCTTTGCATGAAATGTTCCCTTGGTATCTCTAATTTTCCTGAAGAGATCTCTAGTCTTTCTCATTCTATTGTTTTCCTCTATTTCTTTGCATTGATCACTGAGGAAGGCTTTCTTATGTCTCCTTGCTATTCTTTGGAACTCTGCATTCAAATGGGAATATCTTTCCTTTTCTCCTTTGCTTTTCGCTTCTCTTCTTTTCACAGCTATTTGTAAGGCCTCCTCAGGCATCCATTTTGCCTTTTTGCATTTCTTTTCCATGGGGATGGTCTTGATCCCTGTCTCCTGTACAATGTCACGAACCTCCATCCATAGTTCATCAGGCACTCTGTCTATAAGATCTAGTCCCTTAAATCTATTTCTCACTTCCACTATATAGTCATAAGGGATTTCATTTAGGTCATACCTGAATGGTCTAGTGGTTTTCCCTACTTTCTTCAAAAGGAGGGTAGTTTCCTAGAATTCTAAGACTTGTTGCTATTTTCTAGCATTTTCCCAATATAATGACAGCTTATTCACCAGAATTTACTTTGTTCCTCTGAACTCTCTCCCCTCATCTTTTTATCTTTATAATATATAACTATATAACATAATGTTAAATATTACACATAATATACGTTAAACATATATTGCAAAATGTTTTGCAAGTTCCCCACAATTTAGCTGAGTATTACAGAATTATGGAATCATATATTTCAAACTAATAATTCAGCTTTACATCTCCAACACAATGACTAACATGAAGTAGATGTTAAAAAAACTTATAGGAACTGAATTTACTGAACTGAACTTGGAAATAAAATCTCTTTCCATAATAATCATTTTTCAGCAAGAAGTAATAGGTAAATGCATTAAAAGTGAGAAGAATCAAATTGTTAATAATTTCCTTTCCCCCCCCACCCCACAGGTTTCTTGAATATATATATGGAAGTAAGAGAAGGAACTCTAACCTGATCATGGATTTCGAAGAGAGACTCTTCAACACACTAAGGAGAAGATAACAACCAGGGCATAGTCCTTAGAAATGATGTCCTTTTGCCACAATAAAATTAATATTTCCTGTGTGAAAAGCAGCTGGTCCAACGACATCCGGGCTTCCCTGTATAGTTTAATGGTGCTCATAATTCTGACCACCGTGGTTGGCAATCTGCTAGTTATTATTTCCATATCACACTTCAAGCAACTGCATACCCTAAATAATTGGCTCATCCAGTCCATGGCTACTGTGGACTTTCTTCTGGGGTGCCTGGTCATGCCTTATAGCATGGTGAGATCCGTTGAGCACCGCTGGTCTTTTGGAGAAGTCTTCTGTAAAATTCACACCAGCACTGACATTATGCTGAGTTCAGCATCCATTTTTCACTTGTCCTTCATTTCTGTTGATCGCTACTATGCTGTGTGTGACCCACTGAGATACAAAACCAAGATCAACATCTTGGTTATTTCTCTGATGATCTTCATTAGTTGGAGTATTCCTGCTCTTTTTGCATTTGGGATGATCTTTCTGGAGCTAAACTTCAAAGGAGCTGAAGAGATGTATTACAAACACAGTCACTGCCTAGCGAGTTGCTCTGTCTTCTTCAGCAAAACATCTGGGGTTCTGGCCTTTATGACTTCTTTCTATATACCTGGCTCTATTATGTTGTGCATCTATTGTAGAATATATTTCATAGCAAAAGGCCAGGCAAGATCAATTCACGATGCAAAGCAGAAGGTTCAAATAGGGCTGAAAGAGAGAAATGGAATTCCACGAAGCAGAGAAAGGAAAGCTGCAAAGACTTTAGGGATTGTGATGGGAGTTTTCCTAACATGCTGGTGTCCTTTCTTTGTCTGCATGGTCATGGACCCTTTCCTGGACTATGCTATCCCACCCGCTTTGAACGATGCATTGATTTGGTTTGGCTATTTGAATTCTACTTTTAATCCAATGGTTTACGCATTTTTCTATCCCTGGTTCAGAAGAGCACTAAAGATGATTTTAGTTGGTAAAATTTTCCAAAAAGATTCATCTAGGAGTAAATTATTTTCAGAATAAATCCATAGAAATATTATGCTTTCAATCAGTCAGTTCAGTTGCTTACTTATGTTCAACTCTCTGCGACCCCATGGACTGCAGCACGCCAGGCTTCCCTGTCCATCACCAACTCCTGGAGCTTACTCAAACTCATGTCCATCGAGTCAGTGATTCCATCCAACTATCTCATCCTCTGTTGTCCCCTTCTCCCCCTGCCTTCAATCTTTCCCAGCATCAGGGTCTTTTCTAGTGAGTCAGTTCTTCGTATCAGGTAGCCAAAATATCGGCGTTTCAGCTTTAGCATCAGTCATTCCAATGAATATTCAGGACTGATTTCTAGTGTTTTAGAAAACAGTTGGTGATCATGTTTATGAACATGCATAATATCAACCACATGCACCAATTGCAGGGACTTTTATCAAATATTTGGGTCAAAGATTGTATAGTGAGAGATGATGCTTACATCTTGCTTCTTATTTGCCATTTGTATTATGTATGTTGAAGTTTTACAAGTCCAGAAATTAAGAACTTAAAATTTTAAAGAACACTTCCTACCCTTACATGAACTGCCATGAAATTGACAGTGGTACCTTAGTCAGTTGTTCAGTGGTGGAAACTAACAGGCTACATTTGGAGATGGAAATTAGAAGGACTTTGTCATTCATTTGCTAGAATATATATGCCTTTTTAAAAAGTCAATTAAAAGTGTGCATTAAATATTACTATTGTTTACACATAATTTGCTATTTGTTACTAATTATTAATACATATTCTGATTTTTAAATCTATTAATGTTTACATTAAAAAAATTTTTTTATTTTCATACTTGTAGGAAATTTGGAAAAGGAAAATAAAAATAATGTATAGAAACAAAATAAAAATTAAAATCTCATTCATAGCTCACTTAAGAACCATATCACTCAAAGTTCTTAAAAACATCATTTTGTAATGACTGCAAAATGTTAAATTGTATGGATGCACAAATATTTTTCTAACCATTTTCCCATTGTTGACCACTTAGTTCATTTTGTTTCTTTCTTTCTTTTCTTTTTTTTTTTTTTTGAGCAGCCTAAATTAAATGCCTGTTACCGGGGCTTCCCTAGTGGCTCAGACAGTAAAGATTCTGCCTGCAATGCAGGAGACCTTGGTTCGACCCCCAGGTTAGGAAGATCCCCTGAAGGAGGGCATGGCAACCCACTCCAGTATTCTTGTCCATGGACAGAGGAGCCTGGCGGGCTAAAGACCATGGGGTGGCAAAGAGTCAGACACATAACTAAGCACACAGCACCTGTTACTGAAGCTCACAAAGATGTCTGGGAGGATTTCATCCTATTTCAAGGTCATGCCTGGTGTGATAGGACTCAAAATGCAAGCTGTAGGAAGTAAAGCAAATTCACTTGTTGGGTGCCAGGCTACACTGAAAGAGAAGCAGGTATTCATCAGAGCAGCTAAACATGAGTTAAAGAAGATATATAATCGGATACAGTATATCCCATGTCTATTACGATGGCATTTACAAAAGAAAAATAAGGAGAAATAGTGGTTTCAAGTAAGATCCCCTAGTAGAAGTGGGAAAGCATTCTTAATCATAAATATCAATTTGCATTTGAACTGTTTCTAATCTAGACTTCATGTAGTTTGTATCATGTTAAGCAGCACCACGGATTTAAATTTATTTGTTTCATAATTGTGATTTACTCTCATGGGTAAGTTAGGGTGAGGCAGTAGTTAATTTTAAATAAAATTTTTAAATGCATGTTCCTGTATATACATTTCTGTTCACACCCTTCTATCTATTGCAGTCTCTTTCAGGACTGTATATTTAGTTTCCTTGCTCCGACTAGATTTTGCTCTCGTAGATTTTAAAAGCAGTTTTAAAACCTTTTTCATTTAGTATATGGTAAGAAAGTTGCCCCTAATCACTCCTGGCTTCATAAACTATCTTAACTTTTCTACTTGTGAAACTATTTTTGTTAAATTTTAAAAAGGGAACAAAATAATTTAGATAGTTTTCTGTACCTTATAGAGTTTCTGTGGTTTTCTTCATTTGCTCCCACACATTCTCAGATGTTTTATACTTTTGTGTTTGTGTGTCTTGATGGTTATGAATATATCTTTTTTAAAGTCATTATATTTTCTATATAATTATTATTGCTTGTGTATAGTAAAACTTATTCCAGCTTTTCAGTTGACTTGCTTGGATTTTCATTATGCAGTCATATTATCCTCAAAAAATCCTAAACTTTATCTCTTTTTTAATAGTTATTCTTATCTACAGTCTTTGCTGTACTTCATTAGTCAGAATTTCTAGAGTAATATGCTATAGTCCAGTGGGTCACGAAGAGTCGGACACAACTAAGCAACTACGCATTGATAATGTTGATATAAGTCATCTTTGTCTTACATCTATTTTAAATGGCTATTGAGATCACGTTTTTCTTGGGACAAGTTTATGACTCAGATAATTCTACCTTTTAGACTTAGTACTAAATCCCCTATAGCCTATTTCTCTTTGTATCCTCTGTTTTTAAAACTCTTAATGAAAAAAAACAACCAGTAACCCATCCTTTCAGCAAACAAGAAGAAAGGCTCACCTCGTCTTTCCCTATTGGCAGCTTTATTCTAGTTTCCATTCCTCTATGCAGAGGTATTTTAGTCTTTTGGTTGTCCAGAATCTGCGTCTCAACTGGAATTCAATTAGCTTTGGGAAATTTCTCATCCCAACTAGATATAATTTATTGGAACTGTAATGAAGAGAGTGGTCTTCTGCCTTTTCCCTTAACTAAACAGATGGGTGGAAAACCTACACTAAAAATTTCAGAAGGTCTTTCTTTAGAAACTGAACCTTAAAAGAAGGGAAAAAGACAATTATTTTTACCAGAATCATTAGCAGAAAACAAAAAAATGTGGATTTCCATTCTGTTCATGTGGTAAGACTGTGACCTGACTGCGCTTGGTGTTGTTGGAGTTCATGCCTCCTAGATTCCAGAGATACCCAAGTATTCATTTCCAAACTGAGTTCTCCATTCTCTCATGAATTTCATGACTCCCAGATAGTCTTCTAATCAATTCACAGTAGGCATAACTTTTGGTTGCATGCAAGAGAAGAACTTGAACTTGACATACAATATTATGGTAAACATAAAGAAAGCAGTTGTAACAACACAATATAACACTCCTTTCCTAGTCCAGAAAATGTCCATTCAAAAAAGTGTCATATTCCACTCCCTTCTCAAAAAGAAGTATTCAAATAAGTTTCCACTCAAGAAGAGATAAAAATAAAAATGTACTAGCAAGGAACTTTTTGGAACTGATTTTTTTTGTAATAATAATATTGCCATCTTAAGAGATCAGTGCAATGGAAGTTCCAGCCTGATTTTCAACTTGGTTCTTGAAGTCAATAATCCAATTTTTGGAGAGTTATAATTTTTGCCAAAAAAGTAAAGCAAACCATATAAACTCCCATAAATTGTGGATTTTGGTGAATCAGTTTGTCGTATACTGTCAACCAGAGTGTGAATATTAACTTAAATGTTTAAAGATTCATGAACAGTGATTTATGTTTTTAAATTTAGCAAGCTATAAAGTATACAAAAAAAGTATTGAGAGATATTTTGAGTGTTGCACTCAAATAATCTAAGTAATGTAAGAATCAAATTGAAGATTTTTTTTTTTTAAGATAAAGTATATATGCATTTCCCAAAGTGTTCCAAACAGGTCATTGAGTATATGGCCAACTGTAAACAAGCATTTAGAGAAGGTAAATTTGTCTTTGACAGGTCCTGACCTTCTGTTCCATATTCCTCCTCCTCCTAATATCCCTTTATGAAGTCTGTAAGCTCCCAGTGAATTACTCACCTGCAAAATAAGGACAATAATATTGTCTCACTAGACCATTAATCATTACATGAGAGATACTGCCTAGCATGGGGCCTTGCACATAAAAATACTCAGCAAATACATTTTATTAGCATTATTCTCTGTCATTTTATTGGTATGTGCTATGCTGGTGTTCATTCAGAATATGCTTAGTACACATGGAGCATTGACCTGGCAGATATTACATATCTTTTTTTTTTTTAAAGACTAGAGCAGCGTTACATCATCCTGTTTCCCAATAAATTCCACAATTAAAATTATGGAAAAGAAATAAACTCAAAATGGATTAAAGATCTAAATGTCAGACCAGAAACTATAAAACTCCTAGAGGAGAACATAGGCAAAACACTCTCCGACATAAATCACAGCAAGATCCTCTATGACCCACCTCCCAGAATATTGGAAATAAAAGCAAAACTAAACAAATGGGACCTAATGAAACTTAAAAGCTTTTGCACTACAAAAGAAACTATAAGTAAGGTGAAAAGACAGCCGTCAGATTGGGAGAAAATAATAGCAAATGAAGAAACAGACAAAGGATTAATCTCAAAAATATACAAGCAACTCCTGCAGCTCAATTCCAGAAAAATAAATGACCCAATCAAAAAATGGGCCAGAGAACTAAACAGACATTTCTCCAAAGAAGACATACAGATGGCTAACAAACACATGAAAAGGTGCTCAACATCACTCATTATTAGAGAAATGCAAATCAAAACCACAATGAGGTACCATTACACACCAGTCAGGATGGCTGCTATCCAAAAGTCTACAAGCAATAAATGCTGGAGAGGGTGTGGAGAAAAGGGAACCCTCCTACACTGTTGGTGGGAATGCAAACTAGTACAGCCACTATGGAAAACAGTGTGGAGATTCCTTAAAAAACTGGAAATAGAACTGCCATATGAGCCAGCAATACCACTTCTGGGCATACACACTGAGGAAACCAGATCTGAAAGAGACACGTGCACCCCAATGTTCATCGCAGCACTGTTTATAATAGCCAGGACATGGAAGCAACCTAGATGCCCATCAGCAGATGAATGGATAAGGAAGCTGTGGTACATATACACCATGGAATTTTACTCAGCCGTCAAAAAGAATTCATTTGAACCAGTCCTAATGAGATGGATGAAACTGGAGCCCCTTATACAGAGTGAAGTAAGCCAGAAAGATAAAGAACATTACAGCATACTAACACATATATATGGAATTTAGAAAGATGGTAACGATAACCCTATATGCAAAACAGAAAAAGAGACACAGAAATACAGAACAGACTTTTGAACTCTGTGGGAGAAGGGGAGGGTGGGATGTTTCAAAAGAACAGCATGTATACTATCTATGGTGAAACAGATCACCAGCCCAGGTGGGATGCATGAGACAAGTGCTCGGGCCTGGTACACTGGGAAGACCCAGAGGAATCGGGTGGAGAGGGAGATGGGAGGGGGGATCGGGATGGGGAATAAGTGTAAATCTATGGCTGATTCATATCAATGTATGACAAAACCCACTGAAATGTTGTGAAGTAATTAGCCTCCAACTAATAAAAAAATTAAAAAAAAAAAAATTATGGAAAAGAATATCAGATTTATTCCAAGTTCTATGCAGAAGAAAGTTAACCTGGTGATACATTTCTGCATTAATCTGTGACAGTTCGGCATATTGGGAATTTTTATTTTTTTAAAAATGATTTCTATAGAAGACATATATGAAAATAACTATATTTCTATCTACATATATAGTATTGATATTTACCTGCAAAATACCTACTTATTGTCCACCTAGTTAATGAATTTGGATGAACACCTTGTATAAGCTCTGAAGCTTGCTGGTGTAGAACCAGATTTCTGAAGTTCCCCGCACAGAGGGATGGCCTCAGGCTTGGAAACCAGACAAGTCTGAGGTCAAGTCCATTTTCCTCATGGTTCCTATGCTTTCCCTACTTATGTCTTTGCTCCCGTAGCCTCCATGCCTGAAATGCCTCCTTCCCCTCTTCCACCTCCCTGATTTTACTCATTTTAAAAAACTCATCTTGAGGATTACCTCTCCAGGAATCCATCTACATTCTCTAAGATCAGGTAGGGATCTTCTCTAAACCCCGCAATGTGGGGACTTCCTTGGTGATCCAGTGGTTAAGACTTCGACTTCCAATGCAATCAATTCCTGATCAGGGAGCTAAGATCCCACATGCTGCACAACCTAAAAACCCAAACAGAAAACAGGAGCAATATTGTAACAAATTCAATAGAGACTTTAAAAATGGTCCACATCAAAAGAAAAAATACAAAAACAAAACCAAAAAGCCTCCCAATGTGCCCTGCAGTTCTCATCTGTATGTGCACGCTCAGTCACTTCAGACTCTCTGTGATCCCATGGACTGCAGCTCACCAGGCTCCTCTGTCCATGGGATTCTCCAGGCAAGAGCAGTGGAGTGGGTTGCCATGCCCTGCTCCAGGGGATCTTCCCGAGCCAGGGATCGAACCTACATCTCCTGCATTGCAGGTGGATTCTTTAAGCCCGGAGCCACTGGGGAAGTCTGTCATCAGTACACTCCCTGGTTATTTTTCAAATGCCCTCTGTCCCCACTGGAGTGTGAACTGCAGAAGTTAAAGACTGTTTCTTATTCTTTCTTGTAGTCCGTACTCAGCACCACACCTGGGACAGTGAAGTCACTCAAAGCACATTTTTAAGGGGAATAGATGAATCAGGGGAAATAAGAAATCCAAGGGGATAATGTTAATGAAAGTTAGACAGATTGGAGTCCAAGTCTGTCCGGCCACAAACTCCACCCTCTCTCCTACTTCAGGGCAAATATGAAGCAACTATGGGGACTCATAGTTTTATCTCCAGTCAAGTTTAAGCAGATGTGCCTGTATGGCTTTAATTTTGGCAATAAATATGTATTATTTATGTATAGAAAAAGATTTTAATGGTTAAATTATTTTAAAAAACTGGTTCTGAAACTGCTAACTAGATTTAGCGTATGAGCTACTACCAAGGCTGATGTTGGATTCCTAACTGCTTGGAATTATTTAGGGTTGATTGGACTGAGATTCAGAAATCTGCAGTTTCAAACAGCAGACCATGCTCCTTGGATCACATTTCTTCTAAGCACCATTTCCTTGGATGTTAAGAAAAAGGAATGAAAAAAAAAATGTTTATATTGTACAGTGAAAATTTAGGGGAATAATGAACAGCACAATGTATTTAAAAATGAGCTCAAAGCCCTGGCTATGAGCTCCTGTGAGTAGGGACTCAGTTTTCTCCAGCATCTGCCACAGGGCCTGGGCCAGAATAGTTGCTCCAGGAACATTTGTCCAAGGAAGGGAGAAAAGAAAGATGACTAACTGATTTAAGGGCAACATTTTAATTTTTTAAATTTTAATTAAGTATTTATTTATTAAATTAATTTTCGGTGGAGCATGCTTGCTCCACAGTGTTGCTAGTCTCTGCTGCCTAGCAGAGTTAATGGGCTACACTGATACATGTATCCCCTCCTCCCCCATTGAGGTCACCTCAGGGCATCAAGTAGAGTGCCTTGTGGGGAAAACTATTTCTGAAGTTATGTTTTGAAATTTAAGCCTTTTAATGTTATTTTGTCAAACGAATGATGCCTTGACCATCTAACTCAGGGATTCTCAAATTTTCCCAGTCTGAAGACTAGTGTTGGCTGGGACACACTTTTTACTGGTCGTTATGAAGTGAGAAAATCAACACAGTCTAAGAGTTTTTCATTATGGAATACGCATTGAATTGAATAGACTGTCTCTTGTCTAAGAGCATTCCTTACTAAATTTCCAGGATTAGGATGTTCTTTTCATGAAAGAAAATGTGGTAATAACAGTCAAAAGATTTTGACAAGGATCTTATTTGACAAGCTTATGTTTGATCCCTAGGTTGGGAAGATCCCTTGGAGGAGGGCATGGCAACCCACTCCAGTAGTCTTGCCTGGAGAACCCCTCTGGACAGAGGAGCCTGGTGGGCTACATACAGTCCATGGGGTCGCACAGAGTCGGACACAACAGAAGCGACAGCATAGCGCAGCGCGGCAGCATGTTTGCCCACGTTTAAAACTTTCTTTTTATGAAATCCCCAAACCCACTATTCTGTTAACTATTCCACTATTGTTAGTATCCCTTAAAGCAAGAAAGGTGTTTTGGCAATAAGAGTTGATGGTGAGCCTGCAGCATACCATGGAGGCATCAGGTTAGCTCCAATCATTGAAGAAATTAAAGTTGTAAGGACCACTTATAACCTATGCTTAAAATTCAGTGAAAATAGATGACAAAGGCCACAACCAAACGCAAGCAAAAAAATTCTTGCTACTGAGACAAAAGTTGTCTTTGTCATGTTATACCCTTTTTTGACACAGAATCTTAATTTACTCAATGCATGTAATTTACTTAACAATTCTAAAATCTGGAATCATTAAGGGACAAATCTAAAATCATTAAGGGACAAACAAAATGAGTATATAGTTAAGAGTTTTCTTTTATCTCCAACCAGAGTTGAAATGTAATGTTAGCTGAATGGTTTTTCTGAAATTTCTGAAATCTTCCAGATAAGTGATTCTTTGTTTTTTGTTCATACCATCTCTGTAAACACATTTACATCAAATAAGAAGATAGACTAGACAGAGGTCACTATTTTGCCTCTCTTGCATCAGCTGAAGTTTTCTTTCTCAGATTTGCACTTTGCTTAATAATCTGTAGAATTCCCCAAACATTTGGTTCTTCAAATAGAGTTCTGTGATAAATGTTTTCCTGTCTCCACTAAGTACAACTACTTCCCCAATGAATAATAGTGTGAAATTATTTCCCATCACAATCAAGGCAGAACAGCCAATGTGTTAATGATGCCCTCTGGTCTCCATTTACTCAAAAGTTTAGCAAATGAGAGTAAAGAGAGAAATGCTGCTTATGCTGGTTTCTGTGGACTATGAGCTCCAATTGCAGGTTCCAAGTGTCAAACTGTAAATGAAGTACTGTGGACATTGGTAAATATCCAATCAACACATTTAATTACTGTTATTAGCAATTCTCATAAGACTTTACTTTTAATAAACAGAAGAGTTTGAAAACAGTGATATCATAAGTTTGAAATGTGCTAATAACTTTATTTTTAAGTGGCCTAGCAGTTTCATTTTGTCTGTATATTCTCCCAAGTGCAGAAAATTATTAAAAGTTGGGAGAATAAGGAAAAACACACAGATAATCCATTGATTTTTCTTCCATGGTTCATGTTGCAAGAACAATAAAACAAAATATAATACAACAAAATACCATACTAACACCTGCTTTACATGTAGTAGACTAGAGAGGCAATTACCACAATGCTAAATTTGAATATGTATAACTAGATTAATGTTTGTTCTAATTAAAAAAGAAGTGAAAAATGGTAGTCATTACCCAGGTAATTGAATCATCTAAATTCTCTTCTTCCCACCCCTGTAACAACCATCAAATAAGACTACAAACAAAAGAAACCAGAATCATTGCTGGGATGAACCCTGGAAATATTTCGGCTTGAGTTTATACTTAAACATGGGTTATTAGTAGCTATTCAGCCATGTTTGACAACAGAAAGCAATTAACCAAACCTTAAATTTCAGTTTCCTTGTTTGTAAATGGGTAACATGTAACTTTCAGAGTTGTAGCGAAGACTGACTCATTCATTAAATCATTTATTCACTCACATAACAAATTTATTGAGCACCTGACATATAACAGTCTTTGTGTCAGCTAAATGCTAAGGATAGAGACCTGAATTGCTGGGTTCCAGCCTCAGCAGGATCCAGGGGTACCCTCAGGATGAACGGCATCGGCGAGAAAGAGAGAGAGACCAGACTGGGGGTGTGCAGCAGAGTCTGGCAAATCTTTATTTTTCACCGTAGCTTTTTTTTCTAAGTTAGTACATTTTCAAGGGGAAGATAGTTTAATATTCCATTGGCTTATCTTTCACGAAACCAGGGTGTTTTCTGCATACTTCATTGTGAGAGTCTTATACATAATCTTCTGGCCTTGGGGCCTATTGACATTTTATGACCTAGGTGAATGGAAAGCTGTTTTTCGTAATCTATTCTTTAATGAACACAAAGGTCAGTCCTTTTGCAGAAGTTATCAGTTAAATTTATCTAAAAGGTTTACCACACAAAGACTCTGCAGCGCAGGTGAGGCAGCCCCTGTTTAGCATTCCTGGTTAAAATGAACAATTCTAAACTCTTATTTTTCTAAATCTTTAAGTATAACCACTTTTAGAATAATATTTTTGTGTTCTCTAATAGGGCTTCCTCACCCCCGAAGGGCTCTGTGCCTATTAGGGCCTTTATGTGATCAGGTTCTTTATGCTGTTCATGATTAAGGTGTTGTGAGCAGCCATGTGCATTAGTAGGCATTTGCCAAGCAGGCTAGAATGCCAGCAAAGGGGTCTAAACTGAAACACTCCTTTCATCCTGGATAATCTTATAGGATACCACCGGCCGGGGGACATACTGATTAAAGTTCTAAGTTGATTCTGTTTGGAGAGAGATCGGGGAAGGCCGTCTACCCGTGTCACAGAAATTAGGGAGTAGTCTAATATAGCAAGCATCAGAAAGACAGAGATCATCTTTAAGGTGAGCGCCGGGGCAGCTTTTCAAAATTCCTGAGGTCCTGATCTGCCTTGCTTGTCAGGTCTTCTCCTCGTGACCTTGTCATGGGTGGGATCTCATGTGCTGGCTCCTGGCACTGAATAATATCAATATGTTCTCAACCTCTCTGAAATTTTCATGGAAATGAAATGAGGTTTTTGAAAATGAGATAGTACAAGATCAAGAAATTCAAATTATTATTATTTATAGTTAACATTGCCATTGTCAACCTGGTTCATAGGTGCAGAGACGAAATTTAAAAATACAACTCAGACTATCAATTTTAAGCTTAGATCACAGCATTGCATCACTCTTTCTGTTTAGCCGATACAGCAAATCATCATGCATGTGTTCCTCCCTCCCATCTTTCTTTCCTTCCTTAGTTTCTCTCTTTCTTGCAGTGCAAAAATTACTTGTTTAAAATAGATTTTTTTCATGGGGTAGGGGAGGATAGGGGTAAACACAAAGTAGGAACAGGGTAATAGCAGTGCAGTGTAAACTCAAAATCTCAATGGGAAGCATTTGAGTGTCAACGAGAGCCACCACAGTGGAAGCTTTAGTGATTCAGATGAATAAGCAGTCATTATCAGACTCAGGTAGAACCAGTACTGTTTTTTTGTTTTTTTTCAGATTAAAGTGACTTAAAAAACCCTTAATGTGAATTGAATTTTCAGAAACAATAAGAAACATTTCAAGCAAAATCTCAATGTTTTGATTGGGTGATAAGCTGTGGTCCTTATTTTCTAGAAATGGACATAAGCTTACAATAAAAAGATAAATTTTGTGTGCTGAATTTAAAATTGGCAGAAAGGAGCCCCCAAAGATTTTGAACTATGTCATCTTTAAAAGACTTTTGTTTTTGGCCATAAGGCAGGTGGGATCTTAGTTCCCCTACCATGAATCAAACCCGAGCAACCTGTAATGGAAGCATGGAGTCTTAACCGCTGGACTTCCAAGGAAGTCCCTAATAGAGGCTTTTTTTTTCCTTTATTTTTTATTAGTTGGAGGCTAATTACTTTACAATATTGTAGTGGTTTTTGCCATACATTGCCTAATAGACTTTTTAAATGTCATAAGAAGCAACTGTTTCATTTTAAAAGTAGCTTAATCATTTTATAACAATGCCTCAATCAACATTGTCCTAAAGATCTTAGTACAGTATATTAAGAATCAGAAATTGAAGGCCTCAAGGATTAGAGTAGGAAATAGAACCATAATAATTTGCAGGTAGTATTATTAACCACATAGAAAATCCAAGAGTCTACAGAGAAAATTTTTCAAATAATAGGAAAATTGAGCAAGTTGCCTGAATACAAAACTCAGTTGAATGTGTGCACCAGTAATAAGCAACAATGAAACTATGGATTTAAAAATACACCAATTTAAAACTGAGTTACTCAGGAATGAAATTATCAGGTGTGCACGACACATTTGTAGATTATTAAGAAAGTTTACTTAATAGAGCATTACAGAAGACCAAATAAATGTGGATCTACCCCATGCTCATGAATGAGATATAATAGTGAGGCGATATTAATATTATTCCCTCAAAATCCAACATAATTTTTACGGATCTTGGAAAGATAATTAACATCTTTGAAGGAAGGAAGAAGGAGGAGGAGGAGGAGGGGAAGAGGAGGGGGAAAGGACTTATTCTATTAAATATCAAGAGTCATCACAAGCCATGGTAACTAGGCCAATGTGGTATTTGTGCAGCATTAAATGAGTGAGTGGATGGAATTGTATGCAGAGCTCAGAGATATGTGTGGACTTTGATACATGACATCTGCGTTGGGGAAAGGAAATTCTACTCAATAACTGGAGCTGGAAAAAGATGGTTTATGTGAAAAAAAAAGTTTTTTCTTACTTCACATCATACACAATTACAGATAAATTAAAAACAAATATTAAAGGCAAAATGTTTAAATTTTCACTAGAAAATTTAGACGGCAATTTTTCTCACTTGGAACTAGGGAAGGATTTTTTTAAAAATAAAGTTACAAAACATAAATGATTGATAAATTTACCTATATGAAAGAACTTTCATTTATCAAAAACCTACCTGAAAGGAAAGGGCAAGTTATCCATGGGGAGAATATATTTGCTACATATATAATAACTGATTAAAGGTTATTATTAAGGATATAAAAATAGCTTGTATAAATCAAGAAGAAAAGGAAAATGTAAATAAAAAGAAATGATAGGATTTCACAGAAGGGAAACAACAATAAACACACAAATAAATGCTGTCCCTCATTGGAAATCAGGAAAATGCAAATCAAGTCTACAATAAAATACAACTCTTCACTCATTAAATTGTTAAACATTTAACTGTGTTAATATCATGTGTTGCCTGTATTATAAGTCAATAGAATTTCTACATATTGATTGTGAGAATGTAGAATAGTACAGCCACTTTGGAATAAAATTTGTTTAGTGATGTGAAACTGAATATTCACATTCTTTCACTCCGTAATTACTTTCTCATGTATATTTACAAGAAAATCTTTTGACTATTAGTATCAAGAAACTTACACAAGAATATTCAAAATAGCACCATTCATACTAGCAAAGGAAAAATAATTCAAATATCTTTTGATAGGAGAAAAGATTATTACATAGCAATAAAAATGAATGAACTACAGTTACATATAGTATAAAATTAAGTGAAAAAATAAGAGCAAAACTAATTCTAAAAGACAAATTGCATGATACCCATTTTATAAGAAATTTGAAAAACGACACTCATCAACACTTTGATTTCATCATGAACCATAACATGATAAATCTATTAAAAGAACACAAAAACTGATAAACACAAAATTCAGTGTAGCAATTATCTGAGGTGATAGCAGAATACAGAAATAAGGACACTATTGTCAGGCTAGTTCACAGTCATGGGTGCTCATTATGTTACAAACGAAGCAATAAAGCAAGACGTCTGGCATGATTGTGACCGGGTCGTCCTTAAGTTCCTTTAGCCGTGTCCGACTCTTTGCGACCCCATGGACTGTAGCCCGCCAGGCTCCTCTGTCCATGGGATTCTCCAGGCAAGAACACTGGAGTGGGTAGCCATTCCCTTCTCCAGGGGATCTTCGGGACCCAGGAATCAAACCGGTGTCTCTTATGCCTGACTGCACTGGAGGAGTTTTTTACCATTAGCACCACCTGGGAAGCCCTATGGCCTGATTCCTTGTAATTAATTCTGCACGTCTGGGTTTCATTAAAAATGTGAACAGTTATATGAGTGATACATCCATTTTCTCCAGCTTGAGGTACCAAACAAGATCATATGCCTTTGTTTTACTTAAATTAACCACCTTTCTTATATTCTTTCTGATCTTTTGATACGTTCTGGAAGGACTGAATCCGAAGGCTCAGTTCTCCCAAGTTGCCACAAGGCGTCACTGTCGAAAGCATCGCCAGGGAGCCCCCGGGCTGGTGGTACTCCGTCTGCAGTGATGTGATAACGGGGCTGAGAGGGGACACTAGATTCCAGGGGCTTAGAAAGGAGAGGCCTGAGCTGACGCTCGCTGCACTTACGTTCACCAAAGAGTTCTCTTACTTTCAGATCTTTTCATTGGGATTAAAGAGGCTGGTTCAGAGGAGTTTTCAAGGGTTGATTGTCTATCTGCCCTCCGTCACGGTCAGTCCTGCTCAGGAAAGTCCCAGAGTTCTTTCTTGCCAGCTGGGATATGAGGCTCGTTTATTAAGCTAGTGTGTATCAAGATGATATATTTTAGTTTATTAGATATATTCTATCGCAGCGAACCTTAGAAAGGAAGAGGACAAAATTCATTTCCTTTGGCTCCTTAGCTCTTTAAAAGCAACAATTTACATTCTAACCTACCTCTGCTAAATGTCTCCCATCTACATAATTAAAAGAGAATGTTTAACTAATTCTTTACAGAACCAGGAAGATTTATCTAAAATGACTTACTGTCTTCCCCCAGAAGACAGAGTAGTTGCTGGCAACCTTGGAGTAGTAATGCCTTCTGCTTTTAAAATAAGTCCTACCTTCTTGGCAAGCAACTATGCTCATTGTAAAGTTTTCTTTAAAAAATACCTTCATATACATTTTCTCAACTATCATAAATATGAATATAAATTCATATTCTGAATTTATTCTTTCATAATTCTGAAATAAGAGATTTTTATTTTTTCTTATTTCTCTTCTTCAAGAAGAGCTCCCAAGAGAGATTAAGCAGGACCAGATATGTAATTTAGGGAACCCACAGCAAACTGAAAATGCAGGGGTTTTTTGTTGTTGTTATTCCTTTATTTTTGTTTGTGCTGGCTCTTTGATGCTGCACATGGGCTCTCTCTCCTTTCAGGGAGGGAAGGCTACTCTCTAGTTGTGATGTGCAGGCCTCTCATTGCAGTGGCTTCTCTTGTGGAGCATGTGCTCCGGATGTGTGGGCTCTGTGGGTGCAGAACGAGGGCTCAGTCATTGCGGCACGCAGGCTCTGGCGCGCCCGCTCAGCAGCTGCCCTGCAAGGGCGTAGTTGCCGCATGGCATGTGGAATCCTCCCGGACCTGGGATTGAACCCATCTCCCCTGCACTGTGCTACACTAAGTCTCTTCAGTCGTGTCCGACTCTGCAATTCGATGGATCTTAGCCCGCCAGGCTCCTCTGTCCATGGGATTCTCCAGGCAAGAATACTGCATTGGCAAGCAGATTCTTGACCCACTGGACCACCAGGGAAGCCCTGCAGTTTCTTTCCTAAAATGTATTAAGCATTCCAAAAGGGCATTAGCGGAGCCATTGAGCCAAGCGTGGACCCTCTGAAGCTCAGGACTTCATGTGACCCCATGCGACTGCACAGTGGCATATCTAAGCAACAGCCCTACGATGAGCTGACAAATCACAGAATAGCTATAATTTTAATTCAGGCAAGCAGACCCTGATTTTTTTCTGTCTTCTTTTGAAGTTTTTATTTTGCATTGAGGTATAGCCAGTTAACAATACCATGATAGTTTTAGGTGAACAGTGAAGGGACTCAGCCGTACATACATTAATATATGTACCCATTCTCCCCCAAACTCCCCTCCCATCCAGGCTGCCACATAGCATTGAGCAGAGTTCCAACAAGGACAATAGGTCCTTGTTGACAGACCCTGATGCTTTTTAGTGACCAATATTATAGTTTCTCTACATCTAGAGTGTGTTGCCTCCCAACATTGTCCCCAATAGTGCAAAAGGAGCTTTCACATTTTAAAAGGATAAAACGAAAAGGTAGGTTCTTCAACATGTGAACAGATTTAGATCGGTAACATCTGAGATTTTGGCATCATTACTTGAGTTCCTTAAAGAGATAATAATTATGCTCCGTTCCTCCAGATCTAAGAGGGTTGATGAGACTTGCTCTTTTAGTCACCTTTAAACAAAGGAAAAAGACAAAAATGTTAGGTGGTAAGAGCCCTTCTTAGTGACTGAAATGTGAAACAATGCATGGACTGTGACAGTTGGATTTTCCTAAAGAGATGGAAGACATATAATCATCCTTCTACTCCAACTACCAATCTCATTCATGTGTAACTGAATCAGGTTCCTTAGGGTCACCCATAACTGGAAGGTTTAGAGTTACTTTTGCATTTGTCATATAATAGTGGATTTAGAGCTACCAGTGCTGGAGGTGATGAAAACTTCGGAAAGCAGAGTCCTGGGAGGATGGAGAACGGTTTAGGCTCATTTAGCTGTTAAACTTTAGAAAGGCAAGGTTTTGCTCTGCTTTTTTTTTTTTTTAATTTTCAGACCCAATTCCCTTGAGACTAATTGTTAAGTTGCAGAACAGAGCAACGTACATAGTTCAGCTTGTTCAGTTCCATAAAAGCATTCACTTAGATGGAAAAGAAACAAAGAAATACAGTTCCTCTAGTAAGGGGTTTAATTAGCAATGTCATCTTCTGCAGTACAACAGGTATGTGGAGAAGAGATTGAGAAGGACGGATCTGCACTTTCTTTTCCTTGGGTTTTCTCAAGAAGCAGATTGTCACTCTAATAATATAGTGGTATTGCTGGCAGGTTGATTTTTTTTTTTTTTTTGGTCCAGTACAAAGAGGCTTGTAGGAATGCAGAAGATTATAGATGCAGGACTTAATATAAATTTGTAATAAAAGGCAGAGGTTTTCAACTATGCTAACAGGAAAATGTGCTGCCTTTTGGCAGTGCAACGTGTTTCCTAGGAAGAAGATTTAGAATTATGGAAAGGGTTATTTGTTTATAAGCTGCTGAGCAAATCATTTACCACAAGTGTTCACCTGTGTGAGGCAGAGAGTTAAGGCAGTTACCTGGGTTTTTACATACAGTCCCATTCCTTTGCTTTTTTAGGAGACATCTTTTCTGGTGAAATGTATCCTTGAATGTTGAATGTGGTGTTCATCCCAACCAGGAAAGAGGGAAGGAAGGAAAGGAAGAATAACAAGAGAGCAGTCACCTTTGATAGTGTTCTTTATACATCAGGCATTGTGCTAAGACTGTTCACATGTATTATTTAATATGTTAAGATTCATTAACATGAGTTTCTGATAGAAATTAAGCAACTGAAAGGAAACAATTGCTTGGGTAAGGTCAGAATAATTCAACGAAAGTAGAAAGAATGATTATCAGAACAAAGTACTTTTAAAAGCCTCTTAAAACCCTTAAAGAGTGGGTTCTAAAGCAGTGGAATATTTAAAATGGAAGCACAAAAATTTAATGACAAGATAAAAAGAAATGAGATCATACTAGAATAATCAGAAAATTCTTTATTATTATGGTCTGCTCCTACAGTTTAATCACTTTCTTAGGGAATGCAGCAATCACTTTTAACACTTGAGTAGAATACAGTTCAGATATAACTGCCTAAATATGAGAACAAGGTGGGAAAGCTCCTTTGACTGAATGCAGACTAAGAACAGCGGCTTGAGGGAACTTGACACTAGAAATTCTCCCTTCTCCCGTTCCATCCTCTCCTCCACACCCAGTTTTCTCTGTCGTGTTTCAGAAACCCTGAGAATGACTTTCAACGGTCTCTGGATAACCTTATGCCATTTCTTCACTCTTCCTGCTTAAAATAGAGTTTTTGTTTTTCTGTTCAAATATTATGCACCCAGTGAGAACCAAGCAAAAGTCTTATCCTCACTGGGGCATTTTGTTGACCCAGCCTGAAAGCCTCTTGTCCACTTTTGATCTTTGAATGCACATATCGCTTAGACTTTTCTTTGGTCAGCTCATCACCACAGTTGCTTTTAATCTGTGGTCCAAAATCATTTGGGTTTTAAGCATTGATGTGTTTTGTCTTTTTAGCTGTTTTATAGACTGTCCACTGCCAGGGATTAGTTCATGCTTTCTCGTTCCTTTCATTGTGTCTCATGGATTGTGGGCATGTATTTGTATTTAGATAGTGTTTTTTTTTTTCCCCTAATGTACATTTAAAGAAGAAAGTTATCCTAAGACTTCTCTGGTGGTTCTATGCCTGAGAATCCACATGTCCAATGCAGGGGGCCCAGGCTGGATCCCTGATGGGGAACTAGATTCCACACTGCAACTAAGATCCAGCAAAGCAAAATAAATAAATAGTATATATTAGAAAAAAGAAAAAAGTTATCTTAATTCATAAACATGTTCCATTCGAAGTATACATGTAAATGGTAACATGCAGATTTTTATATGCGAAATAAAGATGCTGGGTCCTTGCATGGAGAGCATGTACAGCTTAGAACTGGCTTTCTTTCCTAAAACTCGCTAATGCCCAGCTCCTCGCTCTCTGTGTGACCCACACGCTGAAACTTGCCAGACTGTTATCATTGCACGGGGCTTGAGGAGACGTACTGCAGCGGATCCCTTACTCTTCATAAAGAAGTGGGGATGGTTGGCTTTGGCTTTTGCCCTCCTCTGATTTAGCTGCTCTGATGGTGAGATGCTTATCAAAGTTCCATGACTAGCTGAAGAGGATGATTTTTCCAGATCATTAGACTTCCTTAAGTGATTCTTCCTCTTTCAAATGAGCTTGGCATGAAAGAAATAGAAGCACAGTGAGAGTGATAGAACATATACAGAAATCTGTTTTTCGCTTAGTAAACTCCTGGTCCCATAAGCCAATAGATTCCAATCAAACAAAGTCTGGTTACATGTTCCTGACTCATTTGAGGAAGAAGTGAATGTATTGTCTAATAAGTATCAGTATCTATTCTTCCTGTGTACCCAGGGAAGAACAATTATATTAAGTTCAATAATAAACTTTTCTTCTTCTCCTTTTTTCCATCTACCCCCTCCTCTTTTCTTCCTCCCCTCAATCTTTTCCTGACTCCCCTCCTCCTCCTCCTCCTTCTGATTTCAGGCCCTGGCCTAAATTAAGAGCTTACTGAATGTCAGTGGTATAATTTGAATAAGTGAAAAGTGAAAATCGCTCAGTCATGTCCGACTCTTTGCCACCCCGTGGACTATACAGTCCATGGAATTCTCCAGGTCAGAACATTCCAAGTCAGAGTGGGTAGCCTTTCCCTTCTCCAGCAGATCTTCCCGACCCAGGAATTGAATCAGGGTCTCCTGCATTGCAGGTGGATTCTTTACCAACTGAGCTAGCAGGGAAGCCTTAATTTGAATAAAGGCAAGAGTAAAGTAAACAATGATCACTTAAATTCTTTAAGCTAGAATTCTATGAATTGCAAATTTACAGGTTAAGATAAAATACAGATTAAGATAAGAAAGATTATAATAATTCATCATAAATGATCTTCTTTAAGTCTTTTTTGAATTTTTCTATGAAAGTATATTAAAAATATGATATATTATCTATTAACTGACACAATCCCATATGTTCTTGCTTTTTCCTAAGAAACTACTGAATTGCTCTGAATATGGAAGTGGGTCTTGCCCAGAAAACGAAAGGCCGGTAGGCGTGCGAGCTGCCATGTATTCCTTCATGGCTGGAGCCATATTCCTCACAGTGTTTGGTAATCTCGCCGTGATCCTCTCCATTTCCTACTTCAAGCAGCTTCACACACCAACCAACTTCCTCATCCTCTCCATGGCGGTCACTGATTTCCTGCTGGGATTCACCATCATGCCATACAGTATGATAAGATCAGTGGAGAACTGCTGGTATTTTGGGCTGACGTTTTGCAAGATTCATTATAGCTTTGATCTGATGCTCAGCATAACATCCATTTTCCATCTTTGCTCGGTGGCCATTGATAGATTTTATGCTATCTGTTACCCTTTACAGTATTCAACCAAAATGACGATTCCAGTCATTAAACAGTTGCTGGTTCTCTGCTGGTCAGTCCCCGGGACATTTGCCTTCGGAGTGGTCTTCTCTGAGGCCTACACGGATGGAATAGAAGGCTATGATATCCTGGTTGCTTGCTCTAGCTCCTGTCCGGTGATGTTCAACAAGCTATGGGGGACCACCTTGTTTATGGCAGGTTTCTTCGCTCCTGGGTCTGTGATGGTCGGGATTTACGGCAAGATTTTTGCAGTGTCTAGAAAGCATGCTCGTGCAATCAATAACTTACCAGAAAATCAAAATAATCAAATGAGGAAAGACAAGAAAGCAGCCAAGACTTTAGGGATAGTGATGGGTGTTTTTCTATTATGTTGGTTTCCCTGTTTTTTCACGATTTTATTGGATCCCTTTCTGAGCTTCTCTACTCCTGTGGTTTTGTTTGATGCTTTGACATGGTTTGGCTATTTTAACTCCACATGTAATCCCTTAATATATGGTTTCTTCTATCCCTGGTTTCGCAGAGCCCTGAAGTACATTTTCCTGGGTAAAATTTTCAGCTCACATTTTCATAATGCTAATTTGTTTACAGAAAAAGAAACTGATTAGACTTATTCTGTGTGAGTGGATAGAAGCAAAGGACTGGAATCTAGAAGAATGAAGTTACTTAAACTTTGTGTGCATGCGTGTGTGACTTTGGCTACCATGGAAAGTTTTTAGTTTCTAAAACTTGAGAGGAAAAAAGAACTTTTTCTTTGAACCCCAAATCCTGTCTTTTCAGAATAGTTCTTACTGCTTATAGTTAGAGAAGAAAGAAACTCAGAGAGGTGAAGAGAAGGTCGGAAAAGCCAGAAAGGGGAAGAAGACAACACACACAAAGTTTTGTACCATTTGGAAGGAAGCAGAACACAAGCTGAGCTCAACTATGGCTCTCCCCATCCTCACCATCACACGCATCTTGTGTGATATTTCATTTACATTTTCTTCCTCAGAGTCTGATCAGAGGTATTTTGAAACATCAACCACTAAAAATTATAGGTAAGTAAATATGGAAATAACAATTTCAAGAAACCATATGCTGTCAAGAGTCAGTCAATTGATAGCTGAAATGTAAGCCTTTACTAGATTTTACAGTTGTGAGATTGAACTTTTTTTTTTAATAAAATAAGAAATGGACACGGTGTAACTGAGGTCCCAGATTCCATCCACATTTCCATCCAAGTATCATCTTAATCGTACAGTTGGTGTTTTTTCTTTTTTTTTCTATTTTTCTATTTTACTAGCCAGAGAATTCCAGCCAGCACCTTCCTTTCTTTCTCAGGCTCATTCACACTTTGTATGGCTATTTGGTCTTCTGGTTTTTAATAAATGTGAAGTACATACCAAAAAAAGGTTGTGTTTTGACTCAATCACTCCTTTTTGCTTAACACGTGTACATATATCTTTGAATAATAGAGTAGCAGAAGGAGGAAGCAAAGAAGAAAGCTTCTATTTATGGTGGTGGGTACAACAAACTTTATACAGCATTTGCTATTCAATGACTTTTAAACTATAAGCTGTGACCCATTAGTAATTTGTAAAATCCACTTAGAAGTCTACAACCAGTGGTGTGCTAGAAAATGTTTAACATCTGGCTCTGAAAAGAAAGAAAAAAGCCCAGATTTGTAGAATCTGATTTTTTTCCCCCATTGAGCTGATTTCAAGCTATGAATGTAATGTCAACAGGTTCTAAAATTCCTCAAAAGTTAACCTACTCCTGCACGTGGACATGAGAGGTTCTAGTTTACCACTGACTGCAAAAAACATTTTTAATGAAAAGCAAACCAGAATAGAAGGAAGTAGATAGTTTCAGAATACATGACCTGCATTGAGGGTAAAGATTGCCTTATGAAGTCTTCATTTTAGTTGTATATATACAAGGATGTCTGTGGATGTGTTTTGTGTGTGTGTGAGGACACTGTTTCACTGAAATTTTTGTTTGTTTGATTTTTCCATTACATTGTATCAATGAGCAAATTTTTTCTCTTTTTGGAAATGTTTACATAACTCCCCACAAATGTGCTTTGATCTTAGTTCATCGCACAGATGACAAGGGAATAGTGATGCCCAGCAGCCAGCTTAGTTGGTAGTCTTGCCTGGCTGCCTGAAGATGGGCTAACCCGTGTTCTCCAGACCTTCTATGTCCCTTCCATCCTTGCTGTCCTAATGATAGGTGGGTCTCACCCTCTAGCTGGTAAGGTTGAGGTGGAACAGCGCAGCGTCTTTGCAATGGTGTTCTTTTTACAGAATGATAGTGTTTGTGATGGTGGTGGTGGTTTATTCTGGTATTTACGGATGAAGTCACAATTCGTCGGTCCTATGTGGTCCAAAAGTTTCTCATGATGCTTCGTCTCTAAGAGAATCCTCCTCATATTTTAAAAATCATTCAAGTAGCTAAACATTCTAATTTATTTCCCTTTTCACTGAAACATAATTTTCTTTGCACTTTTTAAAAATTTTAATCACATTTAACTGTGCGGTGCAGAGGCAGTAAGTACATTCACATCGTTGTGCACCTCTCACCAATATCCATCCCTCAAACTTTTCACCTTCCTCAACTAGACTGTGTTCCCGTTAAAAACTCCCTATGCCCCTTCCCTCTACTACCCTCTACTCCCCAACCCCTGGCAGCTACCAAAGTACTTTGGAACTCTATGAATTCGACTATTCTAGGATCTCAGAGAAGTGGAATCATATGCAACAGGCCCTCACCAGCCATCTACTTCATACATAGTAGGGTACACATGTCAATCCTATCTCCCAATGCATCCCACTCCTCCCTCCCGCCTTGGTGTCCGCACATTTGTTCTCTGTGACTCTATGAGGCACTTTTTAGTTTCAGAATGTGGTCATCCTGGCTTGTTTACTAGTTGAAAGCATCCCATCTACCTTTCTTCTTCCACTGTTCATCCTCCATTCATTCCCAAAGTCAGTACTGTTTCCCCTCACACTCAAATTTTATAGATCATTATAGATGAGAAAGCTGAACCCAGGGAGATTGAATTATTTGCCCCAGATTATACAATTTTCTATTGTATTGAAGCTGAAACTCCAATACTTTGGCCACCTGATGCGAAGAACTGACTCATTGGAAAAGACTCTGATGCTGGGAAAGATTGAAAGCAGGAGGAGAAGGGGACAACAGAGAATGAGATGGTTGAATGGCATCACCAACACGACGAACATGGGTTTGAGCAGGCTCTGGGAGTTGGTGATGGAGAGGGAAGCCTGGCGTGCTGCAGTCCGTAGGGTTGCAAAGAGTCAAATATGACTGAGCAGCTGAATGGAACTGAACTGATACAATTTTCTGTAGAAGCAGAACTAGAACTTAGCTTTCTGGACTTCTTGTTCAGTGTTCCTGATTTACTACTTTTTTTTTTACTAGTTTTTATCAAGATTTAATGGGATTGTCTACTTTTGCTTTTTTAACTAAGGATTCTATTAAACTGGTGCAAATCACTGAAGCAAAAATAAAAACTTTTCTCCCATCCCAATATCTTCTTATTTCATCCAGGAATCAAAGTGTAAACTGAGGCCTTTTATGATTCAGATAATTATTTCTACTTTGGATATCAGCCAACACTTAATTTAGCGTCATAAGTCTATATGTTCTTAAGATATAGAAATTTTGCTACCCTATTTTGCCAGAATGAAGCCCAAATGATCATGAAATTGATATGAAGTTGTCATCTTTTATTTGGAAAAAAAAAAGCACTGAAAACTATCTGGGATATTAAAAATAGACAGAATGGGTCAATATCCCTCAGGAAAGAGAGTTAAAAGAGCAATTCCACCAGGACTGTGCACTTAGTTTCCCTCTAGGAACTCCTGAATCTGTGTTCTTCACTCCAGTCCTCTGGAGGGAAGAGGTAAACTTATATGAGTCAGATATCTCAGTCCTTGACACTATACTCTCTACGATCCTGACCCGATGCCTGCAAAGCCACCAGAGGAGACACAATGATTCACAACTAACTTATCAAGAGAGGGAAGGTACTGAGTCAATAAAAAGAATTAGAAATGTACTATCCTGTTTTTTTAAAACCTGATTTATTCTCTTCTCCAAAATAACTGAATAACAGTAGTTAAATTTTATAAAGAACCAAAAATTGTTACCAATAGCATGCAAGAGGAAAGGCAGCATTTTTTTCTAGCTGCAAAAAAATTATTATTAAAAAATGCCTTAAATTTTCCATCAAAATGGCAAGGTTTAAAGTCTATGTAGTGGCATTTTTAAAATGTTTTTGCAGATAACAGGAACCATATAAGACATAATTTATAGTAAATATGTTACATATGTATTTTAATAATGTTAAAATGCACTCTCCTCTTTGATAATATAAAAAAATTCTTGATATATACTATTTAATTCACTGCCAGACACTATACATTTCACTTTTGGTATTTTTTCTCTTGCAAGCAACATTTACTTAAGTTAGTCTGTCACTCTTTATTCCTCAAGATTATCCACTCATTTCATATTCAAACTAAAATACAGTTTCTTTCCTATCTAGAACAATTTTTCCAGAATCCAATGGTTATGTAAATAACCATGCCAAAAAAAAATATCCTGCCAAAAGTGCATTTGGGGAGGGGTCTGAGATTTTTCATTTCCAAGAATGTTCCCAGGAGATGATGTCATCCATAGCCGATTATGAGCCATAATTTAATAAGCAAGGACTGTATGAAAGAAATATGAACAGATGAAGCCAGAGACTTTCTTATTGATATTATTATTATTTCCCATTCTTAGATAGTAAGCAATCATGGGAAGCTTATTGCAGCAGGAACCAAAAGACCTGGATTGTAATGTTAGTTACATCATTTAGTAGCAACTCTCCCTCAAGACCTTAGTTACATTCTATACATGAAAAAGTTGGGGAAAGGCAGTGGAAATGTGCCTTTCAAGTAATTCAAAAACTTTAAAATATCCAGAATTTTTGTTGACTGGGTTTCATTTGGAATATTGTATGTTTAGTTCAGTTCAGTATGTCTAGGGAGAGGATTTATTAGGTACTTTCTAAATAAGCCGTAAAAAGGAACAAATCTGAGTAAGCTCTAGTGAGGTGGATGAAGTAAGTCAGAAGGAGAAAAACAAATATAGTGTATTAATGCATATATATGAAAAATTATATTGATGAACCTATTTGCAGGGAAGGACTGGAGATGCAGATGTAGAGATTGGACTTGCGGACACAGTGTGGGAGGGAGAGTGTGGACGAATGGAGAAAGTAGTATCAGCATATACACACTATCGGGTGTAAGATGGGTAGCTGGTGGGAAGTTCCTGGGTAGCACCTGGCCCCCAGCCTGCGGCTCTGTGATGACCTGGAGGGATGGGACGAGGGGAGGGGAGGGAGGTTAGTGAGGGAGGGGATGTATGGATAATTATGGCTGATCTGAGCTGTTGTATGGCAGAAGCCAACACAACATCATAAAATTTTTTTTTTAAATATTTAAACAAAATTTATTTTTTCCCTAGTGATTTAATCTTTCTCAAACCAAATGTCTCTAACACCATGAGACAAAGTGCCTATTCTGTAGGTTTCTTAATGTGTTGGAATTGATTTCTTTCCATTTAATTCAGCAAGCCATTCCTGCTTGCCTGAGATGAACACGGCTCTGTACTAAGTGTTGCCAGCCTTAGATGGTTAATTTTATCTCATTAACTGTAAATTTCTCAAAAATTTGAATTGTAAATTAGCATAAGGCATATTTTTTAAGTGTTGTGCTAGGAAAAGGAAATAAAAGGCATTTGAAATCAAAGTCAGCTGGAAAACGAGGAAGACAACATAACTCTAAGACCTTTAGTCATCCTAGTAGTCCAACTGGGAGAGTGAAAAAAGGTTTCTAGAAGGAAATGATATTTGAGCTGAGCCTTGAGATTTTCAAGAGATGAAGGGTCAGCTGGAGAAAAGGGGATTGCCCAAACCACAGGTGTTTGCAGGGAACATAGAGACTACATGACCAAAGGCTGCTGGGGTATTGTAGATTGAAGGGAGGAAGGATTACAACCGGGGTTTCCATGCCAACAGATGCTGAAAAGATTTATCATTTATCACAGGCAAACTAGTGCTCTGATGTTCTAGCCAAGGCATGTTTTTCCAGACCGTTTTCAGGTATCCACCAAAAAAAGTACACATATATTTGATAAAACATTTATTTAGATCAATTTCCTTTGGACCTCATACTTCTTTGATAGTTGTAGTAAAGATTTTTCTCTTCTGTTTGTTTTTCAATAATGCTGTAGTTTATGGCTATTTATGAGAAAGATATTTACTATGGTTTTAATTTTCACTCTCCTTTCTCTCCCCGCTCTCTGACATGGAGTTCTCTCTGCCTGTTTCTGGTACGTATTTACTATCAGTTAAAATGTTTTTCCTGCTCCCAGATGTTTTTAAGAAGACTGTTTTCAAGGGGTTGTCTCTGCCCATTGCCAACTGCCATATGGTTTTATGAAGCTTGCTTACAGACTGTGATTCCATTTATTTGGAATAAATTAATCATTTGTCATAGAAATCAGTCACAGAAAAAAATTTTTTTTCTTCTCTTAATCTTACTTTTCAGCACAGTATTTGAATGCAGTCTACTTATTGTCATCCCTGGGATGGTTTCCAAGCAGTTTCTGTTATTGTAGTCTTCAAATATTCATTATGGTCTATGTAAGACATTAGAGAACTTACAGAAAAGATCCAACATCATGGATTTTCATAAATTTCAAACCTTTGCTTATCTTTCCTGTTATACTACATATAACATTTACACTGTTGCACTATAGATACTAGTTCAAATTTTGAAATTACTCATAAAATCATACTTTTATCTTTATTTAATTAAAAAATTAACAGAAATCCGCTGTTTGAATGGCATCTGCTTTTTAGGCTAATTTAGAATGATTTATTATTTAGGTGAATTATTTATTTAGAATAATTTAGAATGATTTTGGAGCTTTAAAAAATAGAATTTATATTTGAGACTTGGAGTTTAAGATCTTTTTTTTTTAAATAGATACTATACTTTAGTATATTGACAATACTTTCTGACCAATGGAGAGAGAAATGAAACAGTTATTATTGGTGTTAGTTCCAGGTCTTTAAGTTGGTCCTACTTTCAGTAAAAAGTCTCTTTCTCCTAACTGAAAGACATAAGCAGAGACATTCAGAAAAGTCTACATTTTGAGAAGTGGATTTGAAACTTTATATAGTTCTCTTAAGCAGTTTTCTAACAGCTGAAATATTTTAGACTTCAGCCTTAGATGCCAGGAAGCATGGAACAATCAAAAGTTAAAGGAGAAAGAGAAAGCACATTATTTATCAACCTTATCAAACAAATAAAAAATTAAAACATTTAATTTGAATTAGTATATTAAAGAACTAACAACACTAATGTTTATTTTCCTTTGCTAATCCATCTGATTTTTTTCAGCAGATAAAAAGGAGGAAAAACTAAATTTGGGCAATAGTGTACTTTGCCTGCATGTTCATGAACTTAGAAGTATGTAAGTGTAGTTGTAAGTTGTAAGTCTCCAACATAGTATTTTCTTTAATTTTTCAGAGTATGTGAGTCAGCAAGAAGAACACTTCCAACTCTGCAAAGGTAAGGCACCAAACAATGCATAAGGGACGTTAAAGCCAGCATAACCCCATCCTGGCTTCCCCGATGACTTAGCGGGTAAGGAATCCACCAGCAATGCAGAAGACACAGGAGATGTAAGTTCAGTCCCCAGGTCGGGATGATCCCTTGGAGCAGGAAATGGCAACTCACTCCAGTATTCTTGCCTGGAAAATTGCATGGACAGAGTAGCCTGGCGGGCTACAGTCCATAGGTTTGCAAAGAGTTGGATATGACTGAGCACACATATCACTCCATCCTAACAGGGTCATGGAGCACTGAGTGGGTTCTTATGCCACCCCTGCCACCATCTCCCAAAGGCACTTAGCTGAAAGTCCTGCAGCATTTTTTGTTTGTTTGTTTGTTTTCCTTTTACTAATACCTTCATATCCATATCTGGACTCAGAATCCTTAGGTCTTATCTCACTAGCCTAAAGGATCAGTAAAATATGTTTAGAGAAAATCTCTGACGTGTGCCTCTCTAATGCTACTCTGGGAGTGATTCTTTTATAGCAGTATCAGAAGCAATTTAATATAGAAAGATACTTTCATGAACTGAGCTCCTGAAATTATTTGATTCTTTCCAGCAAAGTTATAAGTGTATTGAAACAGTTGCTTTTATTGGAACAGTGCAAGTATTTTAAAACAGCCATAATTTCACATTTATGTGTATACTTATTCATAAATATGCATCTAGTGCCTGCTACAAGCATTAACCTAAGTACCGAGATTTCAGGGAAAACAAGACAGACTAGTTCTTTGCCTTCAGTAGAATGAGAGAAAGGCATGCCTATGATCAATATGAGTCATGTGAGATTTGATTGGCCAAAGTCTGTGAGTGGGAAATCTGTGACTGTACTGAGTCAGTCGGTGATGCAAGATGTGACACGGCTGCACCAGTTAGAATCTCAGATAAGAAAGAAGACTCAAGGAAGACAAGGAAGGGAAATGAAGAGTAGAAGACAGCAGAGGAGAGGAAGGGAGCAGACTATAGAAGCTATGGTTTAACCCATAGGAGGTGCCTGGTCTTCTGTGCATTTCAGTAACCACATGCCACTTACAACTCTTGAAACATCTGTAGACTTTTTACAAAAGATTTCAAATTACTGAAAGAATGCAGAAGCAAAAACATTGTGATTTCACTTAGCTTTTGTGGATTAAGTATTTTTATATTGCAATTCAAAGGAGTTTCCAGGGAAGTGACTGTTTAAGGTGAAAGTTGACCCTTTTTTCTAAAAAAACAGCTTCACTGCAGTATAATTAATATGCTGAGAACTACAGAATTTGATGAGTTTGAACATACGCAAATACCTGTGACACCATCACCACAATCAAGGTACTGGGCATATCCAACATGTCCCAAGGTTTTCTTGTGTTTCTCTGATTTGCTTGTTTCTTTGTGGTACACTTACCATGAGATACACCATCTTAATGAATTTTCAAGTGCACAATTTCATCTTATTAATTATAGGCATTATGGCTTGCAGACTTCTAGACCTTAATCATCTAGCATAACTGAAACTTTAAACACATTGAACAACCACCACCCAATTCTCCCAGTAACCACTGCTGTATTATCTACTTCACGAATCTGACTATTTTAGATGTCTCGTGTAAGTGGAGTAAATCTTTAAAAAGCTTCCGATATATTATGGGGAATAAAACAGCCAATAGATAAGCCCACCTTGAATGAATAAAGAGAAGGATGAAATAGAAGAAAATGGACTAGAACAGGAAAGAGCGAGCAGCAAACAACTCAGAAAGTAAGCACCACTGATGTAATTTTAAATATTTAAATATATTATAATTGAATTAATGACAGGTGACTTCATTGTACTTTCAGGGCTGAAATTTCCTGGAATCGTTTTAAGAGGAGAAGAAACGTTGACTTACCTTCCAAAAAAGGAGCTTAAAGAGATAAAGCACCATGGATCTAACTCATATTCCTGAAGATTTATCCAGTTGTCCAAAATTTGGAAATAAGTCCTGTCCTCCCACCAACCGCCATTTTCATATTCGAGTAATAATGTACTCAATTATGATCGGAGCCATGTTCATCACTATCTTTGGAAACTTGGTCATAATCATTTCCATATCTCATTTCAAGCAGCTTCACTCTCCCACAAACTTTCTGATCCTCTCCATGGCAACCACAGACTTTCTGCTGGGTTTGGTCATCATGCCGTATAGCATGGTGCGATCAGTAGAGAGCTGCTGGTATTTTGGGGATGGCTTTTGTAAATTCCACACAAGCTTTGACATGATGCTAAGTCTGGCCTCCATTTTCCACCTCTGCTCCATTGCTATTGACAGATTTTATGCTGTGTGTTACCCTCTACACTACACAACCACAATGACCATCTCCATGATAAAGTGGCTGCTGGCTTTCTGCTGGTCAGCCCCTGCTCTTTTTTCTTTTGGTTTAGTTCTATCCAAGGCCAATGTTTCTGGTATGCAGAACTATGAGATTCTCGTTGCTTGCTTCAATTTCTGTGCCCTTGCTTTCAACAAATTTTGGGGGACGATATTATTCACTACATGTTTTTTTACTCCTGGCTCCATTATGGTTGGTATTTATGGCAAAATCTTTATTGTTTCCAAACGGCATGCTAGAGTTATGGACAACATGCCTGAAAACACAAAGAGGGAAGTGAGAAAAAACTTATCCAAGAAAAAGGATCGAAAAGCAGCCAAGACCCTGGGCATAGTAATGGGAGTGTTTCTAGCTTGCTGGTTGCCTTGTTTTCTTGCTGTTTTGATTGACCCATATCTAGGCTACTCCACTCCCATGATAGTACTTGATCTTTTAGTGTGGCTTGGGTACTTCAATTCCACTTGCAATCCTCTCATTCATGGCTTCTTTTATCCATGGTTTCGGAAAGCTCTTAAATACATAGTGTCGGGAAAAATATTTAGCTCCCATTCAGAAAGTGCAAATCTGTTTCCTGAAGCACATTAAGAAAAAGGCCATTACAAGTGAACAGAGTATTGAAAGTGAGATGATTATTATTTCGACCTGAAGCATGTACATTACATCCCCAGGTCACTGCAAATATTATTTTATTAA